>NC_056746.1:981384621-981752121 GCF_019279795.1 Protopterus annectens | reverse complement strand
GTTTTGTTTGTGAACCAATTTTCTTCCCAAAGAGGTACACAGGAATTTGCATTTGGCTTGGAGAGTGTATCTATGATATCTGAGTCTATGATGGTGTCAAACACCTTTGCTAGGTCCAGATATGTAGTGTATACTGACTTTTCCTCTTCCATTGCTACAGTAACTTTGTTGAATAAGTCAGCCATGATAACTAGGCAGAACCTGCCCTTGGTGAATCTGAACTGGTTAGGTCAAGAATCTGTAGGTTACCTATATCCTTAGTTATTCATTTCATCATGATCCTTCCCATAGCCTTTCAGATGAGACTAGTCAGGCTTATGGGTTTATAATTGTGCACGTTCAATAAAGCCCCACGTTTGTGCAAGGGAATGACTGTTGCTGACCTCTGTTTATTCAGCACAAAGTCTGTTTTGTGGCTGATATTGTATAGCCTCTGCGGGATGCCTGACAAATCATGTTTCAGGTAGACCAGTAGGTAGCCTGGTATGCTGCCTGACTCCAGAGAAGTAATATTCTCGGCCTTAGATAGCACCTTGAGGAAGTGTTACTATTATCCTGATCAGTGCTGGGCACTGGTGCTGTGGTTTCTAACATAGTTAACAAAGGCTTTGTTGTTATCCTTCACTTGGGTGGATATTTTACCTCATATCTGACTTTAGTTAATTTTATCAGGATCCAGAATTCCCATTTTTAGTTTAATAAGTATGGTTTTGTAATGTTAAGAGGTGAATTTATTTGTTCATGCAGGGTTTTTTTGTCTTTTATTATAGAGCCTGTTTAGATTTGAGTGTCATTGTAGTGACACACTGCAGGACCTGCATAGGTCATGTTCATAGGTGTTAATTAGGCTAACAACCACAAGGACCTTTTTAAGCATCCCAAATCTCTGACAAGTTCTGGTACCCTTGATAAGTGTAAGAAGGGGTATGGGAGATGAACCATTTACAGGCTGCCCGTCTTCATTAGAGACATAGGTGCCAAACCAAGGAAGAATTTCCTGTGCCCCATCCAATTTTCCAAGTTACATTTGAATTGGGTTAGGGAAGAACACTGCTTCACATGGATGGGGAGCCTCTTCCAGAGAAGGAATAGTCTCTGGGATACATACCTGTCTCTCCAGCAGGTCCTATTTATATCACAGGCAAGATTTAAGTTTTTAAAACAGGCAACTCTGGTGCTGTTTATTTTGTGGCTATGCAGGAGGTCCATCAGAGTTTAGTCTGACAATGCCTTGCATGCCCGACATAGATCTCCCCTCAACAGTCTGTAGGAAATAGAATACAGGGATAGGGCCTTGAGGCAGTCTGCATGGGACATGTTACTTAAACCCTGTATTCTTTTTGCAAGGAAGCTCTTTGGGCCTTCTAATTGTTGGATATGTCTGGTTATGTACATACCACAGGGGGCATTGTACTCAAGGATGGGTCTAATGAATGACGAGTACAGTGTAGCAATGACCTTCTTGGACCTAGATGCCATACCTTCATTTATAAGTTGCTCAACATAGAATGATTTCCTCACTACTGTAGTCACATGATGGTCAAAGGCTAGATTATTGTCTATGTGTGCCCCCACGTCCCCGATCATTGGGTCAACTCTTAGGGGGTGTGTTGCCAATATGATAGTTACCAGGGATGGATGACTTCCCAAAGGACCCTATTATGGATTTCTTGGCATTTAGTTTTAGTCCATGGCTCTGACATCAGTTATTTGTTTGTATCAGCCCTTTTTAGAGAGCATTTGTGTCAGTGGGGGATTCAATGACAGCTCCTAATTTATAATTACCTGCAGAGGTGGACTCCCCATTTCTAACTTCATGGGTCCTGTCTGTGAGCCAACTGGCTATCCACTGGGTGACATAAGGGTCTGTACCTAACCTCTTGAGTTTGTTAACAATCCTGAGTTGGGTATTGTGTCAAATGCCCTGGCCAGGTCAAGGTAGACAGTGTGAACCATTTTGCCTTCATTCATTGCTTTGGTGACCTTCTCAAAAAAGTCCACCAGGTTCAGTATGCATGACCTGCCCTTGCTGAAACCAAGCTGGGTTGGGTCTGGTCTTGAGGTTTACTGTATCTCTATTGATCATTTCTATGATAATTCTTTCCATGGCTTTGCATGTAAGACTAGTGAGACATATGGGTCTGTAGTTTCCAGGGTCTGTTGATGGCCCACCTTTGTGCAGTGGGATGACTGTTGCTGTTCTCCATTCAATAGCGTGAAGCATGTTTGGAGGCTACAGTTAAATAGCAGTTCTAGAGGGCCTGATAGGTCATGTTTCATGCTATTTTGAAGGCATCCTGTGATATTGTCTGGGGCCATTGATGCAGTGTCCTTGGTCTTAGTGAGAGCATTAGGAACCTTTTCCCTAGTGATAGTAGGGGGGGTTATATTTATATTTATATTTGATGGTTCTTGCTATGGGAAGGTTGATGGGGAGAGAGGAGTAAAGTTAGAGCTAAATTTGTCGGCCAGTAGATTTTCTATATCTTCTGACTCAGTATAGGTGCCTCTGGTTGTGCATTGCCTTTGAGGTTGCAGACATAGCTAAAGAATGCCTTGTGGTTGTCCCTGGGAGACCAGATTTACCTCAGATTTGGCTTTGGTACACTTTCTTTGTCCTCTGAATTATTTGTTTGGTTTGATGAGAGTACTTATACCCAGCTGGGTGCTATACCTCTTGGTTTTTGCCATGATTTTCTTCCTTTTGATGATGTGACTCCACCAGGGTGGCTTGTTTTTTGAGTTAGTTCTGTACTTCTTCCTGGTAGGTAGAGCTGCTTTTGTGCAGCTATTAACATGCTTGTATAGGGTTTCTGTGAACAGTTCTGCATAGGCAGCAGTGTTCTCAGGATTTATGGTGACTTGAAATTTTGCCAGATTATCACTTAACTAGTTACATCTGTGTGACACCTCCAGGTGCATTTGCAGTTAACTCCTGCTGACGCCTCTAGGCGTCAAATATTGTTTGTTCATATTTGCATCAATAATTCTAAAACCATGCTACAAGGTTTTAAAAGATTTCATCTTAAAGCTTACACAATAGGAAACTCAACTAACTGCATTGATATTTGACTTCTGTCTAGTGCAGGCAAATAGATATTAATTGCTGTTTTTATTATATTAATTTGTATAGATATAATTTTCACTTTTTTTGAAATATCTTAACAACCAAGTAACACAGACAGAACTCCTTAGCCTCATATAAAAGCTCTTAGCTACATGAATAAAATGCTGATGACAGTATGTGGTTAACTTGAGTGGGTCATAGAAGGGAACCTGTAGCTTGAAAGGAAGTAGTATTGTATTTTTTCTATGGTGATCTGAACATGGAGGAGCTCAAGTACATTGTCCTGTTTGGCCAGCCTTGAGTTATATCTTATGAGTTATCTGTGCACGTGGGATTATTCTTTTCATTTAGGGCAAAGGCCATATACTACTGTGAATGCTCATGATACTGTCTCTTCAATAAATGAAGTGCTATGTCTAACTAATTCCAGCTAAAAGCAGGTGACAGGGCTTTTAACCTTTTTCAACTAATGATATAAAAAAAATTCCACCATGAGTTGAGAAGTGCTATTACTCTGAAACGAAGAAAGGCATGGTTTTGCTCTTTTTTGTTTGTCCTTTGTATGCTTCCACACTCAGTCATGATGATGATCTGCCCTTATTTAGATCTCATTCTCCTAATTTGATGAGCATTGCTAGTCATTTATCATGAAAGAAGAAGAATGACCCTAATGTAACTAACTTACAAAAAGGCCAAATGGCAAGCCTAGATGTGAAAAAATTCAGACTATGGAATCTTGAAAGCTTTGCTCTTTTTTGTACATGCACATTTTGATGTTCCATTGTTAAATTGTAAACTTCGTACAAACAAAGGTTTATAAGCCTTTTGTATCTTGATACTGTTATCAAAAACAAAGAAGTGAAGAAATTATGTTGAGCTTCAAATGGATATAATTGTTTCTGCAGTGAGCATAAATCTCTTTGTACCCACAAAAAGGGACTGTGCTCAGTGACATGTCAGTTCACAGATGTCTTCAGCAAAATTGCTTGGATTGCAAACTTACAAAGTGAAAAACAACTGAAATTGAGTGAAATTAAGATTACAAGGTTTAACTGCAATAGTGATGTTCTTTTCAATTCAATATATAGAGGATAGACTAACTTATCACTGACTAAACTAATAATATAATATCATAGTTACATCTGAAGTATTATTTAAATTGAGGAATAAGATTTCCAAGATTTCATATTGCAAGAGTGGACTTATTATTATTATTATTATTATTATTATTATTATTATTATTATTATTATTTCAGTACATGTTACTGATGGACCTCTTACTTGGTGATGGCAATTCACTAAATTTCATACTGTATGTTTATGGCACTGTTTATGTTATAGGTCAGCATTACTCTGTCACAATCAACCATATAGCTACCAACTAATAAAAGTGATGGATAAGCTGCTATGTGAGGGACAACTGTCCTTAGGAAGATATGGTAAATATGCCCTTCTGTCTCTGGATATGACCAATGGCTGTCACCGACAAACAAGCTTTACATTAAACAGCTGCAGAGCAGTGGTGTAAGCACTGGCTTCCAGGATTTCATCCTCATAAGTTTATAGGTTCATAGGTGTATACTAGGCTAATGGCCCTGGGGCCATTACAAGCCTACCCCATAGAAGTGCTCTGGCATTGTGTTGCATCATTAGTTCCTAGTGCCTATCAAGTAGAGCCACTGGAGTGATCCCCGGGGTGAACTTTCTATTTCCCATCCACTCATCAAGATTTCTCTTGAAGAGGGCTAGTGAGGTGCTCTGCTTGACATGTATGGGTAGTCTATTCCAGAGCATGGGCAGTCTCTGGGATATGAGCCTGTCCCTCCATCATGTTCTGTTGATGTGGTAATGAGATTGAGGTCTCTGGAGCATGTGGTGTGGAGGGAATTGGGATTTCTTTAGATGAAGCATTTCTGACAAAGCTAGGTCAGACATGACTTTGTAAGTCAAGCAGAGATAGTCTCTTAGTAGACGATATGAAACAGAGAATAGCTGGAGTTTTTTTTAATCTGTCCATGTAAAATATGTGTTTAAGGCCTAGGATCCTCTTCATGGGGTACTTTTGTGGCCTCCCCAGCTGCTGCAGGTGTCTAGTGAGGTACATGCCAAATGGGGCATTATACTTTATGATTGGTCTAATGAGGGAAGAGTAGAGAGAAATGATGACCTCTTTCTTCCTGGATGCAAAACCTTTGGTAATGAGATGTGCCACACAAAATGATTTTCTGACCACAGTAGCAATGTGGTGGTCAAAGGAGAGGTTTCCGTCAACCTGTTTCCCCAAATCTCTTATAACACCTTCAGTGTTCATTGGGCTCCCAATGATGTGGTAATTAGTGGGAACTAAGTTTTTCCCAAAGGGGATGACAATGCATATTTTGGCATTAAGCTTAAGGCCATGGTTTTGACACAAGTCATTGGTCTTAGTGAGGCCTGTCTGTAGGATGTCTGCATCACTTGGGGAGTTAATAATTGCTCCCAGCTTGCAGTTGTCTGTGAATTTGGTCAGCCTGAGTGCCTCCATGTTGGCTTGGACTTCTGAGAAGTAGATGCCAAACAGGATAGGACCCAGAACCGATCCCTGTGGGACTTTACTTGTGACTGGTTGGCAGTCTGACTTGGAGTCCACTACTTTCACACTGTGTGTTCTATCTGTGAGCCAATTTGCAACCCACCTAATGATATAAGGGTTGATGCCTAGTTTGGTGAGTTTATAATTGCTGAGAGAGAAATGGTATCAAATGCCTTGGCTGGCCAGATCGAGGTTGGCTGCATGAACTGCCTTACCTTCATCCACCTCTATGGTGACTGATTCAAAGAAGTCACTCAGGTGGAGCAGGCATGATCTACCTTTCACAAAACCAAATTGCATGGGATCTAGAGTCTGGAGATTCCCTATATCCTTGTTAATTAGGTCCATGATGATGCGCTCCATAGCCTTACATATCAGACTCATCAGGCTAGTCCGGTCTTGGCTGGAGAGTGCATAGCTTCCAATTTGGTGACATAAGTGCATCTCAAACAAGTCTGAGTGTTGGGAGGAGAGGGTTGTCTGTGTATATGAGGCAGCTACACTGCCTCAGAATGCCCAAGTGCACCAGGTTAATAGAAGAAAGCAGAAGGAACTGCCCTTTAATCATGCCAGGAGGGGTGGTCATAACTACTAAGTACTGGAGCTATTTCCATAAAGAATGACTAGTGCTGATGGCTCTTAGGTGTGCTATAATAATTGTACAAAAACCTGTTGAAGTGCAAAGCAATCAGGCTATTTGAAATGCAAGAGAGAAAGAACTAGCAAGGTCTAAGAGAAAAACTGAAGAGCAGACTTTCTGACACCAGTAATAGTTTACCTCAGCTCAGTGCCTCTGAGTGAAGCTTAAACAAGTGCAAACCTGTGCAAATGTGGGCTTTTAAACCAGCAAGTTGAAGGGGATGAAAAAACTGCCCAAACGGCCACTAAACTACAATTTCTTGGCCAGAAACCACTCCTCTTGTGGTAGATAGGATACCTAGTGCTTACCACTCCCACTGATAATCTAGAAGGCTTCCCTCCAACACAGAAAGGCTTGGGTAGCTCAGAAGCTTACAAACCATCCTGGATACAGCAAATCTGTATTTGGACTAGACTAGGTATGAGAAAGGTGGGAAACAAGCTTAGAACTTTTTTTTTTTTTTTTTACAGAAAAGCAGCTAAAACAGCAGTAAAGCAATTCAAATGCAGTGCAAGTTAGCACACTTGAGTGTGTTGCAATATTAAAGCAAATACAGTTTAAATAAATGCAAGTAAATTAAAATATTACTAAAAATGTGCAGAAAGCAGTAAATTAGGAAAAAATCAAAATGGAGGCACTTTGAGTATCGGAAAACAAAATACCAGCAAATATATAAATAATTCAGTCAAGCAAAAATTAAGACAGTGCAGAACTTTGAACAGATAAAAAGTGCCAAAAATATACTTATCAGATCTATATTTCCAGATTGTTTGAGAAGAACACTCAGTCAGAACACAAGGAGATTATAGCAATGGTATATTTTAGCAAAGTGTTTTTTATATAAAGTGGAAAGGGAAAAAGGAGGAACAGAATATAATTCAAGGTTAAGAAACTAAGTGGGCTGGCCTTCTCAAATGTTCTCTCTATATTAGGTTGAATGAGCTAATGATACTAGACTAGGGAGAGTGTCACAGATCAAATTTACAGTAGTGGTGGGCAATTGCAAAGCCACCAAATATAACAACAAGACACCAACAGGGAATGAGGGTGGGGAACTATACTACAGCTACTAGCTACTCACAAACAGAGAATACAACTTTCAGTATGAAAAGGCAGTTTACAGTTAAGTAATACAGTAAAAATGCTTACAGTAATGAAACACTATCTAGCAATGAAAAATACAGTTAAAGCAGTATAAAACAGTGTACACAAATGCAGTGAAACAGTAAAAAAAAAGCTTTAAAACAGTGCAAAATGTAGTAGATTAGCTGTGTCTTGGAGTCTTGGGGAATTTCTCCTTTGTCCCAGTGATTAATCACCACTCCACAGCCTGGTAGAAACAAGCACTGCTCCCTGCAGACACAGGGATTAATTACCAGAAAAGATGGAAGAATCTAGAAGCTCAAATTACTACCCAGTCCTGCTAGCCCCTGCTCTTTCAACCAATCATTCATGCTAGAGAAGGTCAGGCAACCCTGTTACTCTCACTAACAGAGAAGACAAGACACTATCAGCAGAAGATGGCTGCCAGAAACACAGGAAACTCAACAAACAAAACAATCAGGCCTGGATAACAGCAGGCCTCTATCCAGATACCTCACTAGAACACAGAAAACTCACAAAAAATGCACAGATAGCGCACTAAACAAATGAACGCTGGTCTGATAACTGAATAAACATAATCCTGGCAAGGGAGCCCGCAAGATTTTTTGCAGGGGGGTGCAAACCCAGAGCCCCACCCACATAGCTCACCCCGCCCCCTGCCAACACAGCCCCGCCCAAGTCCACCCACCCAAAGCCCCGCCCACCCAGCCATTCCAGTGTCCCATTACTTGGCTATTTCTCCCCATTTACTGTAGACACTGTTCAAATCTGTGTGCATACTGTTTTATGCTTTAGTTCTACAATGATTACAGGCAGTTGGATTTAATTTACAACTTTTATTTCAAACATTATAGCCCAAACACTGAGACATTTACTAAACCTAAACAAAGCAATAGTCTTACAATGAAAACAGACTTGGCATTAAAGCTTCTCTACTTTTGAAACTCACATCCAATGAAACAGCATTGAAACCCACATTCAAAGAAAATGCATCGGGCCAGTGGCAGTTTATTTACCTTTGAACTGTTTTCAAGCAATAGGCTCCTTGCACACCGTTAGGGCCATGCAAAAGTTATTTGATTTACCTGATTGTATTAATTATAATATATAATTGAATTATATCCCTTGTATTATGCAGCAACACTTGTTTGAGTGTCTCTGCTGAAGTAAAAGTAATCTGAATAATTCCACATTAAAGATATCTGAAACTAATGAAGATGTTGTTGCTAGAAAACAACTGTATATGTCAGTGTTTCATCTACAAATTCAGTGCCTGCTGCCGTCAAAGAATAAATTGCCTATGTTAAATTTAAAAAATGGTAAGCTGGTATATTGCAATAGAAAATGGATGACAAGCTGAAAAACAGGTTCATAGTTATTAGGCATCTCATCCAAAGGAGGACATCCTGAGGACTGCAGCATACAAATGTATATGCTGTAGGAATAGAACCTCAAGCCTTTACATTAAGATGCAAGTATTCTACTTGTGGTGCTACTAACATAGCTTTAAAACTTTATACCACAACAGAGATACCATTTGCTAAACAAAACAGTTGCACTTTGTAAATAGACTTGGCATGAGCAGCAGTGAACTTAGCTTCCCTTAAAACTCACAGTTCCTTGAAAATGCACTTGAAAATTCCACCTGCTAACTCTAACTTGGGCATTTCACTTTCTCTCTCACAAACATACCACACCCCTCAAGGCCTCAACCTTAGTGCAAGAAATCTGGACAAAGCCTAAAATAAATAGGGACAGATTATAAATATGGCTCTCAGAAACTTAGAAAATTGCAAGAGTAACAGGATTTGTGTTAGTATACATTTTTCTAAATGGCATGACATCTAAAACTGAAATGTCTCATTATTTAGCAACTTCAATCCTTTTTAGGAGGAATATTGGCAAAAATCTGGACAGCTGAGGGGTATGCTACCTCCGTCTTATACACACACCAAATAATTCTGGTCAGACTTGAATTAGTTCTGGGAAGGTTGCACTGAACGGCAACGTGCTTGAGCTGAAGTGGGTGAAATCCTGGTAGCCAGTGATAACTGATCTGCAGCTCAGCAATGTGGAGCATTAAAGCATTTTTAGCAGAGCATTGTTTCATCACTACCTATTGTGTTTGCGCGTAAGCTGTAGTTATTTTAAACATTTGCCTTTTTTGATTACTACAGAGTACATTTACCCACCAGAGCAATTGTGTTTTGACTTCAGTGTGGAGCTAGTTGTTGCAGGGCTTGGCTTTTAAGTAAGGTAGCAATGCTTATTTACCATATATCATTAAAGCCACCCAACTACAAGTGTACTAACACACAGACACTGCTATAAGACACTGGTCTCCAATAAAATGTAATGAACTTCTGAAAATACTGTAATCCTGTCCTTTTATTACAATGAATATAAAATACTTCGAAATAAGGTAAAAAAGCTCATAATCTTCGACCGACAAAACTACTTTTCCACACTTCAAAACAATAATAAAATCAAACCCTCAGAAATTTTGGAAAGGTATCTCTACTCTACTTCAACCCAGCAAACCAGATACCCCTACCCCAGACCCAAACGCTCCTGACCAAGACTTGGCTACCCAATTTAACTCTTTTCATTGAATCCATTTCCAAATTAACGTCATCTTTCTCTAACACCACTACATTCTCCAAAACTCCCTTACCATCTCCAACCATCTCTCTACCCTACTCTGCTACTACTTCCTCATTCCCATCTACTAACTCCCATCCCTCCACTCCTTCTCCTACTACTTCATCAGCTTCATCTGCCCCTAATTCTCCCTCTTCACACTTCTTTTTTCTCATTTAAACCTATACCCACTTCTACCATAAAGAAACTCCTTATGAAACTGTAGCCATGCACCAATGCTCCTGATAACATCCCTTCTTACTTTCTTAGCAAAGCTGCTGAAGCAATCGCTTACCCTATTAGCATTTTAATCAACCGCTCTATCCAAGAATGTATAGTACCCCAAGTCTGGAAAAGGGCCTTTATCATACCTCTATATAAAGGTGGCAACAACAACAATGTTACTAATTTCCACCCCATCACTATTCTGTCCCCCATCTCTAAACTCCTAGAAAAGTATATCCAACTACAACTCCTTCCACATCTCTTAGATAATCACCTACTAACTCCCACACAACATAGATTCAGACCACATCATAGCACTATGACCGCCCTCCTCTCCTTCCTTGAAACTGTAAATAAAGCCCACGACTCTGGCCAAATTGTTTCTACCCTACTACTCGACCTCTCTAAGGCCTTTGACACTCTCTCACAGCCTGCTACTAACAAAACTTTCTAAACTTAACCTATCTCCCTCCTCCTTGAACTGGTTCTCCAGCTACTTATCTAACAGATCTCAAGCAGTCAAATGGAAAAAGGCCACCTCTTCATTTCTAAATACTCCTACTGGGGTACCCCAAGGCTCTATACTGGGTCCCCTTCTCTTCAATATATTTATAAATGATTTCCGCAACTCTATCCCATTCTCAGACATCATCCAATATGCCGATGATTCTGCTATTATCTGCGCTGCCACCTCTATCCCCTCACTCCTAAAACTGACTCAAGATGCTTTTACAACAACTGAGCAATGGATGAAAAGGAATCACCTAGCACTCAATGCCTCTAAAACCAAATTCATGTTATTCACCCCCTCTAAGGCAACCTCTTTCAATATAAACACATTCCACATCTCTAGTCAAAATAATCTACCCCTGGAACTGGTGTCAGAGACCAAGTTACTTGGGGTCCAAATTGATAACCAGCTCAAATTCAACTTCCACCTACAGTTAAATATCAAGAAAACCCATCAAAAACTAGGTATGCTTTACTGACAAAATCATTACCTTACACCTGCTACCAAAATCACCCTCTACCTCATTTCTTATCCCCTCCCTTCTCTATGGAGCTCCACTCCTAACTAATCTACAGACTTCTCTAATACACAACTTTCCTCTTGCTACAACAAAATTGCCAAGTTCGCTACCAACCACAAGTCCTCCACCCACCACTGTTCCTCTCTCCAAAAACTAAAATGGCTAGAGCTACCCAGTTATCTCACATATACTCAACTAAATCTTGCACATAAGCTCATTTTCAACCCCTCCCTTTGTCCCTCCCTTTCATCAGCCTTTAAAATGCACCTTCCTGCTAGAGTATTAAGGTCCAACAATCAAAATCTATTAGAAGTATATAAACCAACTCGTCCCCCAGGCAAAAATCTTCTGTCTTATGGCCTTGCACGCCTTTGGAACTCCCTACCACCTTCCATTCGCACCACCCCAACCATTTTATATTTAAAAGATCTCTTCACTCACATCTAGTATCCCAGTGGGAATGCTCTTGCTCCCACCCCACATAACTAACACTTGCAAACTCCATCTTCCTTCTTCCTCTGTTTCCTCCTGCAACTTTCCTAATTACCCACCCTAACTCATACATATTAGTATTCCTACAATAATCGGAAAGAATATACTAGGCCACACTTCCTAAGTATTGCTTCCCTAATACGTTATTACTTCTCAGTACTTTTGTGCATTGCTTCCTAATATGTTATTATTCCTCAGTATTGTCATGAAATGCTTCCAAATATGTTGTTATTTCTCAGTGCTTTTGTGCTAAATTTCCCTTTAGTCTGTATTACCTATTAATTTCATCACTAGATTGTACTCACTCTAGTTTTTGTTGTATTATTTGCAAATTATTTCTTGTATGATTAACTTCTGTGTAATTGTATAATTTGTATATCTATTAATAGCCTACTTAGTTTTGGAGCTTTTCTCCCCAGGGCTCCATTGAAAACGGGTTCATTTGGCCCAATGGACTATCCTGGCAAACCAACTGCAAATAAAATAAATAAATAAAATACTGTCATATGCATTTCAATACCCAAGGCTTATACATTATCTAGTCATGTAAATATTCTCTGCGTGGCACCAACGAAAAGGCTTTCAGTGCTGGTAATTCTTTAACAATATGCTTACTAAAGCTTACTTGCATCTTACAATCTCCGACAAGCTTACCTGATGTTCATTAAACCATGGCTACTTAAACAGAGCAACAGGGCACTGTGACAGCATACAGTTCCTGAATAAGAAGCATAAATCAACAGTACAAAAATCTGATAGAAAACCAGAACATTTTGCAAAATCAAAGACAGATGAAAAGCCACGGTCGTATTTGTGATCTACTTTGGATGGGGGAATACTCTGCACACTTACACTGCATAACTGCTCCTTGCCTTCCATGGACACATCCAGAGCCACTACAATGGGGAATGGGGTGCAATAAGTATATCACAATTTGAAATGTCTCTGGCTGACAGTGATGGATCTGACACTCATACCTCTCAACTTCAGAGCAAGAAATCTGGACAAAGCCATACATAGAACTAGAAGTGGGACACAAGCCCAAAAATAAGGCCAATTTTTATATATTGCTCTTATTAACTTAAATAGAACAGGTAGATCTTGCATTAGTACAAATTTTCTGAAGGGTATAAAATATGAAACTCAAATGTCTGCCATTATTTTCTAACTTCAATCTTTAATGACTTGCCACTAATTTGCCAGAAAACCACAATTTTATGAAAAATGGACCAAAATGTGATGCAAAAATACCTCAAAAAAGGGACACCTTTTTAATATTAACAGTTAACTTGAAGCAGCTAACAAAATAAGAGCATCCACATGCATTTCTGAAATAAAGGTAATCTATAACTGATCATTACAGTTATATATAATTGTAAACCCTCCACATTTTCTTCCAAAATTGCCATTTTGGAGGAGGGATTATTAGGGGAGAGCAACATTTTGAGCCAGAATTGGGGACAATTGAGATGTTTGGATATTCCTAATCTACAAAGTGATTTGCACGTACCTCTCAACCTCTTAATGCAGGAAATCTGAACAAGGAAAATATATTGGGGAACATACAAACACTACTAAAAATTGCTCTTGTATAAACTTAAAGACAGTCTTGCATTAGCATGCGTTTTTCTGAAGGTTATGACATCTGAAACTCAGTGTCTGTCATTTAATGGTTTCATTCCTAAATGATTTGCTAGAAAACCACAAATTTGAGGAACAAACCAAAAATAAGCAGCAAATATCTACTCATTCTGCAAAGATATGGACAACTGAGAGGTATAGTTCAACCGGGGCTGTCTGAGTTTGCTACCCCCCTCACAAAATCATGGTCAAATGGAGCCTCCCCCCTGCAGCCATTCCAATGTCCCATTCCTTGGTTATTTTTGCCCCATTTATCATAAACACTAATGTGCATACTGCTTTACTTCTGCGATGATTTAGGATTTCATTTGAAAGTTTTATTTTGCATTTTACAGCACAAACCCTAATACATATCTGTTAAAGCAATGCAGTATCACAATGAAAATAGACTAACATTAAAACTTCTCTGCCCTTGAAACTCACATGCATTGAAACAGCACTGAAACCCACTTTCAGAGAAAATACATTTTGCCAATGGCAAATATTAACTCTGGGCTGTCTTCAAAATCATAGGCCCCTCAAACATAACATACACATGCTCTTTGATACACCTTCCTGACTGTATTACATTATATTCCTTGTACAATACAGTACAGTTGTTAGAGGGCATTTTAAATTTATTGTTTTGAACATTTTTTCAGTAAACAATGAAACAAAAAGCATCCACCAATGACAAAACTGCCCAATTCAGAACATTTCCATCATAAAAAGTCTACTCAAGTCCACCAGTATCAGTAAAAAATATAAACAATCTCTGAAGTAGTAAGCTCCACATTGAAAAAATTTGTAACTTATAAAGAGGTTGCTGCTAGCAAACACTTTATATGTCATTGTTTAATCTACAAATAAAGTGCCTGTTACCCTTGAAGAATAAATTGCTTTTGATGCATGCAATAAAAAAATGAAAAGCTAGTAATACCGTAATAGGGAATGGATAGCAAACTGTTGACAGGTTCATAGTTACTAGGTATCTTTACCAAAAAGACTGCAGCATTCACCCCCTTTACAATACAATACAGCATCAGCAATGCATTTACCTACTGTGGGAGAAGAACCCACAGCCTTCAGCATTTAAAGCAAGTACACTATCTGTTGTGCTATTAACAATGCAAGCAGACTAAACATAAGCAGCACTAAACTTTTGCTCCCCTGCAGCTCTCAGCTCCTTGTAAAATCTACTCGACACTCAGCTGTATCTCTGAACTTTTCAGCACAAGAAATCTGGAAAAAGCCAAAATTTATTGGGTGGGGGGGACAAAAGGCCAAAAACCAGGGACACATTTTAAACATTGCTTGTATAATGTTTGAAAGTTGCTAGAATAAAATGCTGCGTTACCACCATACATTTCACTGCCACGTCTTGAACCCAGGGGACCCCGTGCAAAACAGTCAGAGCAGCATACCACTACGCCAAATCAACTGTTTTGTGAAAGAGGAAGACTGAAACTTAAATAGCTACCATTTAGTGAATTCAGTTCTCACCATAGCACAGCTGTCAACCTCTTAGCGCAAAATACCTGAACAAAGCCAATAATGGGTGACTACAACCACCAAACATTCAGTGAATTCAGTTCTCACCATAGCTCTCAACCTCTTAGCAAATAACACCCAGACAAAGCCAGTAATGGCAGAATATAGCCCCCAAACATATTCAGTGAAATCAGTTTTTACCATAGCTCTCAACATTAGCAAAAAACCTGGATGAAGCCAATAAATACCTGAACAAAGCCAATACTGGGTGAATACAGCCCCCAAACATATTCAGTGAATTCAGTTCTTACCATAACTCTCAACCCTAGCACAAAACCTGGATGAAGCCAATAATGGGGGGAATACAGTCCCAAACACTACCTAAACAAAGCCAATACTGGGTGAATACAGCCCCCAAACATATTCAGTGAATTCAGTTCTTACCATAACTCTCAACCCTAGCACAAAACCTGGACAAAGCCAATAATGGGGGGAATACAGTCCCAAACACAGGGATACATATCAAATATCCATCTTGTACACTTAGAAAATTGCTAGAATAAAAGCTTTTGTTACCATGCACTTTCTGAAGAATATGAAGTCTGATATTGAAGTGTGTCCATTTTTTTTTTAACATTTGTTAACCAGGAAAGTCTGACTTTGAAACAAAAAAAGCAAATTTTTAGCAGAGGCCCAGGGAGAAACACTCCAGACAGCCAAGAATAAAACCAGAGAACATGTAGCTGTCAGGCAGCAAGGACACAAATGCAGAAACCACAGATTTTATGAGGAACAGAAAAAGTATGAGGGAAAATCCTGCAACATTTTTACAAATGGTGGTGGGTAGGGAATTCAGGTTCTTGCCACTTGGGCCCAAGGTAGAGGGTTCAAGCCTTATTCTCTACCCACCACCATGTACACCTGGGGCATGGCATTTTACACACACACACACACACACACACACACACACACACACACACACACACACCTGAAATTGTCCCATCTTACACACACACACCTGAAATTGTCCCATCTTACACACACACACCTGAAAATGTCCCATCTTACACAAAAACACACACACACACCTGAAAGTGTCCCATCTTACACACACACACCTGAAAGTGTCCCATCTTACACACACACACACACACACACACACACACACACACACACACACACCTGAAAGTGTCCCATCTTACACACACACACCTGAAAGTGTCCCATCTTACACACACACACCTGAAAGTGTCCCATCTTCCGTCCGTTTACTCCCGCTTGCTATCCTGTTTCAGGTCCCACACACACCTCTACCTGAAAGTGTCCCATCTTCCGTCTATTCCGTTTCAGGTCCCATCTTCCGTTCGTTTCAGGTCCCATCTTCCATTCGTTTCAGATCCAGCTTGCAAACCCGTCCGTGTGAGTTTGTCAGCACGCCCGCGACTGGACTGTTAGCACGGACTTCTTTCTTCTTAAAGAAGAACGCACGTAAAAAAAAAAAAAACTTTTTTTGAAATTATCTAGTCAGCCGATTCCAGGGGGGTGCAAGTGCACCCCCTTGCACCTGCCTGCAGGCGCCCTTGAATCCTGGCATGGTTTACCTTCATAAACTTGAATCACAGTGGTTCGAATGCTCATATGAGCGACTTGAAACCAGGAAACTGAAAACATCAACAGTCCTTAATGTTCGAAAAACAGCAAATCGAAAAGCAGATTTGCTGTTTTTCAAACATTAATGTCGTACAAAAAAAAAAACAAAGTGTAAAGCAGGGGGGCAAGCCCCCCCTGCACCCCACATACTCTGCTTACTTTATTATTCTAACTTCGAGATCGCACTACAGTGGGGAAAGGAACCATTTCCCGATCCCCACTATAGTGCACTTCACCCCAGAATGTCAAATGTGCAATGAGCGAATCTCACTGTGCATTCGCTCATTGCACATTCAAACCTTTTTCCGTTCGGCGTTTGCAAACTTTGCAAGCTGCTTTTCGGAAAATTGCTGTTCACCCTTGTGCAATACGTACATGTAAAGGTAAACCTCCTGGCACACAAAGCTCCAATAAAGGTTGTTCCTGGCACACAGAACTCCAATAAAGGCTGGCACACAGAGCTCCAATAAAGACAGATAGAGCACTCATGACAGAAAATAAAACTCAGTATGAAAAAGCAGTTTACAGTTTAGTAATTCAGTAAAAATGCAATTACAGTAATGAAACACTAGCAATGAAAAATACAGTTAAAACAGTATAAACAGTGTACACAAATGCAGCAACGCAGTAAAAAAAAGCTTTATAACAGTGCAAAAGTAGTAGATTAGCTGTATAGCACAAATATAAGTGCTGAGAAGTGCAATTCAATGAAATAAATGTAAGAAATAACTTATTCTGCTCTTGGAGTCTTAGGGAATTTCTGCTTTGTCCCAGTGAGGAATCACTACTCCACAGCCTGGTAGAAACAAGCACAGACCCTGCAGACACATGGTTTAAATACCAGAAAAAATGGAAGAATTAAGAAGCTCGAATTACTACCCAGTCACTAGCCAATCACTCATGCCAGAGAACGTCAGGCAACCCTGTTACTCTCACTAAAAGAGAAGACAAGATACTATCAGCAGAAGATGGCTGCCAGAAACGCAGGAAACTCAATAAACAAAACAACCAGGCCTGGATAACAGCAGGCCTCTATCCAGACTATGCTACCTGACTAGAACACAGAATCCTCACAAAAATGCACAGATAGAGCATGCACAAACAGAAAATACAACATTGCTCTCATTCCATCACCTTTAGAGTACGTCCTTATCAACAATAACTGAATGTGACACACACACACACACACACACACACACACACACACACACACACACACACACACACACACACACACACACACACACACACACACACACACACACACACGTAGACACACACACACACACACACACACACACACACACACACACATGGACACACACAGTGTTTTCCAGGAGGGGCTAATAATACCAGACTTGAACTCTAAAGTCAAGAAGTCCATTGCATTATACAGAAAAGACAGACTGACTGCTCAACTATGCAGGTAAAAGCTGCACTCTCTAAAGCCAAAAACACAGCATCCATGGGACCAAACAACATCCCAGGCTGCGTTTTACACGAACTTCAGAATGAACTGGCTCCCCACTTAAGCACCATATTCAATAATAGCCTCACATCAGGCTTTGTGCCCACTGAATGGCACACAGCAACAGTTATCCCACTCCACAAAGGGGGAGCCACTACTGATCCCAGGAACTATCGACCTATTAGCCTGACGAGCCTGGTCTGCAAGGCCATGGAACGTATCATCATGGAATTCATAAACAAAGACATTAGTAACCTCCAAACTCTGGATCTCACCCAGTTCGAGTTTTTGAAAGGCAGATCATGCCTCCCGAACCTGATCGACTTCTTTGAGGTAGTCACCAAAGCCGTGGATGAGGGTAAGGTGGTTCACACAGCCTATCTTGACCACGCCAAGGCTTTTGACACCATCCCCCATTCTGGAATTATAGCTAAACTCACTAAACTAGGTATAAATCCCTACGTCACAAGATGGGTTGCCAACTGGCTCACTGACAGAACCCACAATGTAAAAGTGTAAAAGTTGCAGACTCCAAATCTGACCTCAAAGCAGTGACAAGTGGAGTACCACAGGGTTCCATCCTGGGACCTATCCTGTTTGGTATCTACTTCTCAGAAGTACAGGCTAACACAGAAGGCCTCTGACAAATGAAGTTCGCAGATGACTGCAAACTAGGAGCCATAGTCAAGTCCCCAACTGATGTGGACATCCTACAGAAGGGCCTCACTGAGACAGATGCCTGGTGTCAGAGCCATGGCCTCAAGCTCAGTGCCAAAAAGTGCAATGTCATCCCCTTTGGTAAAAACTCTGCACCCATGAACTACCACATAGGCAGTAATCTGCTTAACACTGAATGCGTGATAAGAGACCTTGAGACCCAGGTGGACAGTAGTCTCTCCTTTGATAGTCACATTGCCACAGTAGTCAGGAAGTCCTTCTACGTGGCACACCTCATCATAAAAGGGTTCTCTCATCCAGGAAAAAAGAGGTCATTGTTCCCCTCTACTCATCACTCATTAGACCTATTATACAGTACAACGCCCCTTTTGGAATGTACCTCACAAGACATCTGCAGCAGCTGGAAAGGCCACAGAAGTACCTCACAAAGAGGATTACTGGCCTCAAACAAATGCCCTACACTGACCACCTAAAAAAACTCCAGCTTTACTCCATAGCATATCGCCTACTCCAATGTGATCTCTGCCTAACATATAAAGCTATGTCAAACCTGAGCTGTTGGACATGCTACACCTAAAGAAATCCCAATCCCTCCGAGCTACACAGTCTAGGGACCTAAACCTTGTCACCACAATAAACAGGACACCCTGGAGGGATAGATTCCTGTCCCAGAGACTTCCTATACTGTGGAACAAGCTACCCATCTAAGTCAAGCAAAGTTCTTTATTAGCAGTCTTCAAGAAAAATCTTGATGAGTGGATGGGAAATAGGAAATACACCCTGGGGATCACTTCTGTGTCTCTGCTGGAAAGTGGCATAGGAAAATAACTTTCTTGGGTGGTGTAAGCTATGGAACCTTGCTGGCTTGGCTTATGTAGGCCCTTGGGCCAATAGCCTAGTACCTACCTATGAACCTATGAACAGTTTTACTCCATATTAAAAAAATTCTAAAGCATTATATTTCCTGTTGGGTTTATATTTTAAATGTTGGTATCCTGTTATCCCTGTTACTCAGCATTGTAGGAAGTTGCAATATGGTAAAATCCTTTGAAAGGATGTTATAGTCTTTGGGGAAAGACAGAGCTTGGCAATGTGTACACTTAAAAGCTGTAATACAATTTATGAAACAAATTTACATATTCTGCACATTCTATGTGCTGCAACATTGACTGGGAATAACAGTTACAGGTGCCTTACATTTTTTACAACTTACAATACCCCACAAAAGATACACTCTAGCACAAGTGTGTGTGTGTGTGTGTGTGTGTGTGTGTGTGTGTGTGTGTGTGTGTGTGTGTGTGTGTACACGTGCGTATGTGTCTTATAAAAGTGTGAAAGATAGCACTGAGTGCGCCTGTATTTATTCTGTATTAGTTCCCTGAGTGCTATTAGTTATATTCTATCTACACCTGTCAGTACCAACTGCAGCACAATGTGTTTCAATAAATGGTTCAAGAGTAACATAAATACCAACACTTGACTGTAAAATTAATCAAATGAATGAAAGATTAACTATAAAATCATCTAAGCATCCTGTTTTTCTGACTGGCCGACTAAAGCTTTTCAGGTCGGCAATTACCCCACAGCAGTGGAAAACTAAAATCAGCTTTTTTTATAGCATATAACTTTTAAAATGTATATTTCATAATCACAACAAAACATTCTAGTGGGTATTTTGTAGCAGCATAATGGATATTTTACATTATTAAAAGTCCTCTTCCAGACTTGAATTCTAACCACTTGAGGAAGGGCATCATTTCAATATAGTGAGCCTCATGTTTGTACCACAGTGCTAAAACCAGCATGCCCTAACCAGCAGCATCTACATGAATGGGTATTTTTTTTTTAATCTGAATTAAAAAAAAGTTTTTCAGGTCAAGTCCCCCATACAAATAAAATATACTTTTCTAAAGAAACCCAGAACATGTGCAAAGATTTAAGAAAACAACTATGAAGAATGAATCTTTAAAACAATCATTTTAAAGGAAAAGTTAATATCTACAAAAATAAATTCTAAATTATATATAGGAATAAATATATTATATAATGCACACAACATGAAAATAGATGTTATTTCTTGTAAAATCATGTGGATTAGTTCAGCTTTGACCAAAGTGTTGACTTGACACATGCTTACAGAACCTAAAACCTAGTAGTGTTATACAAATTTTCTTAAGTGACAGCTCTGCTCAACATACCTCATTTTGTGTGTGTTTTTTTTTCCCTATTGCAAACTGTTTTCCCTTTATTTTGATGTAATTCCAAGTGTCATGTGTAATCAAAGGCGATTATTGTGTCATTCCTTTCCTCCCTTTTCTGCGTTTTTTTTCTGCAAATCATTTTGGTTTTGTGTGAATGTCACATTATTTCTTTATCATATTTATCCCATCATCTACTACTGCCTGTAGACAATTTCTCCTTGGGATTATTCAGTGAATAATAAGGGTGCAGCTACATCAACAGCATCTACAACCTTAAGATAATGCAATTAACTTATGGATCCTAGATGCAAGAATCTGTCTGCAAAATTAATAAAACATCTTAAACCTAAAATCTGACTTCATTGCGCATCTGCTAGAAAATGGGACTTAAAATATAATTTTGAACTTGCAAACTTTGTTTCGAGTTTAGCATATAAATTTACCACAAAAGCTTTTATAGAATAGCTACAAAAGGACTGGAGGAAGTCTCTGAAAGAAAAAAAAATTACAATCTTGTCATATTCAGTCAAAGAAAGCAGGAAGTCACAGAAATTCTGATGTGAATATATTGGAAGGCAAGACAATTGAAAATATTTTGCCTAACTGAAATAGTCTTATAAAGGGGTTGATATTATAACATCGAAGTAGTGAAATGTCAAATGTTATAATATCGAACCCAAAATAGCGAAAGCTGAAAATAGTGAAGCTGCAGAACATCGAATTCTTTCATAAGGAAAGAATTTGGTGGGCTGTTTCTGCCGCTTTGCTATTTTCACCACTGTGGTGTGAAGGTTATGGACCGGGTTAAGGTAAGTGTACGAATGGACCAGGTTAAGGTGAGTGTGGGAATGGGATAGTTAGGGACCTTAGGGTTAGGGAGCGGGTAAGGTGAGTGTGTGATAGTTAGGGGCCTTAGGATTAGGGAGCAGGTAAGGTGAGTGTGCGATAGTTAGGGACCTTAGGGTTAGGGAGCGGGTAAGGTGAGTGTGCGATAGTTATGGACCTTAGGGTTAGGGAGTGGGTAAGGTGAGTGTGCGATAGTTATGGACCTTAGGGTTAGGGTTTGGGTTAAGGTAAGTGGATAGATAGTAGTGTATGTATGGTTTAGTGTAGGGTTAGAAGTAGGATTTTAAGTTTATATGTATGGATTAATTTTTTGGTGTGCTTGTGTGTGTGTTTCGCAGAACAGCAAATTTTTTCCCTGGAAAAAAAATTGCTGTTCTGAGCTTTCGATATCACATTTCGACATTCCAAGTTCAAGCTTATGGTGTTCGATATTTTGGGATTTCGATTATGTGATATACACCCTTATAAAGGCACGGAGTACATTGCAGGATAAAAAAAACATTGACTGGAAAACAAAAATAAATTAGTATGACAAAGCCAATTAATCCATGTTGGAGTATAACAAATTAGAAATAAATACAAAATACTCAAGAGTATTACAGGGACATTTGTATTGCTGAAAACATCAATGCATGGTAGTTTCTTTTCCTTCCTTTTTTTTTAATTTCTGGTTGTGGTTGGCTTTAAACCTAAACCATCTGAATGTATTTCATGAAGCTTTGTATGTCTTTTCCCCAATTCTTCACATTATGAGATGTGTGTAGTTATGTTTTATTAAAAAAATATAAACTTTCTTGAATAATTAAAATATTGTACTAATTGCTACTTTACCCTAATACCAAAAAAAGCATGCAGTCCATTATTGAGTAGATGTCTACATGTGAGATATGACTATTTTTGCATAAAACACCATTGAAGTAATTACAGTCCTCCATTAATTATACCCCAGAGTTTATTGTTTTAGTACATTTATAATGCACTGAAAACAATGAGGGAAGGCAAACTGCTCTAGCTATTGTTAAAGAACTGCACTGATTAAGTATGAATGTAAATCATCTAAGTCATTTAAAGTCATCATAATTACCAGTGCTATAGAGACTAGGTACAGCTCATAATAAATAAGTGGATATGAAATTCAAATCTAGCCAAGTTGTCTAATGAGTCTTTATTCCCACAAGAATCACACTAAGGAAAATAGAGTGCATCAGTGTTACAGTGTCAGGACAACAGGTACACAGAATCATAACCACTGAAAAGGCAAGAGTAAAAACAGTTAATAGGAAACAATCTGAAATATGGTAAACAGCACTTAAATATAAATAAGAGAAAGCAAATGATTAGACAAATAAAGCACCCAGCATGTCCTGGTGAATTCACAGCATGTGGTAGAACTATGTCTGTGATTCCATTTTAGTATCAGGTTCAGTTTATCTTGACTAGGATAGGAAGAATGCATTTATTGCCCTATTTCATGTGGTAGAACTATGTCTGTGATTCCATTTTAGTATCAGGTTAAGTTTGTCTTGGCTGGGATTGGAGGAATGCATTTATTGCCTTATTTCATATTCTAAGGGAAGAAGTGGTGCAAAACATCCACCTGGCAATGTTTGCTCAGGTTGTAAAAAGTGAAAGCATGCCACTCCCCCTTACCAGCTAATATCCTAGTAAGCACCTATGAACTTATCCCTGTACTTAACTCTGTCTCCTAGGCAACAACAATCAAGCCAAACTATATTGACAATTAACAGAAAATACAAAAAAAAAACATTAGAAATGTTTTACCTTGTAAAATCCAGTGTTTAAGGAACAGAATATTATATTTAAAATAGAACAAAAACAATTAGCTAATTAACAAGAAAGCTGGCTGCAAAAAATAATGCCCATATTACAATTATGGAGACATAAACACCAGTTTATTTATTTTTTTTAGTATTTTTTGGGGGGATTTTATTGGATTTAGCAATTCTGACCAGGTGAGACTTATTCAGTTCAAAAGTTTATTTTAGCAGTGATTCTGGTTTAATTCACAACTGATAAAAATAAGCAAAATAAATAGGGTAAATAAATGCATTCAGGTTACAAAAATCAGAAATGTCTCAATGCATTGTCCATAATACTAGAAGACTATTTTTTTTCTGAATCTGTTCTCTCTATTCCCTTACTGGCAAAGGTATATGCACAAAAGAACGACACATTTTTTTCTCTGTTACATTTTGCAAAAGAAATGTTGACCAGTGAAAAGAACAGTAACAATTCTGCGTGTGTGCGTGTGTGCGCGTGCGCGTGTGTGTGTGTGCGCGTGTGCGCATGTGTGAGAATGGGTGGGTCAAATAGCATCGATCTTCCTTTAATATTTCTTAACTAACAGAATCACAGGCACATATTCTGTTTTATTTAAAAACATCATAAATGAAAACTGAAATTACCAGAAGTATTGCCTTACATTGCCAGCTTTCTAAGGACTAAAACATTTCAGCATGGATAGTGTTTTCAGAAATAATTTAATGCACTGAACACAAGTCCTCATATATGGATTTTGCAGGGTGCATAGCCACCAGGTGGTGTGATCATTGGCTCTATCTAATGGTCACTGCTTATGTGATACCCCAACCCCATGTACAAAATGGGGAAAAAGGTGGATGATGCTAATGCCAATGCTGTTAATCAAAATTTATGATTTTCATTGAATACCACGGTTAGGCAACCAGATTATAAAACTTAAAAAATTACATTTTCTGTGAAACAGAATAAGCTTTAAGTTTCTTCACTTAGGAGGTGCAGGGGTTAGTATAAGGAAGAATCAGTATTAATGTTAATGTACATGCACTTTAATTTCTTCATGTGAATGGCATTTATCTGTAATTTGGGACCTGGGTAATTCTACCATTGAAAGCCAGTTTATAGAACTGTGAGGTGACAAACTCTCATTTCTAGCATTATCCAGTACAGACATTTAGGGGGATATTAGCCACTCCAGTTTTGGCATTAGGCTTCATCACACTTCAGGATGACAACAGGACAGTACCTTAACACTGTTGGGTATTATTGCCTGCATAGTGCCTTTTGACCACAGTGGGATAGGGTCTATACCAGAAGCCACAGAGCAGAGATTAGAAGAGTTTAATCTCAGCCTTTTAGAAAAGATCAAGTATAATGTGTATCATCTATAGAAAAAAAATCACAGAAAACAAATTGCACTTTATTAAATTCCAGAATGGAATTCACATACTGGGAAAGTGCAAATGGCTGCAGGTACTCACTGGTAATGACACATATGTGGAAGAATGTACTGGTGGGTAAAAATAGTAAAGAAAAATATCTAGCTGTTCACCTTTAGATGGAGAAGAAGGCCATTATAGTACTGTATTGTCTATGTGTAGCTGCCTCTTGACTAGACCAGGAATTTTCGCTAGCCATTTTTAGTAGTCAGTACTAACATCGACAGTGTAAAACTGTATGGCAGCATTTTTTCAACATCATTTCATGTTGCCCTGTGTCTTTTCTTAGACAGCATGTAATCCATGGAACATAAATGACAATATTCTAGCTAGCATAATGTAGACAAATGCTCAATCTGGTATCATATGTATATATTAATTTAAAAGAGTATAGCTGAGCACTAAAGAAAATAACTATGTCTACCATAAGTGATGTATAGGTTCATATGTTCATAAGTAAGTACTTGGCTAGCTGCCCTTGCAAGCCATTTTAAGCCTATCCAATTTCCCTTTTTGTGCTCAAATTAATCTGCCCCATTTACCCTTACCCATGCCATGGTTGATAATTATATATTACCCTTAATGAGAATATCTGGAATCATACCATAGATAATTTGAAGGGACGCATGCATGGGATAGAGCATTTAGGAGCTACCTCTGTCCATTAGTAGCACGGGGGCAGTCTTGCAGTAAAGTTCTTGTTTCCTGATCGTAGATCCAAACTGCACTTTAACATGGACAGGGATGAACTTTGTTTTATGAGGATCTGGAGTCTGTTCCAGATCAGCAGAATCCACTGCAGTCTGTACCTGTCCCTCCAAATCATTCCATCAATGTTGCAGAAGAGGTTTAGATCCCTAGATCAACTCTCTCCAATGCCATTCAAAATGCTGATGTGTAGTAAATCCATCCGTATTGGGTCAGAGAATGCCTTTTATGCCAGTCACAGGTCACCACTTAGCAGTCTGTACAGCACTCACTATAGTGACAGGGCTTTGAGTCTGTCCATGTAGGACATGTTGTTTTGGTCTTGTATCCTTTTAGTAAGGTATCTCTGTAGGCATTCCAGTTGCTGCATGTGTCTGAACAGATACATGTCAAAGAAGGCATTATACTCAATGACTGGCTAATATTGGATGAGTAAAGGGGGACAATGACATCCCTAGATCTAGACACAACCCCTTTGTTTATGAACTGTGCAATATAGAAGCATTTTCTGACATTAATGGACATATCATATGTTGGTCAAAAGTTAGATCACTGTCCAGATAAGTTCTCAAATCCCAAACAGCTGGGCCAACTCTCAGGAGTGTTTTGTCAATGTGGTAATTCCCTGGGGTAGATGACTTCCCAAAGGATACAATAATGCATTTTTTCGAATTTAGTTTCAGTCTATGATTTTGACACCAGTCATTTATTCGGGACAAACCTTTCTGCAGGATGGCTAAGTCATTTGGGGGTCAATGACTGTTCCTAGCTTGCAGTCATCTGCAAACGTAGTCAGCCAGAGTCCTTTGGTATTGGCTTTTACTTCAGAAAAGTAGATGCCAATCAGGAAAGATCCCAGCACAGAACTCTGGGGGAATCCATTGGTGGAGGTAATGTCACCTATTTTGATTTCCTGTGTTATATCTGTGAGCCAAATAGCAATCCAGCGGATAACAGATGGGTTTATTCACAGTTTAGTTAGCTTTTCTACTTTGCCTGAGCAGGGAATTGTATCAAAAGCTTTGGTGAGGTTGAAGTATGTGATGTATACTGCTTTGCTTTCATCCATTGCTTTAGTGACCTTTTCAAAAAAGTCCACCAGCTTGAGAGTATGACCTGCCTTGACAAATCCGAACTGAGACAGATCCAGTGTTTGGAGTTTCTTATATCATGACTGATTAGGTCCATAGTAAGTCTTTCCATGGCTTTGCATATGAAGCTGGTCAGACTTAAGTGTCTGTAATTGCCTTCATCTTCGGAAGGTCCTATCTTATGCAGGGGAATGACTGTAGCTGTTTTTCATTCTCTTGATGCAAAACCTGTATGGAAGCTGAGATTGAGCATTTTGTTAAGGGTGTGGCTAAATCATGCTTCATGAGATTTATGATGCATCCAGGGATGTTGTCAGGCCCCATTGTTGCAGTATTTTTAGATTTTGATAGCACTTTTAGGACTTGGTCTTGTGTGATAGCTAGAGGCGAGCCAGTTTCAGGTATATCTTGGCAGACAGATGGAGAGGAGAGAAGGGTATAGTTAGAGCTAAATATATTGGCCAGTAGGTTTGCTCTACCTTCATCCTCCATGTAGGTAGCATTATAACATGCATACTTGCTGTATTATAACTACTCTAGTAAAGACTGCCAATCTAATCATTTTAATTTGCATTTTGCACACTTATTCCATTTTTAAGATATGTAACATTGACAAATTACATTTATTTTGGGAGGTTGCAGCACATTTTTGTACAAATAAAAACTTCAGTATAGTCATTTGGGAGCACCAGTCATGAAGTTGTTGCATAGTACCAAAAGTCCTAGCTATTGCCCCTGTTTCAAACCTTCAAGTGTCAGCATATCAGGTGATTTATGATCTCTTTGGTATGTGTAACAGATTCATTAAACTCTGACAGAAATCTACAACAGCCTTCTAATGGAATTTCCTTATTCTGGATAGTTATAGAGGTGATTTGGTTGTTGTTTTGTTTTCCCTTTGTACTAAATAAACTCTTTTAATTTCCCTGAAATATCCCAGTCTTGTAATTTTTTATCTGTCTAAAGTAGTTGGGTGCTACAGAGTTCTCTGTAGATTCTACATGGAGCTGCAGTCCTGGAGAGCCTCTAGTCCCCACAATGCTAAGCTTACTCCGGTGCATTCTTCATCCAATAGGTAAGGTGCACAGGCTCTTTCTCTGCCCCTCTCCATCTCCTCTATTCCTTACATAATCTTTCTCTTTTTTTCTCTCAGATATCCTTCTGTAAGGCTGGACTGGTCACATTGCTACTGATTTTTGATACATGGAATGGGCTGCCCAGCCCTCTCTCTGTCTTCATCAGGAAGGTCCTTCTATTTACGTAGAGTTTCCCTCATTGCCCATGATCCTGAGCCATGATAGTTAATCAGACATAAATGAAGGCTTGGCATATGCTGCAGGATGTACTGGCAGCCTTCAGTCCTGGTGAGCATTTCCTAAGAATCATTTAGATATCAAGCAGGCCAGTCAGCCTTCTATTTTCAGTCATATTCAGGCCTCTTCATAATAGACATTCCTCCACAGTGACCAAAGCTCACAATGACTGAATCTCCTTCAAGAACTTTGCTCATCAGTGTGGTAGAAAGAGAGGAAAGAATGTCAATTTTCATATCCCACATCTCAGCAATGAACAGTTTAACATTCACAACAGCAAACTTTGAAACACTAAACCCACATAACTGAAAACCTGGGAAGTTGAAAGGAATGGCAGAATCTCAAAAGTTTTTTTACAGGGCGTCAAGCTCCCTTGTACCCCTCACACCCCTTGCTAATTATATATACTAACTCCAAGACTGCACTATAGTGGGGAAGGGGGAAAACCCCTAATCCCCACTGTGCATGATACACACACACATATATATATATATATATATATATATTTACTAAGAACTGAACTTCGTGACAATAAAAGCATTCAAAAAAATAGTAAATCACACCAACAACTCTTGTAGAACTTTAGCGTTTAGTTTAACTTTAACTTTAGTGTTTAACTTTAGAGTTGGTGGTGTGATTTACTATTGTTTTGAATGCTTTTATTGTCACAAAGTTCAGTTCTTAGTTAAAATTTCTTCTCTTCATTCAATTTTTTTGAGTGCGGTTAATTTTAGTTGTGTATATATATATATATATATATATATATATATATATATATATATATATATATATATCTTAAAGTGTTAAAAGAACAAAACCAGTCTATCTACCCAGTCACTAAATAGTAACAAATACAAATATGTGTATGTATATGTGTGTGTGTGTGTGTGTGTGTGTGTGTGTGTGTGTGTGTGTGTGTGTGTGTGTGTGTGTGTGTGTGTGTGTGTGTGTGTGTGTGTGCGTGTGTGTGTATTTGCATGCAAGGATGAAAACTTAAAGACCAAAAAAAAAAATATTGGTCTAAAAAGACCAAATCCAAACATAACAAAAAAATTTAGCACCCTGCACCCCCACTACCCTTGCTACTAATAAATACCAGTTCCGAGACCATACAACAGTGAAGAAAAAACAAATTCCTGCTCGTCTCTATATAAAATCTCATACAAACAGAAGCCAACATTAAGAAGCTTCAAGGCTGTTCGAGATCTTGAACATTTGCCCATATTAACTGCAATCATAAGGAAAATTAATCCTGATGACCTCATTTAATGATCTGAAAATGGAAACGACAGAGGGTTGGACCTTACAGTATTTCATGACTCTCCTCTACCTAGTGAGCATAAGGAATGTGTCCAACCTTCATCACCCACTTCCTATATGTCTATTTCTTTTTTGAATGTGTTTTGATCAGGGCCACCAGTACTACCTTACAACTCTCCCTAATTTTGTAGAACATCTCTAAATTTACTTCATATTTTTGCCCTTACTTCATATTTTTTTTACTTTTCACCCCTGCTGTCTGTCAGTCATTAGCGCATTCCACAGCCAATCCATCCATTCATTCCCGATCACTGGGTCGAGGCTCAGCCAGAACAGGCCATCATTCAAATAGTTATCAGGGGTGCTTTGAGGTTTTATTATTTAGTTTTTCCATCCCTCATGCATGCGATTAGTGAAGCACGGGGGAGGGACATGTAATGGGATGACAGCTGAAGATGTCCCCTCCAAGCATCTCTGCTCCAGCCCCCCCCCCCCAAACCAAGAGTGATGACCTTTGCATTCTCCAGCAGGAAGTTAGTATTGTCCTGTGTACCCTTGAATGTGTGCAACTGCCCCCCTGGGATGGAGATTGTAGCATGCCTTTCATTCTCTCCGTTCCCTACTTTGCTCTTTCAGTGCTGTGCCTGCTAGTCGAACCCCAGTCACCTGGGTTCCAGTAAGGAATCTGTTCCATACACCACAAAGCCAGGCTCGTCTGTCAGAAAATGTTTGATTTGCTGGTCAATCAGTAAGGATTATAGTCAGTCAATCATGCCAGATGTCAAAGTTTCAAACGTCTTATTGTTTAGGAAATGCATGTTGATGCAAAACTCATTGTTTTCTTAACTTTGTATGTTCCTGATTCTGGGCCTTTGTCCCACTATTATTTGTGGCTTTGTCCAGATGACTTGAGCAAAGAAGTTGAGAGGTATGCACCAGTGCAATGTAAGCATTCTAGGGTCCACTACTGTGCAAGGTATGCTCTGCCCGGCTCCATCTTTCCATAAGGCTCTCTGACCCTTCACCCTCAGCAGCAGACTTCTACTGCTGAAGCTTTTTTACACTCTGAAACATTGACGGAAGTGATCCCTTCCAATGGAGCCATTTATGTATTGAAAGAAATTAGCATCTGTCTCCTCACTCAGCATAAGGTAAAATGATGGTATCTGGATGTTACTTACTTAGTAAATATGCAAAGCAGTTGAGTTTCTATTTTTTTAGACAAGATTCTATAGCTAAAGGTATGAGACCAAAAAAATAACTGATCTATGAATGTGCACTGATGTCACTGAAAGTGATATTAAAGTGGTAAAAGGTGAAAAGAATATATTCAACACATCAGGCAGACTTGAGATTATAGGTTGAACTATGCATACTAATTAAAAGCAGTGAATGAACATCACATAGCAGAAACTGATATGAAACGCAAGCAGAATCAACATGCAGATTTGCACCTGGAGAATTCTTTATTAGTACAAGCCTAGCTACAGTACAGGCTTCAAAATAAAGGTCTGCAGAATGAAATAAAAACAAGTTGTAAGATCTCTTTAATCGTGTTTCAAGTCTTGTTTGTTATTTGAAGTGCAAATACCAGCAGGCAGGGCAGCATTCCAGTGCAACAGACTGCTTGGCAGGATCAGTATATACATGCATGGCATGAGACAACAGACATAATGATAGCAAAAAGAAACCTAACGAAGACCATGTGACATGTTTATTAACTAGACTACAGATATTTATGATCATGGCGTCTGAGTTAACAGCTAGTGTCAGTGTCTTTACAGGACCATCTCTGCTGCTAAAAATTGGAAGCCATGTGCCTACTGCAGTTTCAAAACCAAGGGTGCTGAGCAATTTCTGTCTGAGCAGACCGGGCATATAAGTTCTGCTCCAGGCTGTAGCATAACTGAAAAAATTCATTTGCATATTACTGTCACAGCTATCACAATATATGGTCTTGTGCATGTTGGTCCTTGTTGGATTTGAGCTATAAAACATGCTCTTCCATTGCTAACAATCCTTAGACATACCTGTACTTGTCTAATGCTTGATTGTTCATATATGCTGTTAAAAGCCAGAAAGGGAATACAAATAACTTCCATCCGTATCACCATTCTATTATAGTTGCAATTAAATATGCGAGGCTTGATAGACTTTGTGAACTGAAGGATAAATTTATATTAGAAAGCTTACAAAAAATAACTCTTCTTAATGTTTCCACATTTTCACTCTTTTGCTTCAGTTATTTACATGGATTCACTTTCTAACACCTAGCCCACCTTCTTAAAATATGTACACTGGCATTTTCTATCCTACTCATAGTTTTCTGTGTACCATATTTCCAGTACTACCAAGAAATGGTGTAGCTATGGTAACAGGCAATTGTTTCCTTGTGTTGTACAGCATATATCTGTATATGTGTCCTTACAAATGAAAGCATTTTATACATTTATCCTATGTTGTTCAGCTGGCTCTACAACATTTTGAGAGTTTTTAGAAATAATAATGAACATTTAAAAGCAGATCAATATCAGTGATTTCTTTCCAAGCTACTGCTGTACAGAGCAGTAGGTTAATTCACATATCTGTCCTAATATTTAAGGACATTTTTTTGGGTGATACAGCTGAAAACAAGTACTTATGAAATGAAACATCAATAACCGCCTGGAACAGTAACAATTGTATTATAAATTAGAGCTTTGCAGTAGACTGGAAATCATATTTTATTTCAACTGAAATGTAGTTTCTTCTGTGGTAGTGAAAATATATAGTTAGCTCATATAAGCACTTCCAGCATAGTGTAACAGTAAACAGTAGATAAAACCTATGTTAAGACTGAGACGACCTTTAAGTCTCTCATCTTCTTACTTTCCCTTTTCTGAGCCATATGATTAAATCTTTGAGAAGGACTTTCCTCCTTCTTGGTATGACCCAGTGCAATCTTGTTCAGTGTCACTGGTTCTGTGCCCTATCAATAAATTCTACTGCTAGAATCTTTATAAACTAAAATGCTGTTTCTGTCAGAAAGCTGTATAAATTACAGTTAATGACAACAAATGAATACACCACTCTTGGCCTCTCCAAACACATCTCTAGCTTCTTTCTTGGCAACATAGGCAAGGACAACTACCATTAGTTACAAAGCAAAGACACCTAGGAATAACCTTAGACCCCAAAGTAACACTAACCAGGCAGACAATATTATAAACAAGACTCTAAACCAACTAAAATAATGCACTAAGATATCACATCTGTTTACCCATGCAGTACCCAAAAGCATACTATTCCCTAAATTAGAATATGATCTCCCACTGTTAGCTCTCTATTCAAGCACAAACAAAATATAAATAGCTATTATGAAAGTCTGTTGTTCCACATTACTATCCAAACCACGTATACATCACTGCAATTGCTGCAACACATTTACTGTGTACCAGTGAATGAAAGAGCTACTATTCTCCAAAGCTCACAAATCTACAAAATTCTTAAAATGGGGCACATCCTCACTTTAAATTAACAGCCTAACTCTACACTGAGAGATAGCCAACATTGGGATTAATACTCATTAATACTCATTAGGTGATGCTTCAAAGCCAGCACAGATGACAGAGCACTTTTGTAAGCAAGGTCCAGCAACTTGGAATAGGGTACCTGTTGAAGTTAGACAACAAAACACTCTGGATTTTTTTTAAAGTAAACTGAAAGATTACCCCTTTGACAAAACTAAGTGCTCATGTTTTTACAGATGAAGTTGAAATTTGCACTTTAAGTATAAACTCTTTAAAGTGGCAAAACTGATTAACAATTGCACATGTTGTAAATAAGTATAAAATGAGTACAGTATGTTAAATGAATTTGCAATTCATTGCAAAACAGTTATAGTGTATCTAACTCGTAATAACTCAACATGTATGCTGTCATTAACTGTGTAAACTCGAAAGGGAGTGTCTAAGTCGTTGTTATGTCAAACAATGTGAAAACCCTCTGCTCCTTCAAACTGAAGAGATAACAATAGTAACATAAGTAAAGCCTTAACCTGTCTCTCATAAAAATTGCTTCCCTGTAGTCATTGCACTCCATTATGTCTTCCTTCTCTGCACACTGTATTGTTACTGCAAGGCTTTATGAATGCATGTGTTCACTCCCCATGTGTACTGAGATGAACTGTAACAAATAAATGCACTAACTGGTTACACACATATATGCACACATACCACATGCCCATGTGAATACACACACACACACACACACACACACACACACACACACACACACACACACACACACATGCACACACATAAAATCATAGTCCACAAGCACTTACAAATGCACACACAAGCTGCACACAGTTATCAAAACAGTAAATCGAGTTATCATCATTCATACAAAGCAGTCACAGCATCACCAAAAATGTTCCCACATGCCTATACAGACAGTAGTACTACCCCAGTCAGTAAGTGCACATTAACATTGCAGACCCTTGCACTTGTGACCATCAGTCATAGATTATAAAGTCATTACTATGCAAAACAGATAATAAGTACAAAGCAATTGAATACATTTCTAAATCAAACAAGGGCTGGCAGCGATGTTTCCACATCACATAAGACTACCCTTACTTAGACCACTGCATCCAAAATATAACATTATCTTAGTACACAGGCACTATACAGGTATAATGCCCACAGTGCTGATTTGTTGTGCAACCTCAGTATAAATAAATCCCAACACAATGTTTTCTATGTTCCTCAAGTGCATCTGTGCCATATATCTAGAAATACAGCATAGAATGCTATGACTATGACATGTCAACAAATATTGTGAAGCTCTGGGTTTGATTCTCTCTGTCTTCACTTTTTTAGTGTGCTACTCCAGCAAAGTCACTTACTTTGACAGATGACAGATTTTACAGGGCAGCAGGCATTTGTGCACCATCTTGCACATTCATATTGCTATCTACTGTAATCTCTAGTCACTTTGAGCTCTTTTTTTGGTCACAGACAGAGTGTAATGCAGTGTATCTATCATATATAATAATTCCCTCCTTCTCTCTCTGTGCACTTCTAGTGCTAGCCGGTCCACAGGACCTACCAGTCCTAACCTGTACACTAACCATAGCCCACAATATTGCATAAATTACTTCTCAGTGATGCTCTGCTTTTCACTCTTAAACCCATCCACCTCAGCAGTGGCCACTGTCAGAGTGCTGAATATGCCATGCACATGAGTAACATGGAGTGTTGTGCTGCACTCCGTACATTTATTTCCCAGCAACACTGAGCACCAGGACTGTGATTCTCAGTCATGTGTTTGACAGCTAAATAGTATAATTCATTATTTACAATACACTGCACCATACTTTACATGTAGACTGACAATCTTTGGAACACTCCACTTTAAAAGTTTATGGGACCATAATATCTCCTCTATAGCTCAAAAAAAGAGGATATTATTTTGCTATTTTTCTTAATTCTTTTTTTAAAAGCATTAGTAGTATGTGCAGATCAAAAATGCTATTATAGCACACTAAAAAGAAATTATATAACTGGTATTTTATGTTCTGGCATCTTGCCTCATTACTGTTTAGCTCATAATTATAATATGAGTGCTCTTGGACAAGTAAGCTAGCAAAACCTGAAGTTGGATTCGCATTGTGCCCCCACCTTAATCTGGTAGATCTCAGCTTCCCATAGTGTCCTCACCTTAATCTGGTAGAGCTCAGCTTCCCATTTGTGCCCCCACCTTACTCTGTTAGATTTCAGCTTCTCATTGTGTCCTCAGTTTAACCCTGTTGCTTCTCATTCATGTTTTGTCTTTATTATGAAAAGACATGGATAGAAATCACCTACAGATTAGGAAGACCTACTGTTTCCTTTCATTTAAAAAAAAAAACTCTTTACTAAACAATTCCCATACTTCTCTCTCAAAGTCACCTTCACAAGAGTGGATTACATGTTGGCCACCTGTTAGGAAGGTGGTGATATACATGCAGCAGATATTGAGGTTTTCACCTTCACAGTCCATTGTCCAATACTCTCTTTAGCATTTGTGTTCTACAAATCCTGACTTTTTTGATGAATAAGCTTATGTCTCTTTGTCACCACAATACAAAACCTTTAATAGAGAAGCACATTCCATACTCAGCTACCTTAAAGGTCAACCTGTTGTAACTTCTTCCATTTCAGAGAGGAATTAAAATGTCTGGATTCTGTTTCCCTTCAAAACATCTAAAACTTATAGCATCTAAAATCAAATCATCAAGACCATAACATCTAAAATCCATAACATCTAAAACCCATAACATCAAATTCGATAACATCTAAAAGGGTCTATGTTAAATGTTCGAACATCCAAATTGTCGAACATTACATTGTCAAGACCAAATGTTCGACATTTGGATGTTTGAACATCAAATAGAAAAAAAATTAAAAAAAGAAAAAAACTTTAAAAGCCCCTCCTACTTATATATACCAACTCTGAGACCGCACTTCAGTGCAGAAAAGGGAAATTCTCCCTATCTGTACCATACGGCGCCATTGAAAGTCAATCTTCGAACACCTAACATTTCAAATGTTTGGTCTCGACCATGTGACAACGTTCGAAAATTTGTCAGGTACCCCATCTAAAATATATAATATGTAATAGTGTATCATCAAATGTGTAAATGTTATAGTTTAATCTGTTAATCTTGTGGTATCACTATGAGATGTTTTTATTTCTATATTTATCATTTATATAGTGTAGGAATTTATACTATTAAATAGTTTGTATTTTGCCACTCTGTATGTGTTTTTTAGGCCATACAGGTAAGTGATATAGACATTATGTTTACATTCTTTATGGTGCTCGTGATACAGTGGGGTTAGGAAATTAACTTTTTCCCACTGTAGTGCAATCTCAAAGTTGGGATATTTAATTTACGGGAGGTAGGGGGGCAGAGCCCCCTACATGGGGAGTGCAGGGAGGTTTGCTCCCCCTGCAGAAATGTAGTAAAAAGTGTGTCTGTTAGTTTGGTATCATTATATGTGGAGGGGATGTTATTTTCATCTGATTTGTAGTGTTCAATGTTGTGATGCACATTTTAGATGTTATGAAATTTGATGTTATGGGTTTTAGATGTTTTGGATTTTAGATGTTATGGTTTCGATGTTATGATTTTAGATGTTATGAGTTTTACATGTTTTGAAGGGGAATCCTGGATTCACACAGCGATTGTAAATGAAATGCAGACATAAAAAAGACTTTTAAACATTTGCAGGTAGAACTTTCATTAATGACCAAACACCTCAAGAGGTTCTTTTCAACTGAAGATGATTAAAAATCCGATAATAGGGTGACGATAATTTATTGATTTATGACTGTCACAATAGCCAGTTTAGGATCTACCTCTGTATTACTGAACTTCATACTCAGTACAGGTTGATAGAATTACTTCAAACTTAAAAAATAGGGGTATGTTTGATTTCATGTAGAACCTGCCATTTTGTTCTAATACTCACAAAAGATCAACAGAAAAATAAAATAAGTCTGTCAGGCACAGGTATTTTCTGACAGACTTATTTTATTTTTGTGTTTATCTTTTATTAACCAGATTAGTCCCACAAAGCTAATGCCCTCTTTTCAGGGGAGACCTGAGGTGGTATTTATCCTAACTGGGGATATTTGGCCACGGCACTAGCGTAACTCCCTACTCTTTTTAATAAGTATTGTGGGATCTTTTACATCCATCTGAGTTACCATAAACTCATTCAGATAGGGTCTCAGTTTAACATCTCATCTGAAGTTTTTGTCAGTCAGAATGCAAGTTCTTCTGAAGAAATGCATAACTTCTTGAACTTTGATAAACTTTTACTCTAACTTAAAAAATGCTAATTCACTCAACTCTCTGATTACTGAGCAGCAGTTCACCAGAGGCTTCATAGTTAAAATGAATAAAAATCATGCAAAGATTGCTATATTACTGAATTTTATACAGACATCAAATACATACTAACTTTAGTTTTCCTGCATTTGTACCATCATATTTTAAAAAAGGAGGATCCACCTCTTTCCTGGAGTTTTCCTACGCACTTCTCAAGTGAAGATAACTGAACTCCTTAGAAGCACTCACTCTTCTGTTTGACAACATTGCTAACTGACAATATTTCTTGACAGTATTGCTTCAGAGGTTGGAAGGACTCCTCCTCTTCCTCCTTCAATAGGAATACCAGAGCAAGTCAGCTTTTCTTCTTCTGAAGCATGGCTCTGAATGCTATTTGATGACTGAGTCTTTCTAACATTATAGCACAGCCCTTGCACCTCCCACTTTTGCTTCTTAGCTGGGATCACAGGATAATATGGCTATTTCTTTTAGTGATGCTTGAGCATGTCAGTTTCATATTTGTCTAGGTATACCTCACGTGAACTGTGTTGGCTGGACCACAAGCTTCTCTTAAGATAAATAATTAAATTAGAGACTTTTCATAGTAACCAGTAATTACATTTAGGAATATTGTCTAGCCACTTTATGTATTTTCTTTTTCTTTATTTTACTCTCTATGTTAAGAGATCAAGGAAAGGCCTTTGGTGAAAGGGTGGGTGAACAGAAGGTCAGCAGAATTTTAGGCTTGATTTGCATAAAGGAGATAAAAACAAGAAATCGTGAGCAAATAATTACCATCATTTCCAGCACTGCAAGGCAACCTACCTGGTAGGTTACATTTTAAACAAAGCAGAGACTCTAGTCAATGTATAAACTTATACAAGTGTTAATAGTTCCAAAACATGAAGATGAAAACTGTATTCCTAGGACAGAGCATACCAGTTAATCTATTCTACAAGGAGAAAGTAATCTTTAAACTTTATGGAAAACATATTTTAAGATACTTCTGCTAAATGAATAATAGAATTTTTATTTTTTATTTTATTTTACATTTGTTGACCGGGCTGGTCCAACTGGATATATGTCCATTTTCAGCAGTGGCCCGGGGAGAAAAGCTCCAAGAGAAAAAATACATAAATATTAATAGCAACGTTACAAAAATTCACTCAGAAAAAAATATATAAAATAGCACTGACATATATTACTAACACAAATTAGTAGTGACAAATATTACAGAAGCAAAAACGGGAAATTAATTACAGGATGAGGAGTTCAAAATTAAGAAAGGTAGCAAAAAAGTAAGTTTTTGTACTAATTTGTAAGCAGGAGAATGTGAACAAACTAGTGGCATTAGGCAAGCTAGTCAGGGTTAGTACAGGGGCAAAACCAGTGAGTTTTGAGATGAGTTTTGAGATGGGATTTAAAGCAGGGAAGAGAGAAGATTGCAGTGAGGTTGTCAGGAAGAGAGTTCCAAGCTTTTCCTATTGTGTTAGAAAACAAGGAGGTGCCTGCCAAGTTATTGGATTTACAAGTTGATATAAGACATTTGTTAGAAGAACGTAGGCTTTTGAGGTTGCGATAAGGTGCAATAAGTGTCTTGAGAATAGGGGTGTTGTTAGGTTTATAGAGGATTTTACGGCCTAAGGAGAGCTGATGAAATAAGATCAGATTTTGACTCTCAAGCCATCCTAATTGCTTTAGGTTTAAGCATTGGTGAGTTCTAAAAGTAGAGCTCAAGGCAAATCTGGCAATACTGTTGTAGGTGACTGCCAGTTTGGAGAGATTAGTTTTGGACAGACAAGTGTAAATGGGGGAGGCATAAAGTAGGGTAGAGATCAGATGTGAATGGGCAATGGTAGTTTTAGCAAGAGGTGTAAGAAATGGTTTAATTCTATACAGGGAGCCTAGTTTTCTGTTAACTAATTTTACAGTGTTGTTAATGTGAGAGTCAAAGCATAGGTTGTTGTCTATCTCTACTCTGAGGAGCCTGGTGGAAGGGTCAGGTGATATGATGGTACCATTATTAGACAGAAGAGAGAAGTTGAGCAGAGAGGATTTACGGGTGGGGAAGAAAAGTAACAGTTTGTTTTTTTGGGGGTTTAAGATTAAGCAATGTTTTAGGAACCAGGTTTCAACAGTTTTGAAAGTCTGTTGAGTGCTGGAATGCAGTTCAGAGGGGGATGAGGCAGAGCAAATCAAAGTAGAATCATCAGCGTATTGTATACAGGTTGCAGAAGGAATACTGGTATGAAGATCATTAATAAAAATAGAAAACAGAAGGGGGCCAAGTATAGAGCCTTGGGGTACTCCAAGCATAATGGGAAGGAGGTTGGATAAGTTATTTTGCCAGAGCACAGTCTGTTGTCTGTTATGCAGATATGACTCAAACCACTTTAAAGCACTAGAGTCGAATGCGAAAGTTTTAAGTATATTTATCAGAATATGGTGATTAACCATATCAAAGACAAGGTGAATGTTTATATCACCTAGAAATTCCATTTCTCCAGTGTTATTTCAAAGTATGGGATCATCTGGTTCAACAAGCATTGTGATAGTGTATTAACATTTGATCCTCTGCATCATCTTTAATACCACCCAGGATTTCAAAGGAACATTTCCACAACACATGCAAACCAGTTCTTCCAGCATTTCATGTGGGACAATGCAAGACCCCAGGCTAGTACTGTTTAATTAGATGTGAGACATTGATTTACTAAGTGCGCCTTTAATAGTCTCATATTATACTTCTCAGAGCATGAACATCCTTCATCCTCTATGTTGAAGTCACTATTGATGAATAACTCTACCCCCCCCCCATGTCAACCTGGGTTACCAAAGGGCAACATGTAACTCCTGAGTCCTACAATGTTCTCTGGAGTCTCTGTTAATCACCCTGTTTCACCTTTCTTATCCCTATCTCTTTCTCCTTCATCCCCACTACTGCCCTTCCAACTAACCTAAACTTTTAATCCTTTGCTACTCATACCCTTTCTTACCTACCTCATAATCTTATATATCTACTGTTATTTCAACCCCTACACTGACACAACTATTTCTATTTATGTTGTTTTTATTTCTGCTTCTACCCATCCTCCTTCTCTATTTTCTGTTCCTGATTTAATGATAGCCTACCTCACTAATGTCAGTATATATATATATACTGAACCTATGTGCTTTACCATTGCTCTTGCGCTCTCCCAATATTAAATGTTAACGTGTTTGACTTATGTAAACTAATATAATTTCAACAGTATATTATAAGTGCCTTTACTATTTGTCTTAATACTACCTGCAAAGTAATGATTAAAATGTTTAATTTGTATTGCTGTTCATTGTAAATATGTATTTTATGTGGAGCTTTATTCCATGTGCCTCCGCTTAAAATGGGACTTGTGCCCAGTCAGTCTTTCCGGGTAAACAAAAGACAATGAAAATAACTAAATAAATACAAATGTGTTCAAGATGGTAATGACAAGATAATTTTCAATTCTATTGAGATAAGTATGTATACTGGTGAAATGTGTGCTCCCGGAGATGTCAGTCACACCTCTCCAAACTGCTAGGGTATTCCAACATGAATTATACTGAATGATGCACATACTTGTTAAAGCCTACCATCTGAATCAACGTCCTGTTCATCTGTCCACCTTGGTGTGGCTGTCTGTCCTATGATTACAATATATACAATGCCAGACACTGAATGACTCATGAAATTATTCACCATTCAGGGAAGCCTAGTCTAATACAGAGGATTTATTCAAAGTGCTCTTCCTATTGCAAATATCACCTCTAAGACTGTGGCTTATCAGAGAGAAAACATTTTATAATTGTGGTGGTCTCAGTGTAAAAATATATCAAGGAAATGGGAATCCAAAAGAGCATTTGTGTACATTATGATGCCCACCACTGATACCAATATGTGATGACCACCAATATATGTCATCCCCACGCTGGGCCAGGAATCAAGGAGCCAGAATTCTCACCACTGACATTGCAGAGGTGCATGCACTTGGAATACAAATGGATATACTCAGTATTTTCAGATGCAGACCTCTTTGCATCAAGTACAATTTCCCTTGAGAGCACATAGGGAGCATACTCAGCCCGGGGCTGGATGTCTCTATATCTGTCTCCTTCCAGATCCCCAATAAGACTCCCCACTGGTAGAGCTGTAGGGTTAGGTCCACAGCCAAGTGTCCAAGCCAAGTCCTCCAGCACCCTCTGTGTAAACCCAGTGCTTCATCTCCCTGCCCTAAGTAGCTGACACACACACACTGAGAGATTTGATTTGCACACACACACACACACACACACACACACACACACACACACACACACACACACACACACGCGCGCGCACACACACACACACACACACACACACACACACACACACACACACAAGCATACACACCTGGGGAAGGCTGGCACAGGTTTACTAGCTATGCCCCCTTCTGCCAGACTATAATGTAGTTATCACAGCCACTGAAAGCTCCCCAATCAGCTACTCCAAGGCCCTGAACAAAGGGTGTCAAATTATACTGTGTAATATTAATGCTAATACAAATGGTAATAGTTCACCAAGATGGCTAACCTTTATGGAGCGGCTCACACAATGTCACCAAATAAATATAAGCACTCTGAAAGGTTAAATACTTTCTACAAGGACCAGCCAAAATAAAATGTTTAAATATATTTAATAATAAATTATAAAACAGCATGAAAATACTGAATACATATTCAAAGTAAACCAGAGAGTTCAGATCACAGGAAATATTGAAGAGAACATTGATGGACAGATTCAGACAAATAAAGAAAAACAATATCTAAACTAAGCTTCACTATATTCCTGACTAATTCTAAAAAAAAAACTACTGTTCCCTAGTTAAGTTATTTACTACAGCAAGAAAGGATGCTGTGGTACAGGGTCTTTCTAGTCAGGCTTCTCAAACAGAATAGTCACTACTCTGAGATTTCTCTTTGTAATATCTAAAATATAATTTCCAAGAGGGCTGGCAAAATGACCTTATCTGGTCACCTGATGCTAGGTTCTCATAGTATTTCCCTTTAAAGCTGAGACTTAGCATAGACAATTACAATACACATCTAAATGATTATGGCAGTGCCTGGGGCCTCCAGTCCTTTCACTGAGCTAATGGACAAAGGCTGTTTCCCATACCTAGCATCTCCAGTACTACTCAGCACTGTAGGGTGCCTTTTTAATGGTTTAACAGATTATTTTCATTTCCCTTATTTTTCTTAAAGTTAACCTTTGCTGTCTCAGAGTCCTCTATTAAAACATATACATTTAATTCAGTTGCAATAATACATGTACATTTCTTTTATTTTCAGCAGGGTTCACTGTTAATACATTTTAAGACAAGCAAACCTCACAAATACATTTTCAGCACAAGCATCTGTACAAATCAGTCTGATATATAAATGACATACATTTCTAATACATTTGCAACACAAGCATTGTGTATAAATCAGTTTGATATTCACAGGATATATAATTCTTTATAAAACTCCATCTGCTATGCTGGCACTTGCCCATATCATCACATCTTTCGCCCCTCTAAGATTCAAGCTAGTTTTTCATGTGACCCTTGAGAAACGTGGCTTGAGAGAAATAAGCCTATCTGGAATTATGCTACCCCATTCCCTGTCTTGAGAGCCCATCTGTATTGGCATTACTGACCCCACTACAGTGTTGTACTGACATGCCATATGCCTGCAATTCTACACTCCACCTTAATAACTTGGCGTTTTTCTGGCTGACTCTATGTAGTCATGTTAAGGGATTGTGGTCTGTAACTACAGTGAATTGCCTTCCATACAGATAAGGCTGAAGTTTCTGCAGTGCCCATACTATGGCTAGACAATCTTTTTCTACAGCTGCATAGCATTCCTCTCTGGGTTGGAGTCTACAGCTGAGATATACCACTGGGTGCTCTTCTCCCTCTGAGGAAACCTGTCTAAGTACAACCCCATCCCATAGTTTCAAGCATCCACTTACACAACAAATTCTTTGCTGTAATCTGGACTGGCTACCACAGGGGGTCATCCCAAAGCTCCTTTAAGCTTCTGGAATACCTGCTCACATGCTGGGGTCCACATTACCTTATCCTGCCTGTTTTTCCTTGTCAGGTCTGTGAGGGGAGCAGCAATGGTACTATAATTGGGGAAAAAACTTTCCACTGTCACTAAAAATACTCTCACCTGCTTTTTGGCCATGTCTTAATGGCTTCCACTTTGGCATGTTCTGAACTGATCTTACCACTTCCCACTCTATGTCCCAGGTAGGAGACCTCTGCCATACCCACCTGACACTTACTCTGCTTAATGGTCAACCCTGCCATCTGCAGTCTGCGAGGCACTTCCTTGACATGCTGAAGGTGCTCTTGCCAGGAATGGATGTAGATGGCAATATCATCCAGGTAAGCAAGGACATAATCTCCTGCTCCTGCTAGGATATGATCTACCAGCCTCTGGAAAGTTGCTGGGGCATTTTTCATCACAAAGGTCATCTTTGTGAACTCATACCAGCCAAATGGATTCATAAAGGCTGATCTTTTTCTACCACTGGGAGTCAAAGCCACCTGCCAGCAGCCCTTGGTAAGATCAAAAGTGATAAGATGTTAGCCCCACCCAGCTGCTCTATGGTTTCATCTGTCCTAGGCATGGGCTAAGCATCTGACTCTGTGTGACTATTTAATTTCCTGTAGTCCTCACAGAACCTGGTGATGCCATCCTTCTTTGGTACCAGCATCACTGGGGAGGTCCAGGGACTGCTGGATTCCTGGATTAGTCCCAATTCCAACATCTCCTGTATCTTCTCCTTCAGAGTCTGTCTGACCGACTCAGGCACCCTGTAAGGAGTCTGCTTTATAGGTCTTTGGGGCTTTGTATCCACATGGTACTGCACCAGGTGGGTGCACCCTGGTTTCTCAGTGAACATATCCCCAAAATCCTGTAACACTGCTTGGATTTCTCAAACCTGGTTAGGGGATAGCTGCTGAGACATTGCTACCACTTCCACTGAGGTTTCATTCTGAGCCTCACGGAGGAGATCAGTCACCAGATCCCCCTCAGTCTTCTACTGCCATCCACTGCAAATACTCAGCACAAGGGCCTCCTTATCATGGTAAGGTTTCATCATGTTAACATGGTACAGTTTGTGTCCCTGCCTCCTGCATAACAGTTCTGCCATGTAGTTAACATCATTGACCTTTCTTACCACTTTGAATGGTCTCTCCCAATCTGCATACAGCTTATTGTTTCTGACAAGAATGAGGACCATCACCTTCTGCCCCACAGCATACTCTCTAGCTCAAGCATTCCTGTCATACCAGACCTTTTTCTGCTGTTGGGGTCTTGCCAGAGTATCCTGGGCCAAGCTAATTTGCTCCCTAAGCCTTGTTCTGAGGTTTAGGACATATGCCACAACAGACTCCTTGTGGGTTTCACACTCACCCTCCCACTCATCACGAATCAAATCTAGAGGCCCCCTCACCATGTGCCCATACAGAAACTCAAAGGGTGAAAAGCCTGTAGATTAATGGGTACCTCTCTGTAAGCAAACAATAGATGAGGCAAATATTTGTGCTACTCTCTCTTAAACTGGTCTTCAAATGCCCATAGCATGGTATTTAGCATAGAGTTTAACCTCTCCACAAGACCATTAGTCTGGGGATGGCAGGGAGGTGTCTTTAGGTGCTTCACCCCACAGCACTCCCACAGACAAGCCAGCAGGTCTGACATGAAATTGGCACCTTTGTCAGTCAGTATTTCTCTTGGGAAACCTACCCTGCTGAAAATCTATAGCAAAGCATTTGTCACCTTCTCTGCCTCAATGGAGGACAGAGCCACTGCCTCAGGATATCTAGTAGCATAATCTACTACCACTAGGATATACATCTTGTCTGTGGAACTTGGGGTACTCAGAGACACCCACAATATCCATAGCTACCCTCTGAAATGGTTCATCTATCACATGAAACGGCATCAAAGGAGTTTTGACCTTGTCACCTGCCTCACCTACTTTTTGGCACTGCTCGCAGCTCCTGCAGTACCCTGTTACATCCCTGGAAATCCCAGGTCAATGAAAGTTCTGCATAATACATATCTTGATATGCTTTATGCACATATGACCTGCAAAGGGAATGTCATGGGCTATGGCTAGAAGTGCCAGATGGTAGGCACTGGACACTACCAATTGCTGTATTACCTCACCTTCTAGCCCTCCCTCAGGGGTCCACTCTCTATACAGTAACCCTTTGTTCCAGTATACAGAATCCCCTTTTTCTTGATAATGAGATGCCTCCTTAGCTACCTCCCTACAGTCTCTTAGTGTAGTGTTTGAGAGATGAGCCTGTCTCAGCTCTGTTTTTGTAACTCTTCCCAACTCCCCTTCCACAGGAAGTCTGGTATCCTCTGACAGCGGTGCCTCATTGTCAGTCTGGGCACTACTACTCACATCTGCCCTTGCAGTCACTCTTTCCAAGGAAACATCAGTACCTACCAGCAGCTGTGGCTCATCTTCAGGTTCACTGCTACAGGGTAGCACCTCCCCTGAATTAGCCACATCACCAGTCCTGGCTTCAGGGGTGCAGTCTGTCTGGGTCTCCCCAGGCTACTGGAGCCACATACCTGTCTCCACACCTGACCGTGTGTCACTGCATGCACACAAGGTACTGCATTATCAAAATCATTCCCTATCAAGACATCTGCAGGAATATCCTCAAACATACCCACTTACTTGCTTCCTTTTCCACCCTCCCAGTCAATGTGAACTCTGGCCAAAGGCATTTGGAATAGAATCCCTCCTAGAGCTCTAATTGGAGTGGACTCCCCAAGCAAATACTGCTCCTCTTTAACCACTGCAGGCTTCATAATGGTTATATCAGAGGCTGTGTCTGTATTGGCAGTAGCCTGCTTTCCATCCACCAAGATTGGATATAAACTCTGCTGGTAGTTTAGTACCCATGTTGTTTCTAGACAACTTACCACTGGCATTCTGTTATTCCCACTTGCTGGCTCCCCCATCTTTTGTTCCCCATGTTGCCTCCATGTACATCTATATGCTACATGAACCCACTGTTTACATTTAAAACATTTAACCCTTGATCCTGTCCATGTACCTGAACTAGTGGCTTCCCTTGTTACTGACAGACTCTTTTGGGGTGGTTTAGGCTGCCCACCATGGGTTCCCTTATATCCATGTGGAGCAGTGGGTATCACTTTCCTGTGCAGTGATGCCCTACTTGCTAGGTATAAATCTCTTTTTTTCCCCAACTCATCTGCAGAGTTGCATTCCCTGTCTGCCAGCCAGATTCTCATGTACTCAGTGCTAAGGGCTTGTTCTCTCACCAAAAGATCTGTCAGCCTGAAAAAGTGGTGACCTGACACCCATTCACTCACCTATGAAAATAAGTACTTAGTTCAGCAATATAATCACACACACTTTCATCTGCCTTATGCCTATGATCACGAAACTTTTTTTTGTAATCTTCAGGTCTTAACTTAAAATATTGTAATAAACAGTGCTTAACTTGATAATCTAAATAATTAGTATCAGACAATTTAAAAACAACAGTTACAACTTTACCATGGAGTGAGGGGGGTGAGGAACTGTACCCACAGCTCTCAGTCAACATTACACTGTTTGCATACTCTTTCAAATACATGAATAAAACTAATAAAATGATCACCTTCTTCGTACTGAGGAAGAAATTCACTGACCTTCATTGTTTCTGGGGTTTGGTTACTCCCTTCCCCATTTCCGCCCATGACCCTGGTGAAGAGTCAGAATTTGCTTTTCTTGTTGCCTCCTCCTCTCATTTTTTTTGCTCCCAAACACTGCAGTCTCTCTGGTGATTCTAATTCCAAACATTGGACTCCAGTTCAAGTCGCTTTAACTCCAATTGGATTTTTAAGTCCCCTAAGGAAAAGTTGAACTGTCTTGTTTCTGAGACCTGTACATCCCCAATGCCAGTCCAGTTGTCTTCATGGCTGCTGATCTGTGATGCAGCAGTGATTAAGGCTGCAATTATTTCCCCTTTAGTCAAGTTGGCATGCAACAGTCCTTTGGATTGGTGGGTCTATATTATATACTTGAAGAGCCTTTTATCTGAACACTTAAATGCCGACACGTAAAGAGCAAATGATGGAAACCGTGAACGGCCACTTTCGCAAATTTTTTCCCTGTGAAGAAATTCACTTGGCTGTTATCGGGAATTGCCCTTTTCTCCAATGTAGAGCAATCTCAGAGTTGGTATATTTAGTTAGTGGGGGTGTGGGGGGTGAAGCCTTCCAGTTGATTAGGGTTTTAAAGTTTGTTTTTATGTTTATGGCCAAGTGAATTTTCCCTAGGAAAACATTTGGAGAACTGGCTGTTTGCAGTTTACAGCTTTCACTGTTTATATGCTGATCTTGACATGTTCGAAGAAAAGACTCTTCGAGCATATAATATAGACCAAGCTTGGCACATCTCAGCCAACTGGTTCCTTGTCAGCTTGCCATAATCTTCTGCCAATATCCTTGCCTGCTCTCCATGACTAACTAAACTAACAAAAAGTACATAAATAAACTATTGTGATATGAAACTCTAAATGTCTACCACTTGGCTGCTGTTAGTGCAACTTTGTTTAGTGACAACTGCTTACAGGCTACAGAAATTCAATATTGCCACCACTGCTCAACAGTGGGTGAGCATGTGATGGTCAGACTCATACAAATAAGAAAAACACTCTCTGAACTAAGCTCAGCTATATTCTGGACTGAATCTAAAAGAAGTTTACTGTTCCCTAGTTGTTATTTACTACTGCAAGGCAAGATGCTATGGGTGAGGGTCTTTCTAGACAGGCTTCCCAAACAGAATAGCCTATACTCTGAGATTTTTCTTTTTAATATCTAAAATATAATTTCCAAGAGGGCTGGTAGAATGGCCTCATCTGGTCACCTGACTCTAGGTTCTCATCATATTCCCCTTTCAAGCTGAGACAGGAATTTTGCACAGACTGCTGCAATACACATACAAATGTTTATGGTAGTGCCAGGGTCTCTCCTCTTTTCACTGAACTAATGAACAAAGGCTCTTTCCAAGACCCAACTTCTCCAGTCCTATTCAGCACTGTGGGGTACCATCTTATTTATATTTCCCTTATTTATCTTAAAGTTAATATCTGCTGTCCCAGTGTCTTCTATTTAAACATCTACATTTAATTCAGTTGCAATAATATATCTACATTTCTTTTCATTTCAGCAGGGTGCACTGTTGATACATTTTAACACCTGGTCAATTTAACCAACTCTAAGGTCAGTGAGGTCAGTGAACCTCGGGGGGGTGATAGTTCTCTCTACAGTGGCCTTTTTGGTGACTTTCATCAGACTAGGATATGTGCAGTATCATCTACTCCTCAGCTTTTAGTAATTCAACAGTCATTATAAGTGTATATGGCCCACCAATGCAGACTATAACTACTTGTGCTTCACTCAATCCTATAACCATCAAGTACCGCTAGACTAAATGCGCTGCTTGCATTAGTGTTATGGCTTGGAGCTCATACTTCCATGCTGTCATCTAGCAAGCATATGGGTCCTGAGATCAAAATATGCCATTCCCTCGTTATGGATGAATGTAAAAGAGAAAGGTCTAGGCTTATCACTTTCTTGTGCTCACTGGTCAGCATTATTTCCCTTATAGTAAATTTGATTGCTAAAGAAAAGCCATAGGGGGCATCAGACTTAGTTGTTTATGCCATCCTGTGGTACTCTGACTTGAAATTGTTCTGATAAGAAAGCACATGGTTCTTTGGTTTAAATGCTGATAGTATTATTATTGATTCCTCACAGCAGGCTGGTTTACTTCAACTACCTGCACCTGATTTTGTCGTTCTTAACATTCTCTCCAATATATGGCTTCCATAACCTCTCCAACAGCATAGACATGTTTCACTCAAGTCACTGAGAACCAGACAAAGAAGATGGCAACAGTGGCACTGGGAAATAGCCAGCATTTAATAGTAGGCTTGGAGACATTTACACTGAATACATGATACAGAATTCTAACTCTAAACTGTGAAAGTTATTTTTTTTCAGTGTCTGAAAAACAGTCCTAGGGTGAGTGCACTTACCTAGTTACCAAATGTGAAATAAATAAATAAAACAAATGAATGCAATTCTGGAGTTAGGTTTCTTTGACTACAAACCTCAAGATCTTGCTTTCTTTGACTACAAGTACTTGTTTTAATCCACCCTTGCCTATTTTCTTCTGACACAATTAGTCTAATGGAAAATTTCCTGTATTCATAGGTTCATAGGAATGTGGCCCTGCAGCCTTTACAAGCCTTGCCCAAAGGAATCCCTGGCAACATGCTCCCCAACATTATTTTCCAGTGCCTCTGTCCAGCAGGGTTACTGAAATGATCCCTGGGTTGAACTTTCTATTTCCCATCCACTCATCAAGATTTCTCTTAAAGAGGGCCAGTGAGATGCTCTGCTTGAAGTGTAAGGATAGTCTATTCCAGAGCATGGTCAGTGTCTGGGTTAGGAACGTGTCCCTCCAGCAAGTTCTCTTGATTGTAGTAATGAGGTTGAGGTCTCTGGCATGTGTGGCACAGAGGGATTGGGATTTCTTTAGATGTAGTATATCTAGCAGCGCTGGGTCTGACATGGCTTTTGTATGTCAAGCAGAGATCGCCTCTAAGTAGGCAATATGATGTCAAGAAAAGTTGGAGTTGTTTTAGTCTTTCTGCAGAGGGCAAGTGTTTAAGGCCTAGGATCCTCTTAGTGAGGTATTTTTGTGGTCTTTCCAGTTGCTGCATATGTCTAGTGAGATACATGCCAAATAGGACATTGTACTCTATAATTGGTCTAATGAGGGAAGAGTAGAGAGAGACAATGACCTCTTTCTTCCTGGATGCAAAACCCTTTGAAATGAGATGTGCCACATAGAAGGATATTCTGACCACAGTGGCAATGTGATTATCAAAGGAGAGGTTGCTATCCACTTGTGTACCCAGATCTCTTATAACACCTTCGGTGTTCAGTGGACTACCATTGATGTGGTAGTTCATGGGTACCATGTTCTTCCCAAAGGGAATGACAATGCATTTTTTGGCATTAAGCTTAAGGTCATGGTTCTGACACACATCATTGGTCTCCGTGAGGCCTTTCTGTAGAATGTCAACATCATTTGGGGAGCTAATAATGGCTCCCAGCTTGCAGTCGTCTGCGAACTTGGTCAGCCAGAGTCCCTTGGTTTTGGCTTGGACTTCAGAAAAGTAGATGCCAAACAGGAGAGGACCCAGGACTGATCCCTGTGGGACTCCACTCATGACTGGTCAGCAGTCTGACTTGGAGTCCATTGCTTTCACATTGTGAGTTCTGTCAGTAAGCCAGTTTGCAACTCACTTTGTGACATGGGGGTTGATGCCTAATTTAGTGAGTTTATCTATGATTCCTGAGTGAGGAATTGTATCAAAGGCCTTGGCTAGATCAAGGTAGGCTTTGTAAACTATCATGCCTTCGTCCACAGCTCTGGTGACAGACTCAAGGAAGTCTACCAGGTTGAGCAGACATGATCTACCCTTAACAAATCCAAACTGCATGGAGTCCAGAGTCTGGAGATTCCCTATGTCCTTATTTATTAAGTCCATGATGATGTACTCCATAGCCTTACATACCATACTCGTCAGGCTAATGGGGCAGTAGTTCTCAGGGTCTGTTGTCACACCCCCTTTGTAGAGTGGGATGACTGTAGCAGTGCACCATTCGGTGGGGACAAAGCCTGAAATGAGGCTGTGATTGAACAGGGCACTCAGGTGTGGTGCCAGTTCATTTTGCAATTCATGTAGAACACAGTCAGGGATATTGTCATGTCCCATGGAAGCTGTATTCATGGCCTTGGACAGTGTAATTTTAACCTGTGCAGCTGTAATATTGGGTACTAGGCATTCCTTGGGTATTGTGATTGACCCTTTAGGGGGTAAGAGAGGGGTAAAGTTGGCACTGAATCTATTTCCTATTGAAACTTGAATATTGAAGGCACTGGATCTCTGTAATTCAATAATTGCAGAGTTAAAACTTTATTCTCGTTGTCCTCCCTTAAATTCAAATAGGTATATTTCTATAAGTATTTTCAATCTACTTCAAAATATAAAAACAGGAAAAATATGAAATCCGCTGTGTTGTTCCTTCACACCAACACTTTATAACATAGAGTGAGCGTTTTCATCTGTTCACATTCAGAATTCTGTTTGTCCCTTCTGTTTATGTTATTCTAATGCAAAATGTGCCAGGCATTTTAATACACTTCATTGGCGTGCAATGGCACTCAGTGAATTCCAATGTGGCTTATGTCTTTATGATATGTGTATGCAAATATTATATTATGTGTGTGGATCTCTCACACCTTAACTTTATGGCAAATGGTACTCAACTGTCTCCAGAACATAAAATCCTCAACTTCTGTCCAAACAATACCAAGCAGATTTAATTAACTGTCTCATTTTGTTAACATGATTATTTTACCAGAAAACATGACTGCCACCTTTTCAGAAATATGCTGGGAGTAAATATAACTCCGCTAATTAGTTTATAACAGGATTGTTTGGGGATTCAGAAGTCAAATCTCGTATTTGTGAATAACATGAACACCACATCTAACTTTATAAGTAAGAAGTGCTTGTGCATCGGTCATTAATAAAGCAAGCAGACATATAATGATCTCTATGCTAATCTCAGTGCTGAACTGTTTTTTTTTTTTTTTTTTTTTTTGTAGCTCAGTTGGGATTTGACTGCCAGGTTTTATCTGGTGTTATTATGATCATATTGATCACTCTTTTTCTTGTGAAGCTTGTCAGCCTGCAACCTTTAAAAATGCAGTTAGATTCAATAATAGTAAGAGTGACACATTGTTTATAACTGTGGTGGTTTTCAGCAGTCATCAGACATACTTTTTGTTTTATGATTATCCTTCTTGAAGTAAGGTTTCACAAAATCTCTGTCTTGAGTGCAGTTGATTGTGTATAATAAATAGACAGTCTTCTTTAGCATGCAGTTTTATGGTTGTCGTTCTTCATTATCAAAATGTTTCTTCAGAAATCTGCATTGATTTTTATTTGAGAAAATTTAAATCTCTCTATACATGCAAAACGTAATTATTCTGATCTAAAGCATGAGAGCTATCCCAGTCAGAAATTATGGATTTTATAGACTGTATTTCTTTACTAGAAAGATAGTACAAATAATTTTAGGTACTATTGCTTGTAAGGAGGTGGGCCTTTACTAATTCTTGTTTTCGTACATCAGTTTTTTGCCTACATGATTGCAGCTTCCTTAGAAGAGATACAAGAGATACTATTTTAGTGAAAGTGACATTTCTGAAAGAATTTATGGAACATTGGATGTGTGTTTATAAGCTTCAAAATTTGCCTTCAAGTCTATATACACTTTGAAGAAAGGACTGCAGTCTCACTGAGGTGAAAATATTAAATACTGTCTTAATTATGAACTCCTCTTTGTAGAATTAGATGTTGATAAATAATCATGGTAGTGTTTAGTACTTTAATATGGATCTCAGAATAGTAATTTCATTACAGAAAGTAGAAATGGAAGCAGTAAAATGCATGACAGCTATAAAAGCCAAGAAGAACCTTTTCAAGCTTTGAAAAAAAGTATTACAATTTGCCAAAAAGTTATGAGGCTAAATTTTCAAAATTAATTACAGCATGTCAACATTAGCAGTTTTAAAACATTCTACCCCATGATTTCAAGAAAATATTTGCTACATTCCAAATACAGAAAGCAGTTTATTTATACAAGTAGTACAGAAGGTGGTGGTATAAAATAAGAACAAAATATTTTAGTGTAGAAACATGGCTATACTCCTGGATGTAGAAAGTAACCTATATCATATTTGTAAACCACTTTGTAAAAACATGTTCTCCATATGTTTTAAGAAAAATATTGAAATATGCAAATATCATCATGTTGTAATTAAAAAAAAAAAACACTGCATTGTAATATTGACAGTTTTCAAAGATTTGTCCCAGAATGTCAGCAAAGATTTTTTTCTAGGATGCTATATTGTACGCATTTTTTAACAAGGCAAAGAGCTGTACCTTTTACCAAAACATAAATGCTCACATCAGTGAAATCTTTTCAGAAATGTGATTCCTTGTTCTGAGGTCACTAAAGAAAGCAGAAAGTCAAATTGTTGTATTGTGTGAGGAAAATAAAAAAGAAAACATATTTGTAATCTGAGATGTATCAATTTATGACATGATGCATACAGCTCATAACATGGTGGTACAACAAAGGTTTATCCCAGCATGGAACAGTACTTTGAGACTAATCAACATTCACAATATTCTTTAATTATTATTTAATTCATTCACTCTAAAAGGTTTAACTAAGAGATTCCAGAAGACAATTTTGTAAAATGACAGTGGCCTCCCTAGATGATAAAAATGTGACCTAGACTGGAAACATGAAATATCATATTCATAAATATCTTAAGATGTGACCATACTCTATTAGCGGGAAAATAAATTACATGCTTCTGCATTTGTCACATTTATTATATTGTGACATTGACTGTCTAAAGCAGTTTTACCCAATAATGCAATACTGTATTTTTATTATATTATTTTTTTAACACAGACAAAATAATATCTCACAGGTGGCATAAAAAGTGACTTCAAATAGTAAATGGAAACATTTCTTTCTGGAAATGGAAAACTGCACTCAGGCTTGGATTGGGAAAAAAGACAATAATACATAAGTACATACAAATATTTAAAGCATGGGCATTAATGCCCTTCTAGCTTGCCAATATACTAAAACACTTGTTCCCATAATACGTGTCCAGGCTGTTCTTAAAGATATCTAAACTAGTACTTGTTTAATGCAATTTGGTAGTCTGTTCCATGAATCAGCTACTCAGTCAGAGAACCAATTAGTACAATTCTCATTCCTATAGAATCTTCTACATAGGTTGTCTGATGATTCTCTAGTACTTTTTGATAACCCCAACCATTCCTAGAGGTAGTTGTCTCTAAATGCCCTATATAATTGAATAAGATCTCCTCTTAAATATCTATAAGACACACTGTTCAAGTTCAGATATTTTAGTCTTTCATAACAGCTTAAATTTTCACATCCACGGAGGCTCTTGGTACATTTCCACTGTACTCTTTCCAGTTTACTCATGCTTGTTTTTTTATAGGATTTCCATATTGTTATTCCATACTCAAGTTTGAGTCTAATGTAGCTAACAAACAATGGCATCATCATTTTTGATTTCCTAGACTTTATAAATCTTTTTATACAACCTATAGTTCTATAACTATCATTAACCAATTGGTTGATATGATTGCAAAAATTCATAGCTGGATCTACCCATATTACCAGGTCCTTAAAAGAGTCTACAGTTTCAATCACTGTGTGCTGTGTTAAACATTCACCTTTCAATTTATGTCTCCCTAATCTCATATGCTTAGTTTTTTTTATGTATTTATCAGCATATCACATCAGGCAAGTCATGGAATACCTACTTGAGGAAAATCTGCTCACCCCCATACAACATCGCTTTCGTCCAAAACACAGCACCACTACTGCCCTCCCATTCTTCATCAATGCTATTTCTCTGGCCAGAGATAACAATAAGCATGTGTCTTGCTCATTCCTAGATCTTTGAAAACATTTGATACAGTCTCTCTCTTTCCTTTCTCTAGACAAACTGACCAACGTTAACTTCTTCACCTCTACCATTGTTTGGTTTTCTAGTTATCTCATAGATTGACTACAATCAGTCAAATGGCACTTTGCTCTCTCCCCCCCTCTCCCTGTCAAAATGGGTGTTCCTCAAGGATCTGTTCTTCGTCCACTAGTCTTCAATATCTTTACTAATCTACTTTATACCTCCTGCCTTTTGTCATCCCTTGTACAATATGCTGTCATCATCATTGCAGACACTCTCTCTGACTTAAATTCTGTTACTCAGAAATCCTTTAACTTTGTTGAAACTTGGCTCTCTAACAACCAGCTAATTCTGAATCCTAAAAAAACTATTTTTTTTCTTCTCAAAAACCTAAACCACTTTAAATCCACTTTTGCTAGCCACTCTCTAAATCCCACACATATCGTAGTAGAACCCTACACAAAACTTCTAGTGTTTATGATAGATGACCAACTGAAATTTGATTTAACTGTTAAAAATTGCATTAAAAAACATCAGAAATTTAGCCTGTTATACAGAAGTAAAAAGTTCCTAACTAACAAAGCTGAAGTCTCCCTCTCTCATGCCTATCTGCCACCTAACCTATTCTATAGCTCTCAAATCCTCACCAACCTCCAAACTTCTCTCCTTACGAAGCTAGAAACTACCTGTAACAAATGGGGCAGATTTGCTGCAAACCAAAACTATAGATCACATTACTATTTATCTTTGAAATACTTAAACTGGCTTGAATTGCCCCAGCAGCTTCTCCTCTCTCAACTTCAGGTTATCCACTCTATCTTGTACCAACCATCTTTCTGTCCTAACCTATCTCCTCTAATCTCATTTTGCACTCCTTCTAGGACTCTCCAAAGCTTGGACCAAGACTTACAACTAATTTATAAACCTAAGAGCAAAACTGAGCAAAACCTCTACAGCTACTACCCTACCATTACTTGGAACAAACTTCCAGTGGAAATTAGATCAATCAAAAAAAAAACAAAGAATTTAAATCAGCCATCAAAGAATACCTAAAATGTTGCTGGCCCTGCCACTGTACTCACCCTCCATAAACTGTCTTCCTCTCCTACATAGCTTACTGTCTGCCATTATTGCTTTTATCTCTGTTATGTGTATGCCCTCTTAGCTATCTTATCTAGGTAATTACATGTCACTCAGAATTAAAATATTCTCTACTATTTACCACCTGTATTAATTCCACTATTGTATTTAACATGGCTGTACTTGCTAATCTTCCATATTGTTTCTGCACATATCTTTATTTTATTATTAACTTAAGCTCTGTAGATAATTTTGATGCTATTACTTTTCCAAATGGAAAATGTAAATATTTTTGTTTTTAATACTATTACTATCTACAATTCTATTTTATTGTAATTTTTATTTTAAATTTTATTAACTTGTGGAGCTATTCTGTATGGGCCTCTGCTGAAAAAGGGCTATCAGTTCAGTCGGATAAACCTGGTCAACAAATGTAAAATAAATAAAATAAATAAATAAAATACAATATTATTCTCCTGTGTGCAAATGGTCAATTTTGTTAAGTTATTTTGCGTATAGAAATATGTACTAAGAAATCCCATTGTTGTAAGTTTGTACACAAACTATTTATTTAAAGGTTGGAGTCTGTATTTGGTAAAATGTAACATCCTAACTATTGTAATTTCAGTATCATCACATGCGTGGTTTAACTTGTCCATCTCATGATCCTATCTAATGTAGTTTGGTTTCACTAATGCTGAAGTCTTCCTCACAATGCGATTTTACATGCTGACACTAAAAAAAAAAGCCGTCTGAGTGGAGCTGCTCAATAACGGTCACATAATTAAAGAGGTGGTTATTTATGCTATTTTGAAAAGTTTGTGGCTAAAATGCAAAAAATGGTAACTATTTGAATGGAATCAGTATGGAAAAATAGACATTCAAAACACTACATCCAAACTTCTATTCAAAAAGACTGTAAGAAATCACCTTAGCTTAAATAAACTTTGCCTCTGTTATCAGCCCACTGACTAACCCATCTCTCCAGACCAATCACTCACTTCTTTTTCTCCTACTAGTACATAACACTACCTCCTTCCAAACTCACCCTCCCTTCTTCCCTACTCTTACCCCTAAACGTTCCTTTACTATTACAATCTCCTCACCAGTAGAATGTTCAACAACTAGTGCTGCACTTTTATCTCTCCTTCACTGCTACCCAGAAACTTCCTTACTAACTTGCTTTCTCTTTACTGCAAATGCTATTTTTCCTGGTCTATCCACCTCAATATACATAGTTAGCCAACACTGTATATAATCTGTAATCAGTTTTATTACTATGTACTCGCTTTACATTGTTATGTATTTTTTCTGTACTTGCAAATGTTTTATTTTTGGAGCTTGGATATGTTTTTTAACAATGGAGCTTTTCTCCCCGGGTCTCCACCAAAAAAGGGCCTTGTCCCAGATGGACCAACCTGGTCAACAAATGTCAAATAAATAAATAGTATACTTTGAATAGGTAAGTACAAAAAGAATTGTAAATAAAATGTCAAAAATGATAAAATTATTCCAAATGAATCAATATGTAAGAATAGTACATTTCAAATAGGCATGCACACATCTGTATTTACAAAATGATTTTTCTTTGTGATTTAGGTAGAGACAGATCTTATGTCTTCAAACTTAAAAATATTTTGAAATTCTATCAGTATACAACAGAACTTCATTTATTCAATAAAGACTTCTGGAGTTACCCATGTTAAAAAAATGCTGTCAGTTCATCCCAAAGAGAGAAAGCATGCTACATTAGAACCTGTGTGTGATTTTTATTCCTCATTAACTTTCCTAAGATGTATTTATTTATTTATTTATTTATTTATTTATTTATTTGTTTTCTGTTTGATGATCAGGTAGGTGGGCTGGTCTAGAGACCCTTTTCAGCCACAGTTAGATCTCTTGATAAGCACACAAATATATATTCAGTTGTTTACAATTGTGTGTATAGTACAGTAGTGATTAGATGAAGAAATGAATTAACATTTAACAATCCCAGAATACTATAGTAATAATTTGTACAGTATTACATTATTTGTACTATTGCTGTAGTAGTAATAGAGACTGTTTTATCTATTATCTCTGTAAGATTTGTAGATAAATTCATTGGTGAGGTGCTATTGTAGACCTGCTTGGAATTCTTAATTTGATGTTGTTGTTGCTTGTCTTTCGTCTTTTCCCAGTTAGGGGTTACCACAGCAGAACTCTAGTCCACTAATGATTGGCAGTAGATTTTCACAAATGCTGAGGTGCCAGCTCGAAGTTCAACCTTCGACGAAGGCACGCCCATTCACGCATGTCTTTCGAATGCCCACCGAACTGCGGGGAGGACATGCAGACTCCACACAGAGGCACTCCCCACACTCCAGCCAAGAATCAAATGGGAGAACCTCTTGCTGTGAGGCAACAATGCTACCGCTGCATCACCACAGTTGGAATTCTTAATTTGATATTGCTTTAAATCCTTTAAGTAGATGGATCCAGACTGCAGGACCAATGTGAGATAAAGGCCTTTTCAACCATTTTATTTATAAATACCTACTACTTTGTAAAGAGTACGGTTGTCCCCTAAATTGGAGTTTTGTTGTTAGTAATGGAAAATATCCTAGTTTTAAGATTTTGAATAGTAAGCAGATGAACAGGAAGAATGTTCTATTATTCATAAGCAGACAGTTGATAATTTAATGTGGTTACTGTGGTGAGTCAGGGATTCAGCCAGTAGGGTTAATTTGTAGATCTTGTTTTCAATAGTTTGTGTTTTTTGCCCATTGTAGGCAGAGTATAAGGATAATAAGGGAAGTTCCTGTTCAAATTTAAAAGAATATTTTTATCAATAGCTCTCCTGACTGCATGAAAAAGAATATTTAATAACAGAATTTGAGTTGCAAAAGAGCTTTTGTTATATAATCATGTAAGTGACAGTGACAGGTCCAGTTTTAAGCCTGCATATGTATATTTGGTGATATTTGGAATAATTTTGCCTTCTAAGTCACTCAGTATACGATTGGATAGGTTAGCTACTTTATGGGAAAAAACAAACAATGTAACATTTGTTTTTGTGGGACTTGGTTTGTTTGTTATTCACTGTCCATTGTCATAGCTGAGGGATAGGGTAAAAAGGGGTCTCCAGTGGCAAAGAAGAAATTCTAACTGGATAGCATTTCTACAAGTTATGTTAGTGGAATTTTTATCTTGTGTTTGAGAAGTTGTATTACCTATGGGAAAATGTCTGCTGAAAGCTGAAAAGAAAAGACTGGAATGAATTGTGCATCTTCTAAGTATTGAACTGATTTTAGAAAAGCTACAGGTTGTGTCAAAAAAGCAGTAGCCCAGACTATAAATGTTTCTTCATTCAGTACTTAGACTATTTTTAGCCATAAGAATTGTTCACCAGATATTGTTTCCAAGCAGAACAGCACCATATTTTATTTTGTGCCTATAAATAAACTTTTTGAAATCTATACAGCTGTCTTTTTCGTTCTTTCACACTGGTTTTCTACTGTACAGTTAAAACTATTGCATATGTCTGTCTGTCTATCTATCTCTACAAAGAATCTAATCAACAGTGGTATTACTAAACATACACCAAAATGTACATGTTTTCATTAATAATTGGAAGAAACAGCACAATTTTCTAACATTTCCTTAGTTAAAATTGTGTTTGTATAGAAATGTAACAGATGTAAATTTCCATTTCTACATTTATAGTTTCCATCAGCTAACGCATCTGTGAATAGGTGCTGCATACTGCTGTCTTGTTTTTAATTCATTAAAATGAACTAGGACATCTGTGCTCCCGTATCATTGCAGCTATGGTATAGAGACCCTTTATCTGGACTAGATGTAAGTCGACTGCAGCCCCCCCCTCCCCCCCCCACACACACACATCTATGGGCAATTTAAAGGATTATAAAGGATTACCAGTTTCCCTCGTTATGTCTTTGTTATGTAGGAGAAAACCAGACACCTTGGTGAAGGCTCATGGATACAGGCGTATCATATAGACAATGTACAGAAGGCACCCAATCTGTGAACTGAACTGAAGAATCCAAAGCTGTGAGGCTGCAATATTAGCTGCCGCACCACTGTGCCATTCCATTGAACAGTACGAGCTCTCCACATTCGGCAATCACTTTGCCTCTCTGGATATAAATGTCTCCAATCTCTCTTTTCATATCTTATAGATGTGTTGTACCACATTTGCCAGAACCTTGATGCGTGCATCCAGATTTCTAGTCAAGTTTAGTGCACCACGGTTACCTTTTTTTTTTTGTCTTCTCATTTCTGTCTGACATAGGTCTTACATATAAACTCCTACATCATCAGCCAGAAGAAAACAAGCTGTAGGGCATGGTTTACTTTGTTCGTTGAGCAATCTACCAAGTTACTATAAAATACAGTAACATAGTGAACACACACAAGCAAAAGCATCCCAGGATCACACGAATAGGCTTCCCATATTAAAAACTGGGAATAAATATCTTAATGCCACTGAGAGAACAAAGGTAAATGTAAGGAACTGATTACTACTTGCGCAGTACTTTTGTTTGTAAATACATTTGCAGAATTATTTCTTGGACTGCTGTTTTAATTACATAGACAAGATTACAGTGTTGTCTAGCTTTTTCTTAAGTTGCCATCAGAGTTTTGTCTGAAAAGATGTAGATCATAAACTAGTAAACGCTAAGCATGCTGACCTTCCATCTAATGGGCTGAGTTTCATTCCAGCTAAGCGTGCCAATATTGCACATGTTTTAATTTACTTGAAATTATATATCTGAAAGTAAAATCTTGCTCTTTGGTTTTCACAGAATAGTTTGTCTAACAGTGCAAATACTAGCAATAGGACCAGTTTGTTTAACCTGCCGTTAAATAATACTATTAAGATGTTTGAATGTCTGTGAGAGCAGGATATTAGGCAACTGAGCATGCAACCCACTGAGAACAAGTTCTATAACTTGAATAAAAACAAAAGTATGTTATTAGAAAAAATGTGTTCAGACAGAGAGCTTAGTCATGAAACCAGATAAGGGGGGGAGGGGTGGTTCTCATGAGTAGTGTTCAGCAACAAATTATGTCATCATTGTTATCTGATACCTGTCGAGAGGTATCTAGGAATGGAATTTTTTATTGCTTATGTGAAAATTGACACTGTGCTTTATGACATGTTCATGCAGGGCCAATTGAATCAGAGAGATTATGAATTTCTATTTAATGACAAACCGGTTATAGCCAGAATATTTGGCATACCCAAGATTCATAAAAGTCTTTCTGACCACTCCGTCTAGACCTACTGTAGATGCAAAAAGGTCAAAAACATATTATATTGACATGCATATTGACCACTAAGTTAAAGATTCGGTAGCTGCCATTTCACAAATATAGAGAGATTCATGGCATTTCCTAGAAAAAATGAATACACTCCCATATGATGAGAATTGCATTTTTGTTACTATAGATATATTGCATTTTTGTTACTGAAGATGTTAACAATCTTTTTTTTGTCATTCCTCATGGGGATTGATTATTATGGTTTGAAGAAGTGTTGTGAGATCTGAACATTATGGAATCTGACAATATTAGTATCATTGTTGCACTCATGGAGTTACAGCTCATGAATAATTTTCTCTCCTTTGATGGTCAATATTTTAGGCAGGTTACTAGTGTGGCAATGGGGTCGGCTTGCTGCCCCAGTTATGTTAATTTGGTAATAGCCTTTTGGGAGATGAATTACATTTTGAACAGTGTTTTCAGTCACTTTTGATCCTTTACACTCAAGTTTTGGACAGTGTTTTTATTTTGTGGACCGACTCTGAAAACGGATTGGTAAAATTTCTTAATTACATTAATAATATCATTCCTTTTTTAAAATTTTCATAGTCCTGTAACAGGGACAAAATTTGTTTTTAGATGTTGAATTAACTAAAAACCATGCACACAAGGCCTTTTTGCTAACATTTATTGCGAACCTACTTTTTCTAATACTTATCTGCATTTTTTGAGCTGGAACTCTCTGCATCGGAAAAAGGCAATGGTGAAGGAGCAGCTCGTGAGAATGGCCAGGGTGATTACAGATATAAAAAAAACTTTATAGAGGAGTGTGACAATATCCAGAGCACGTTTATTAAGAGTGATTATCCTATTTCATTTGTAGAACCAATAAAACAGGAGGTAATTGCAAAAAGACATCAGGGTTTTACAAACCCATTTTAGGTGGGACAAATGCCCCAATGTTAATGCCCACTGACAATAATGTTGATACACCCACCAGCAGTGGAGGGAACCTGTTGATTCAACAGCACAAGTTCTTTATTACTAATTTGTACAGTAAGGGTATTTTTAATTGCCTTAAAAAGAATTGGATATTTTTTTCCACTGATTATGCTCTTCTTAATAAAATTGGAGATAGACAATATTTTGTTTATAAAAAGGATAAATCTTTCAAAAAATTACTGGAGCAGAAAGCTATTTTGCACAGTCAGAAAAAAGTAATGATAAAATGTGGGAGGTGCTCACAGTGCTCCAACATTCCAGTGGGAAAGCAAGCTATGGTCAGAGGTAGCACCTATTCTATAAATAGGCATTTTTCATGTGATTCTAAACAGGTCATCTATCTGGCCAGTTGTAACACATGCTCACCATTTTATGTGGGCAAAACCTCTAGGAGATTAAAAGAGAAAATTTACAAACACCTACTTGACATTAAAAAAAGGCAAGAATACAAATGCCTTATATAGGTGCATTGCACAATTTCCAATGCATTTTTTCAAGTTTACTATTGTTGAACAGGTAGTTTTTGATCCCAGGAGTTACTTGGTCAATGAGGACCTAGATAAAAATGAATTAAAGTGGCGATTATTACTGGATGCGACACATTCACCCGGTTTGAATCATGCCTCTTCCATTGCTGTTGTATTAAAACTTAAGAGACTGGCAGTGTAATCATCCAAAAAATGCGGTTTGCCTCTTTAAAAATTCTAAGCCTTAAAATTGTATTGCATTAGTAATATGATCTTATTGCTTTTAACCTTTTTGGAGGCATGGTTTTACCTTTAAATATCTAGTATGATGTCTGTATTTTAGATTATTTGTTCTAATTAAGTTCCTAATGTCAGGAACAAAAGTGCTCAACTAATTTTATATTATCTACATTTGAATTAAAAATTTGGTTAAACACAACTGGATTCTTTTTGTTGTTACCTGTTGTCCTGTTGGCTTCACCACACAGAATTATCTGTGTTTTTGGAGTTTGTGAATATTCCAAGAGTTGCTACATTTTGTTACAAGATGTGGATTATTGCCAAAGTAGTTATATTTAAACAGGGCAATTGTGTAATGTGCAATCTAATACAGAAATCCACCTAAAACTGTTGTTTTTAAGTTGCAAGCTTTATATGTCTGGATGTATGTTACTGTTATAATCTGGTCACTCACCGAAGCTGCTGGGGTGTCTGGTTGTGTTGCATGTACAGAAATAAAGAGAATAAGCTATTGCTTCATAGAGTCACTTTGCAAACTCAGATACAGCAACCAAATACATTAGGCAAAGATACTTGTGTGGCTTTGGTTATAATAGAAGAGAATTCATACAATGCATGAAATCTATTTGAAGAAGAATATTATTTCAGTTGAACTAAATCATAAAAATACTCCGTGCAATCAACTTATGCAGTTTAATGGTACTGGAGACATCCAGGTTATGACACAGAACTTTGAGAATGTGTACGAGGGAGTGTAGAACATTCATGAAGAAAGTCATCAACAGTGATTGAACAGTGCAGCACCAGGACACTGTAAAATGTAGAAAACAAAGAGATTGTTTAAGCAGAATTCTAATGTCAAGAAAAAGAAACTATAGCAACAAAATGCAGTAACATGTGCCTGTGATTAGCACTTCATTACCAGTACTAAAAACCAGTACTAAAAACCAGTATTACATTACCAGTACTAAAACATAAGTACAGAGACTAACATACAATACTGATGGTATTCTGAAAATGTAGGCTGATCTGTTTGCAGGCTTAGAATTTGTACAAAATGGGAATTATAAAAGGTATTACCTGAAGAAGGTCATGCGATTCATGTTGCACACAGAGTATCCACTGCACATAAGGTTCAAACTGAACATGAATTAAAGTGTATAGTTATGAAGATTATCAGTTAAACAGAAGCTACAGTATACAATGGGACAATATTATGGTAAAAGTGGTCACACAGGGTAAGGCCAGAACTGGTACTGCTCCACAAGATTTTAATAAATGGATCAAAAGAAAGCCTTATCCACTGCAATTGATAGAAGAAATCGTAGCTGTGATTAGTGACAAGTATTTTTAGTGTCTGATGCAAACCAGGGATTTTATTAGATAAATTTGGATGATGCAAGTTTCAAACTCTGTATATTTAACATATCTTTAGGTTCATGCAGCTGGAAGAATGTGATTCTCAACTGATAAATCATCTCTTATGTGACTCTTGGCAATGGTGCAGTATCTATCAAAGCACACCCACTTCGTCAGAGACTGCCTGCACTAAGAAAGCTTTTAAACCATGATGTAGCATGGTGTTGTTTAGCAGATAAGACAAATTTGAGTTGTTGAGGATGTTAGCGAATAGATCACTAACTCTGAAATTCTTTCATGTGGCAGTACCTACAATCCAACCATTTGATGAATGCTAGTAAACATTAAGAGTAGTTCTTTTAGAAGAAGGCAGACCACCTGTTGCTTATTCATCAAGGCACAGAGTAATGCAGACATGTTGTGCATAAACTGGAAAAAGAATATTAGCAATAGTCTATGGATGTCAAAAATTCCACAACTACATATATGGGAAAAGTATTACTGTGAAGTCATCTATAAGTCATCACAAGTTATCTTTAAGAAGTCTTTACACAAAGTGCCTACAAGGATGAAGCGAATGTTATTAACACTACAGATGTATGACTGAATACAATATATGACAGGGCATTGCTGCATATTTTTGATACTCTCAGCAGAGCATAACTACTGAAAGTACTAACAGGCAGAAGGTTAAGGTTAATGCTTCATCATTACTATTAGTCCTAAAGACAATCAGAATTAGAATTGTTAAAGAGTGGAGAACTGAAACAGAAAATGCTTTATGGCAAAACAGTTAGAAAACTATCTGTTTTGATGAATGGATAGAAGGAAAGATGGTCCAAAATGTGAATTTAGGCCACAGACTAACACTTTAAACTAACACTGTTGTTCATTATACTGTGTTAAGATCCTGTATTGAAATAGCTGATGATACGCAACAGCACAGGAGAAATTAGAGATGTGTTGAAGTGGCCATATATGGTTCGGAAACAACAATCAGTGAAAACTAATCAAGACTTCTCAGAGGCATAGTGACATCACATTAGTATTTGTTAACTTTAGCTACCAAGTCTGGTTTTGAAACCAGTTTTACCTCTTTCTCAGAGCTAATTTGATCTGAGTGGTGATGAGTAACTGTAAATATTATACCAGAATTAGATGTTTAATTAAAACACCGGTCAGACTAAATATTTCATAAAAGGGTTCAGTGAATTAAATTGTCTCTTTAATGTTATTGGTCAACACTTCCATAGCTATTAATCAGCTGCATAACTTAAGATGTGTTATAAGATCTTTCATGTCTTAACCCACCATTACGTCTTCATTAAGCAGCTACATTGGGTACCTGTAACTGACAGGGTTTCTTATCTTTTCAACTGCCTTCTCTTTAAAGTACTAATACTGGGCTACAAGCCACCACTTAGTAAACAATTACCATTCAGGACACAGAACTGCTCTCTAAGAAACAACTTGTATAGTGACATTACATTGGTCAGACTCCCTTTGATAGTAAAATAGGAGAAAAAAAACATTTTCCAGACTAGGACTTGCCTCCTGGAATCATTTGTCTAGAAAATCAAATCAATATTTACTTTAAAATGCTTCAAAAAAGATCTAACAAATTTTCATGGATGAATCCAGCTACAATTCCTTTAGGGGAAATGGATAATAAACTACCAGTTTGGCAAATTAAAGTGAAGTTGTATGCTTAAATTAAATCACCTTATGATGTAATGATTGTTAAATTCCTTAAGCGTTCTATTTATAATACATATGCTTACCTATCTATATCCATATAGTGTATGTGTCACCAGTTTAGCTTCATTGTCATTGGTGACATAATGCAAAAGAGAATCTTCTGTTTAGAGAGCTGTTTGGGAATATATAAAACTACCTTATTTTTTGTTTGTTTGTTTGTTTAGGAACACTTGCTAGTTATCCAGTTTGTCTTCATTGGATGCGAAACATTTTTAGTTGATTTGTTTAGCCTATAACCTGTTTAAAAACAGATGTCAAAGGAATCATTTACATACTGAATCATAGTGGTCTCTTTGGATGCTTTGTGAAGGTCATTTATGAAAATGATAATAATAGGGTACCAAGAATATATTCCTGAGGGATGCCTACAGATATGGATCAGAAAGATGAGGCATATTTTTCCATTTAAGAATTTGTTGCTTATTAGAAAAACATGAATGAAACCATGAGAGTGGTGACTCTGCAAGACCCAGGGAGGAGAGTTTATACAATGGATTTTGATGACAGACAGTATGGAATACTTTGGAAAGATCTAGAAAAAGAGAAGAAGCTAAGTAACCTGCATTTCTATTAAGGTTCAAAGCATTAGTAAAATCAAAAAGGATGGTAGTGGTACTGCAAGTAGGGTGAAAATCATGCTAAGTTGGGTAGAGAACATGATTGTCAATGAGGTATTTAAGAAGTTGTGTCTGATTGCATTTCTCTAAATGTAATGCAGAGCTAGAAATGCAATATAGCTATAGTTTGATAAATAAGTGCATTTTATTTATTTATTTATACTTTGATTTTCCAGATTTATGTAGGAATAGTATGTAGGACTGTTTAAGGAGAACTGGGGCTTAGTGGACATGTTTTTTTTTTGGTTGACTGATTAATGAGGATAGATGAGCCATTAAGATAGGTTTTTAAGATAAGAAGGAGCTTTTTTATGGTAGAAATTGTAATTGGTTGGCAGGAGAAGATATTAAGGTGGCTGTCTAGTAATGAAGGATATAGTGCAATTGATTAAAGAAGATGCTGTTTATAAGAACTGAAAGTTAAAATGATTGGTGATGTTAACATTAAGGCTTGTTGTAGATGGTGCTGATTGTGAAGGTGGACCAGGGTATAAGTTTTTATTTTTTCTTTATTAAGGTCCAGAAAAGGCTTGGGTATTTTTGATGGGTATTTTAAAGTGTAGGGTAGTAAGGTTTCTTAACCTGCTTGATGTGACATGTAGTGTGAGTTCAGAAGTATCTAAAATTTTGTGTGCTTTTTGGAGTCTTATTCTGTTTCCATGTTTTTCAAGCTTTATCCCTCCTCAGGATGAGTTGTTTAGTATTACCTGAAAGCCACTAAGTTAGATTAGCTTGAATTATTTTTGTCATGAGATGGGTATGTTAATTAAGGATATTTACAAATGCTCCATTAAACTCAGAGATAGCTTTGTCTAAATAGGAGTGTTTTAAGAGCATTCCAGTTATATAGATTTGGTTTCTGAGAATGAAAGTTGTGAGGTGGTCACTTAGAGCATCAAGTAGATTAGCAGAGGAAATTATTTTGTTGGTTTAGTTGTACCTAGTTGGAGCTGAAATAACTTGAGTGAACTATATATATATATATATATATATATATATATATATATATATATATATATATTTATTGCATTTGATGGCATGTCAGAGTTTATTAACAGCCGATCAGTGTTTAAGTTACCCAGCATGATAGTTTTGTGACCGGTATTAGTACAGACTCATGAAAAGATGTTTTCATCAGTAGTTAAGTTACTGCTAGGAAGTGTGCAAATTTCTATCATGCATATGCTCTTATGATAAGTTTGAGAAAGGAGATAAGAATTTATGCATTATTAAATTAAATGAGAGCATAAGGAAAAGAGAGACAGTTCTAGATCATATTTATACACTATTCCAACCCTCACTAGCTTTTTTTCTATCTAATCTTAGAACATTAAAAAGCCTGGGGAAGGAACTCTTCATCAGTTACATCCTGTCTTATGCAAGTTTCCATTGTTAAAAGGATGTTAGGAGAGTGAAAAGACTATCTATGTATGAACTTCTGGCAGATTATTATAGCTATCTTTCATGTTAACATGGACAACTTGTTCACCTGGGAGCTTTGAGGAGTTTGTAAGCACAGCTATTTAATTTTGGGGAGTGGTATATTAGTATTCAATGAGTGATGAGATCCATGGTTAAGGATGATATGCACATATAGTTCCAAAGTCAGACATATGTGATGGTAGGGAGAGGAAGGTTAGTGTAATTAAAAGGTACGAGTGAATTCTACAATGATGCAGGATGCTGGGCTGACTACTGCAGCTGTCTATACACTCCACTAATATATTTTACAGCATTATCAAATCGTCAACAGTACTGCCTTGTATACAAAATTATAGTCAAGTTCATCCATTGTTACCTGGATTGTATGGAAGTTTCTGGTTTGATGAGAGAGCAATCTGCCCTCACAGTTTTGATTTTCTAATAACTTTGGGACTTGCAGTGTGCAAAAACAGGTGGCAAACTTATACATGCCATTGAAATTTGCTATACACCAAACTGTAGTCAAATTTGGCCATTGTTGTTGGGATTATATGAAAGCTTCTGGTTTGATGAGACATTAGTCTGTGCTCAAAGTTATGATTTTATAGTAACTTTGGGACTTGCAGTGTGTGATAGAAGACAGAAAACTTATAGGTGCATTTGAAAACAAAATTTTAGTTAAGCTCAGTCATTGCTGTCTGGATTGCCTGAAAGTTTCTGGGTTGATGATGCTCACAGTTATAATTGTATAATATCTTTGGGGCTTGCAGTCAGGAAATGTATTGGTGTATTTTAAATTTTATCCTGCATAGTGTAGTTCACAGCAGGATGTAGGCCATAATATCCCATCCCAAGTACTGTTCTGAAAAGGTTTTACTATTAAAATGTCAAGGTGACTTACCTCAACCATTCACATTCCTGACCCAGAACAACAAAAAATAATTAAGACGATTGCTTATAATGTCGATTCCTTCAAAGGAAAAAGTCAACATTCGACCACTCACCATCTTGAAAAAAAAAACATCTGCTATGAGGCAGAAATGACCTACCATTTTATGGCCCCCCACACCACATGCTAATTATATATTCTACATCCAAGATCGCACTACAGTGAGGAAAAGGGTAATTGTCCCAATTCCCACTGTAGTACGATGCCCTTCAAAACACCGATGCTCTGAACTGCGAACACAATCTCCATATCAATGTTTCACAGTTGACAAGAATTATGTTCGCAGTTTTGATCTCTGCCACTCCGTGTTCATCCTTCTAACTGTCGAGGTAAGCCACTTCGACATTTTGATTGTAAGCCTTCTGAAAATGGTGCTTAAGCAGGATCATATGTGTGTATGTATTTAATAATTAGTGATATTTATCTACAATAAACCACTGTAACTTAAATCATTGCAGAGAAGTAACAATATTCTTGTAGACGGTTAGGGAAGTCTCCATCAAGATATGTATATTGCAGCCACTTTTCTTATGAATGTAAGGCTGGAATATTGGTTTAATATTAAAATGTATAATTATTATTATTATTATTTTACATTTGTTGACCGGGCTAGTCTAGCTGGATGCATGTCCATTTTCAGTAGAGGCCCGGGGAGAAAAGCTCCACTAACAGACAAGTAAAATTAGTAAAAAAAAAAGTAGTAAAAAACAATGCTAGTAGAACAGCCAACAAAAAATACATCAGGGGAAAATTCCTATACAATGGTATTGCTAACATGAGAGAGAAACATGTGCAGCATTGGTATACACAAGACAGAATTTGTTAAGTCATTTACATAAGGGGGAATAACACTAATTATTTGAGACAAAGGTTTTTTTTTTTTTGAGTGATCGTCAACAGTAGAACAGCATAAATAGTAGGAGTTATACTCAAAAGAACAGTTGTGATACAAGAGGCAATAAAAGTGTCAGTCAGGGTTAGTACAAGGGCAGAGCCACTGGGAATTAAGGAAGGTTTTTAGATGCTTCTTGAAAAGGGATGTGGAGGCCAGTGATGTAAGCTCATTTGGAAGCTTGTTCCAATTAGGACCAATAGAGTTTGAGAACAAACAGTCCCCAGCTTTGTTGTGGGATTTATGGGAGGCTGCTAGGAGCTTGATGGCTGAAAGCAAGGAAGAGAGGTTTTTATAAGGGCTAATAAGACTGTAGAGTGTGGTAGCATTTATGAGGTGATAGAAGATTTTGTGGGTGATGCTAAGTTGCTGTAGCAACAATTGATTTTGTAATTCCAGCCAACCAAGTTGTTTAAGATTTATGCAATGGTGGGTGCGAAAAGGAGCTCCTGTGGCAAATCTGGCAATGTTGTTGTATGAAGTTGCCAGTTTATTGATATTAGATTTAGATAAATTGGTAAAAATTGGTGAGGCATAGAGAAGGGTAGAGAGCAGGTGTGTTTGTGCGATAGTAGCTCTAGCTGATGCAGTGAGGAAGGGTTTAAGCCTATATCGACATCCAAGTTTTCTATTGACTGAATTGATGATTAAGTTAATATGAGAATCGAAGTTAAGATTGTGATCTATTGTGACACCTAGAAGTTTGGTGGTAGAGTCAGGGGATATTATTGTGCCATTGTTAGATGATATATTTAAGTCTAAAGTAGAGGATTTCTGTGTAGGTGTGAATAGTAATCATTTAGTTTTTTTAGGGTTAAGAAGGAGACAGTATTGATAGAACCAGTTTTCAGCTGCTGTAAATACTTTTTGGGTAATAGTCTGAAGCTCAGCTGGGGATGGTGCTGAACGTAGTGTTGAGTCATCTGCATATTGAATGCAGGTGGTTTGTGGAAGGGACATATTTAGATCATTAATAAAAATAGAGAAGAGGACTGGTCCAAGAATGGAACCTTGTGGGACTCCAATTTTAATGGGAAGCTGATATGATATGTGATTGTCCCAAAGAACTGCTTGCTGTCTATTTTATAAGTAGGAATTGAACCACTGGATTGCCTGGGAGTCTAATGCCAGAGATTTAAGGATGTTTAGTAAGAGTTTATGGTCAACCATATCAAAGGCCTTGGAGAGGTCTAAGAAGAAAGATGAGGACAGCAAGTTGTTATTACGATTTTTATTAATATGGTCTGTGAAGGATAAGAGTGCAGTAGTCATGCTGTGATACGGTCTAAAACCATGTTGGCAGTCAGCTAGGAGATTGTTTTGGAGATGATGGTCGAGCAATTGCAGATGAATGCATCTTTCCATGATTTTAGCTAATGGAGAAAGTAAGGCTATGGGATGGAAGTTAGAGAGTTCATTAGAGTTACCCCCCTTATGTAGAAGAATGATATGAGAGACTTTCCAGAGGGATGGGATAAAGCCTTCAGTTATATAGTTCAATTTATTAAAATGGAGACAGGATAGGCAAGTACTCCAGCTGCAATTTGCAGATACTCAGCTGGGAGGAGTTCAGTTGAGGGTGTACAGGGTTTAAGTTTCATAAGTAGGGTGTGGATGAGACATATTGAGACTGGTTGCAATTTGAAAGTGGGGGGTTTATTGGTCAGGGAGTAAAGTTCATGGGTGGCAGCAGGTGACAAGGTCTTGGCTAGGGATGCGACAGTGTCAGAAAATAATTTGTTGAAAGTGTCAGCAATTTGGTTGAGTGTACTCTGTGTGAGGCTGGAAGGAGTAGGTGTTTTACAATTTCCTGGATGTAGTAATTTGGTGATACCTAACCAGAATTTCTGAGTGTTTTGGTGTTGAGCTTGTTGGAATTTCAAGTAATATATATATTTTTTGTTTAGGAGTATTAATCTCTTTGTTTAATTTCTAAGCTGCCTAATGATTTGGTGGTCAAACATGTTTTTAGTGATATGCCATTTAGTCCATTTTCTATTTCTCTGTAGCATTTTTTGATTGGTCTCTTTGGTTAGCCATGGAGCAGGTTTTGCTCTGGTTTTAATAGACCAAGTGGGGGCATGGTGGCTAAGAATTTGCAGGAATTTATTGTTGAAGTAGGAAACTGTCTCCTCAAGAGGTAAGTATTTTAGGGGAAACCAATTGCAAGCTTTGAGCTCTATTTGGAAGTTTGTTTGGTTGAAATATTTCTTATTCCTGGTTGTTCTGAAAATTGTATGGTTGGTGGGGATAGGGTTTTTTTTTGTCTGGTAATATAAGTGGGTAAGTGGTCGCTGATATCATCAGGTAGAACACCAGTGGTAGAAGCCAGGGGATTACTATTGACTAAAATCCAATCAAGAATGCTCTGTTTGAAGCTGCATTTATTAATTCTAGTAGGTGAGGTAATGGTTTGATTGAAGCCATAAAGGTTTATGTGAGAGGTTGGTTTGGGAAACATGCAGCAATTCCAATCAATATCAAAGTCTCCTAGGAGAATAGTTTCCTGAGGGAAGGAAGTGGAGAGCCAGCTCAGTGTATTTTCAAGGGTATTAATATTATTGCCTAGGGGGATATAACAGCAGATTATGTAAATGGATTTGTTTGTATTAAGCTGTAGCTTGGTGATTAAGATTTCGGTGTTACTTGGTGAGGGTGGTTTGGTATCTAGTTGGGTAACCAGTAATTCAGTTTTGTAGAGTATTGCTACTCCACCACCCTTTTTGATTAAATGGTCAAGTCTGAGGATGCTATACCCAGGTGGGATTATATCATTATCCTTAGTTCCTGATTTAAGCCAGGTTTCAATTAGGCATAAGATATCAAAGGAATGTAGATCTAACAGGGCATGTAGTTGGGTAATTTTATTTATTGTTTAGGCTGCAAATATTTAGGTGGGCTATAAGGAGAGAGCTGGGTGTGGTGGTAGGATTTAAAGAATTAGCTTGATATAGTGGAGGGATACTAGGAAGGTAGTTGTTTGGGCCTGGGTTAGGATTAATCTCGCCATATAGGAGTAGAAGCTGCTGTTGACTGTGTAAGTATTTGGAGAGTTTGAAAGAAATTGGGTAAAGTTTTTTGCTTTGGAAATACCTGATATGTGCAGTTCTATGGAATTGACGTATGAGGTAGGAAGATGAAGATGTTATGCTGCTATGTGTTTGTGGGGCATATACAGAGTGAGGAGTAGTTTGCTTTACTATTAGCTTAGATTCAGTTAAGTTTCTGTTCTCATAGAGAGTGAGGGTGTATGAAACAAGAAGAGTGTTTAGGATTATGAAAGAGGAAAGTAGGTGAAGATATTTAGGAATGCCTGGTTTATGCATAGCAAGGGGCAAATATGGTCCTAGAAGCAAGGAGATAGTTGTGAGAGGAAATGGGGAGGTTAACTGAGTGGAGCAGTTATCAGAGAGGAAGGAATTATAGTAGTAAAGTGTGGGCAGAACTTTTAATTATGTAATAAGGTGGAGAGGGCTGTTGATGGATGTAAAAGGAGGTTGGGTTATTGTGCTATAAGGCTAGGAGCCCTGGGGGTGGAATATGGGGGTAGGGTAGGGGAGCAGAGTGAGCTCGTAGGGTGAACGGAGCGGGTGGAGCAAAGGAGAAGGAAATCAGAAAAAAAATAATCAGTCAGATCTTTTGGGACTAAGCCCAGGGTCTGGTAACCTATCCCAGAGAGGAGAGAAATTGTAGGGTATATTTAGAAATAGAACTTTGTAACCTTGTGGATATTTAAACAGTACAGTAAAGGACTTAACTTTGGGGGATCCTAAAAACTACCAGAAGTTGATGTGACAAGGTTTGGGAATGGCAGGGAGGTTTAACTATATATTTCTAGTTAAACTATTTGTGGGATATGAAAACCAATTCAGATATTATGTTGGGCATAAAGGCTTGTTTTCAGTAGGTGTGTGATGCAGACATAAGCTGAAATCCACTGGGAAGCAGATCTAACACTGAGTGGTCATACTTAGAAAGGGAATTAGGACTGTTTCGGCGTGCTAAGAATTTCCAGTAAGGGAAAAATTTGTAAAGATAGTACTGCCACCTAGTGGCTATAGTTAGAAATTACTTCAAAATATTTCTCCAGGTAAAAGAGAATCAGGCAAGGGAGTGAAGGCAAGCGGGGGGAAATATGGATTTTAGATGGTGGCAGGCTGCTGGCAGACACGAGGCAGAGCCTTATCCTGGGACACTATGTCACCAAAAATGGTTTTACAAAGAGAAAAATAGCAGCAAGAAGACTACATACATGCAGCATACCTTAGGGGAGGCGCTGTAAGGTGTTACAAGATGGTACTGCACTCCAAAAATACTGTCGTAGCTTCAATGGTAGGGTGGTCCGCAGGGCAGGTAGCAGCAACAGGACAGGAAAAGCACACACACACACAAAAACAGAGGGCGAGCTGTAATGGAAAGATTAAAATAAATAAATAGGTTAGAATGTTTATCTACAACACTGGAAAGTGAGAAGGTTAGCAGCTAATTGAAAGAATTGAAAAGTAAAAGGGAGACAGCTAATGTTGGTTCTACAGAGAGAGCACAATAGTATAGCACAAGAAGTGGGAGGGAGACTGTGAGAAGAGGTGCAGTGGAGACGGAGAGCAGGACAAGGAGGAGTAGGTGGAAACTATGTAGAGCAAGTGTACAACAGCCAAGCTGGTAGAGATCTAACTTGCAGTAAATGCCTCTAGAGCAGTGACCTTTACATTGAGAATAAACATAATTATCTAAACAATATGGGTGCACAGTCGCCAAATGAGGTTACAAAGCACAGTGCATTACATCAGGCAACAAGTTACCGAGTGTTATTCATTACCTTAAATAAATAAAATAATGCGAACCACATACACAGTTTAACCCTGTGGCTACAATTTAAAACAGCGTAAATTAAGGGCTAAACACATCTACAAGGAGCAACTCAGAGACTATCTTCTGCAATTTAGCTAAAATACAGTTAACAATCCTAGAATAATGTGAACCACATACACAGTTTAACCTTGTGGCTACAGTGTCACACAATATAATATATATGTAAATATAAATGTAATACAGTATTGCTGTACATCTCATGTGTTTTCACTATACAATTAATTGCATTTCTGGTTATATTCCTGACGTTAAAGCTAAATGTAGCTTGAAAAAAAAATAAAGAGTATGGTAAATCTTTGAAGTTTAGTTTCACTGTCTACTTCAGTTTTTCTTTTTCTTTATGACCACTCCCATAAAATAATATCAGCATAGGAACTGGCAATGATTTACATACACCATCAAAGCAATCTGGGTCATCAACACTAGCATATTTCATTAGAAAAGCAGCTACTTGATTTTTCACTAACAAATCATCAAGTATGTTAATTTTTAATGAATGGTATTCCACTTATTAAACATAGCTGACAACTTGTTTTACTAGGACATAAGGCTTTCCTGTTGCTACAATTAGCATGAAAATCTAGTAGTTTATATTTTATTTAGTCAGTGAAGCATAGCGGGCTCAGTTGTATTGCCATGACAGGAGATTTTAGCTTCCAGAAAAATGTTCAAGGGTTGGTATTTGTCACCATATTTAAATGCAAAAATAATAGTTTTTGCATCAACAGTTGTATAATTTAGTACTGTATATGGTAAGGGTATTACACCCACCCCCAAGAGGTTGTTTACGTTACTTCTATGTACTATGTGTTATGTATATATACACAAATATATATCTATATCTACCTACTTATACACACACACACACACACACACACACACACACACACACACACACACACACACACACACACACACACACACACACGCACACATATATATATATATATATATATATATATATATATATACATGTATATATGTATATATATATATATATATATATATATATATATATATATATATATATATTTATATATATGGATCTAATTTTAAAAACAGAGTTCTCATAAGATTGAAGAACACAATACCAAGAACGGAAAGCCAAAACCTGAAAATACTGAAAGTGCAAAACACTGACACCAAAAATACCAAACTTGAACACACACACAAACCGTACATGCAAGCTACTACACTAGAGCAGTACTATACAAAAAAAAAACACAACACTATATACATCACAACACAAACAAGAACGATTTACAACATTAAATAACACTAACTTACCTTCCCTCAGCAAACCGGACTATCTAAAACCAATTTAAGTGGGGGGAGGGGTTTGTGCCCCCACACCCTCCCTAACTGTATACACCAACTCTGGGAACACATTACAGTGGAGAAAAGGGTATATACCGTTTTATTACCTTATAGTACAGCACACACATCCACTACTACTGGGAGCATGTGAAACATCCGCCATATTTGCTCAAATACTTCCTATACAAATTTAAAGGGAATACTGCATTTACAAACACTAACCATGGTTTTTCTATGGCATTATCGGTATTACAACATCAGCACATTAAATTTCAGCCTTCTAGCACTCAGCATTCTGATCTTGCAGAATTTTGACATTCAATCATTTGCACTTTCAGCATTTTCAAGTTTTGGCTTTCCTGTCCTGGTATTGTGGTGTTCGATCTTATGAGTTTGGTATTTAAAAGTAGATTCATGTATTTTATATGCTGGGCCTGGGAATTTGTACTCGAGTAGTTTTCCCAGTGAATGGTAGGGTAAGTGAAATCACCCAATATCAGGGTGTTTGGTAGGACCTTCATGTTTTCCAGTGTCTCCAGAAAGGTGGAGTGGTGGTCCTAGGTCATGGAGGGTGATCTGTAGCAGGCCACAATTTGCATTTCCAATTTGCTCGATGTTAGTTGCATATGGATGATCTCAGAGGTATCATGCTGTGCCACTAGCCTGGAGGTGTAGGTATCCTTGATGAATATGGATACACCCGCTCCTTTTGTGTTTTGGTCCATGCTCTGTGGCCGAAACGTGTGGTATGAGTTGTAGCCTGGTAGTGCTGGGGTGCTCTCTGGAGCCTTGAACCAGGTTTCAGTTACTGCACAGATGTCGACATTCTCCATACTGAGGAGTGCTTCAAGCGTGACATTTTGAGATTTAAACTCCTGGCGTTGAGTAGCATAACCCTCAGTTTTTTTTTAATTGTGCTGTTTACGGAGGTGGGTTTGACTTTGGAGCCTTGCCTAAAAAAGGCACTATGGGGGCAGCAAGAGCCTTGGCCAGTATTCGAAAGCCTAGGGGTGACAGGTGCAAGCCGTCTATTTCAAAGCAACGTGGCTTGTCGCGCATGTCGTCCCAGGCTGACAGACACTGGATCCCCTTTGCATGACACCAGAAGCTTAGCCAATTGTTGAAATCGATCATTTTTTTCTTTATACTGAGGTATCATTCTTGGTGAGGGCAGGATGCTACTCAGGGTCAGGGTCATACCTGCCTGGGCTACATGATCAGAGAGCTCTTCCATGTCTCTTTTCATGTAGTCCAGGGAAGTACGTCTCAGGTCATTCACACCATCATGAATAATGACAGAGTCATATTTGTACTTGTTCTGGAGTGACCTGAGTGCTTGTGTTATGTGGCGGATTCTGGCTCCCGACAGGCAGCTAACAGTAGCCTTCTGCTTGTCAAGCATAGTGAGTGGGATGTCAGTGTGCCTGACTATAGAGTCACATATTACTAGTGTGTTAGGTATGTTATTTCGCCTTAAGGGCTGTGATTCTGCGGCACACTGATTTTGTGTTTTATGTGTTGTCTGCTTTGTGATGGGAAGTGCAGGTTGTTTGGGTGTCTGCTTTGGAGGTCTCTGATGCTTTTGCAGGTTTTTATTTACAGCCTCCAAGTATGATTTTGTGCATTTATGTGTAGTTTCTGCCAGTGCTGCTTTAGTAGGTCTGGAGTTGTGGTGCAAGTGTTAACCTTCTCCTCGTGACTGTCTGTTCCAGTCTTGGGTGGAGACAGCTTAGCTTTCAGTTTGGCTGTATAATTGCATCTCTCGCATATGTTAGTGTTTTGTGGTAGGAGGAGAGGATTGTCTGTGTACATGAAGGAGTTGTAACATTGCCTCAGGATACCCAGATTTACCAGCTGGACTTGAGAGTGCACCTGAAGTTGCCCTTTGATCATGCCTGAATAGTAGGGTGAGCTGCTTAGTCGCTTGGTTGGTGAGGGGTGAATAAAGAGCCTTGCCCTGTTGGGCATCAGTGTCAGGGTATATTAGTGCTTGTTATTAGATCTGAGCAAGTGCTGGGCTGTAAGATGCTTTTTGAGTGCTTAGGTTGAGAGTTAGCCTAGTTTCAAGGGAAAAACTGAAGAGGAGACTTAGTGGAGCCGGGAATAATTTAACCGTAGCTAACCAGCACTGCCCGGTGCGCAAAACTGTGTAAACGCATTTTTTATAGTAGGGAAATGAAAGAGATAGAAATTAGCCCAAAATGGCCAAAAAACTACTAACTTCTGGGCTGGAACCACTCCTCCAAGGGCAGATAGGTTGCTCAAAGCTCTCCTCTCTCACAGGTGAACAGAGAAACTTCCTTCTATCCAAGTAAGGTATGGGCAACTCAGAAACTAGTATCACAGCCCTGAATTCAGCACTAGCCTGAAAACTGGACTATACTAGCTTAGAATGGTGGGAAATAAGGATTTTTTTGGGGGGGGGGTTGGTTTTTTTTTTAAAAGATAAGGCAAAAACACTAAAAAATACACTTAAAACAGCTTTAAACGACTACAAACGATCAGAAAAGGCTATCACACTTTAGTGTGTAACCTACAACAGTTAAACAAATTATTTAAACAAAAAACAACTTTTTAAAAGTGCAGGCAGTCAAATAAGTACAATATGTGAAAAAAACAAGCTTTTAAATCACAATAAACACTGGAAAATCTGCATTTAGGCGGAAAACAGTTAAGTACAGCAAGAAAGTACAGAAAACTGATACTTAATCACTCCAAAGTGTCTCTCCTTAGCTAGAAGGCTTGTATCAGTTTAAGGCTTTCTAGTGCTACCAGTAGGTTAGTTACAAGAAAGATGGGAAACAAGCGCAGATGTGGTCTTTTAAACCGGAAAGCTGAAAGAGACGGACAAACTGTCCAAATGGTCAATAAACTACATTTTCTGGGCCAAGAACCTCTCATCTCATGGTAGACAGGCTACCTAGTGCTTACCACTCCCACTGATAAGCTAGAAGGCTTTCGTCCAACACAGAAAGGCTTGGGGGCTCAGAAGCTTACTAACAATCCTGGATACAGCAACTCTGTAACCGGACTAGGCTTGTTATAGGAAAGGTGGGAAACAGGCACAAGTGCGGCTTTCAAACCAGAAAATTGAAAGAGATGGAAAAAAACTGTTTGAGGCCAGTAATCCTCTTTGTGAGGTATTTCTGCAGCCTTTCCAGTTGTTGCAGATGTCTTGTGAGGTACATACCAAAAGGGACATTGTACTCTATAATGGGTCTAATGAGTGATGAGTAGAGGGGAACAATTACCTCTTTTTTCCTGAATGAGAAACCTTTTGTGATGAGGTGTGCCATGTAGAAGGATTTCCTAACCACTGTGGCGATGTGATTATCAAAGAAGAAACTACTGTCCACCTGTGTCCCAAAGCCTCTTATCACACTTTCGGTGTTAAGCAGACTACCGCCTATGTGGTAGCTCATGGGTACAGAGTTTTTACCAAAAGGGATGACAATGCACTTTTTGGCATGCGAATATATATATATATATATATATATATATATATATATATTATGTACTAGTCTGTACATAAATTTGTAGATTTGTTTTACATTTAGGGTGGTATTCATAATCCCAAGATTTTTACTTAGCAAAATTTTCTATCCAGATCACAGCTATGACTATAGCCAAATGCATTGAGCACCAGATAATTGCACTGGCTATGACAAAGTGAATGCCTGCTTGCAGGAATGCTCACTTTTATAAGGTTTTAAAATGGATGAAAAATGTTTTAGTTATGTGAGACTTCATTCGTTAATGTGGAAAGTCTCAACTAATTTTGGCTATTTTTGCAAGTTTGAGATGAGTTCAACACTGTTCATGCCCACATAAACTAATGTCAGGTAGTTAAAGCAAGCATTGCTCAGTGCAGCATTCTGGAATAAATTAAAAAAAAAGATAAAGTAGTTATGCATTGACTATAGGGGTATCCTTAAGTGAACACCCTGATTTTTTTTCTTTGTAAGGTATGAAAGGGGAAGGTAGGGTAGATGGAAAATGTGAAATAAAAAACAAGGGACTCACAGAAAGAAGACATCAAAAGGGTTGTGCTGGAGGAGTTAGGACAGGAGAGGTACCATTTTTGTGGGAATAGACCATTTTTTTTATGTTTATTTTTTATATATGAGTGGGAAGTTGAGGAAAGACATAGGAAAGAAGATGTAAACGAGACAGAGAGAGAGAGAGGATTAGAGTGGGAGGTAGATGAGGATGTATCAAAACAGTTCTCATCCTGGCCTGGAGGACTTCAAATGTTTCCATTGCATGATGGACCTTTAGTGAAGACAGAAATTATGTGGGGGGCAAGACCTCTGCTGGCTCTGTGTTTAGAGCCAACTGGGAGAGCAAGTCTTGAACCCACTGAAAGAAGTCTTGCATGGGCCAAAGGTGCCTCTCCACTGTCAGCTCAACCACATCCTCCACCATGTGTCAGATCTTATGCCTTTCATGGCTTTTCAGGCTACACTATGCCAAAAGTGCTTTTAGGCCTGGAGCTACAGCCCTGATACTGTAAGGGCATTTCCGGGCTGCAGACTGCGATGGAGGAAGTTCTCTGACCTGGCTTTTCCTTGGGTTGTCTGGATGTGTGGAAAAGGGAACATAAAAGGGATTGGAAGAAATATATCGGAAAACAATAACATAGTTAAAAAGGGAGAAGAAGTGAGGGAAAGAGAGATACAAAACATGAAGACAATAAATGTATTTATAACTGATGTTATATCAATTTATATTTTATTGACAGTACTTCTTGAGCATCTACTAAACAGGGATACTACAGGAAATGCTACTACATTTTACACTGACTAATAATTATGCTAAATGGGACTACTACTGGCTGCACCACAAAGGTTGCTTATTGGTACTGAAGCATTTCTGCAATTCTACTCTAAATTCTATGCGAATGATTCTTGAAAAAAGAACAGAATACCTTCATTTTATTTCCTACAGAGTGCAACAAAGACTTCATGGTCACCTGCTATATAATGATTAAAGAAAAAGTAACACTATCTCCAGGGTCTATGACAGCTGATCGAAAGGTAATTTCCGCGAATGGCATATAGATCGAAAATTATGTTAATCAAAATCGCTTTTGTGGGAGGCTGTGCCCCCCCCACTAAATATATATTCCAACTCCATGATCGCACTACAGTGAGGAAAGGGCAAGTTTTACAATCTTCACTGTACCACGATCTCACAACACCGCTTTTGAATAACGGCATTTTCAATCTATATGCCGTTCGCGGAAATTGCATTTTGATCGGCTGTCATAGACCCCTATCTCCATACTGTTGAGTACTCTTGGTTAGCCATGTTATCCTCCTTTGAGACTGCTCTTGATTACAAGCAATCTTCTCCTCAGCTATGGAAAGAAGAAGAAAAAGGCTGCTTAGTTGTTTATCTGTCATATCTGTGTGCATAGCTGTGGAATACAATTATGTTTTGTTTGTTTACTATTTAAACAAGATATGGTACAATGAATGCAAATCTTAAGTAAAAGGTACGAAATGTCTCGATGCACTAAATGTAAAGTGCTACCAGTAATGACTGGTCCCTGTGTATTCACTCTATTATTACTTCTTTATTTTGTTTACTACAACTAAATAATGCAGAATGCAATGAGTGCCTGTGATTTGATACATTAAGACTCAATATTGTCTGGAGTGGGATGAGTAAAGGTTACCTATTGCTGCAGTCCTGTTGATGGCAAATGTATATTGTATTGCAATCTTTCAAGTCTAACAAGATCTAATTCTGTATTTTAGTCACTTTTGAAACTTAAAACAAAAAGCCAGCTTTGGCCAGCTTTGTGAGTTGTAAGTAGAGCTTCTGTTAATTAAACCCAGTGGGAGAGGGAAATTTCCGCAAATTTTTGGCAAATAAGCACTATTGGCTAGAGCTTTAAGCCATTTCCCACCTCCTGCTGTTTTTGTACTATATAAGCAGTTAGCCATTTTAGTCTTTGGACTCTTGAAAGTGTAGAAACTTGTAAGCAAAGAATTTGGACTTCATTTTGCATCCAGGGAAGTATATTTAAACTACTGCACATATCTTACCATGTAAATCAGATTTGATGTTTCCAACCCACACACACATTTCCTGTTGTGCTTTAAACTTAGAGGCTTTTGAGCTGTTCACCCCTACTGTATATCTGGCCTTGGAAGCTTCTCCTAGTATTATCTCATCTGCTCATCTTACTGGACACTGCCAGATGAAATTGGGAAGCTACCAACCTTATACTGTTAGTGTGCTTTGACTGCCTTCAAGTATGTGTTCCTCATTGTTGGCTTGTCTACCTTTGAAATACCTTATAATTACTTGTAGTTAGTTGTTTTGATTTGTTTCTGCCACCTTTTTAACTTTTGGCTAGCTAAAATGTTTTTTTACATTAAGAAGATTGAGACTGCAATTCTAGTAACAGTATAAAGGTAGTCTGGTATGTCTGAGTTGAGAAACAAACAGGGAGGATTATTGCTTGATTTGCTCATAGTACCTTTTCACTTTTGGAATAACTAAAGTGCACTTTTACATTAAGAAGACTAGGACTGAAATCTGGCAGCAGAAGAAGGGTAGCCTGGTCTTTTCGAGTTGGAAGAAAAACACAGACTGGCTTAAAGTGAGAATTACTTGTAGCTAATTGGAACTTTATGGAAGAAAAACACAGAGTAGCTTAAAGTGAGAATTACTTGTTGTAGCTAGTTGGACCCTTGTCACTTTTGGCTACGAAAACTGGGACTATAATTCTAGTGGCAGTAGAAAAGTAGCCTGGTCTGTCTGAGATGGGAAACACACAGGGAGGCTTAAAGTGGGATTGTTTCATTTCACAGAGAGTTTTTATTTGGTTTAGTTACTTCTTTGAGTCTTTAAATTTGATGCATTTTCTCAGCTCTTGGCTCAGTTCCACAGATCTCAAATGCTTGGCATCCTCACCTGTGTTTTCAGAGAGTTTGGCTTGCATCTGGTGCATCCATGCTAAGATAAGTACTTTAAACTGAAACATTGCACTTTTCTAAGCTACATCTGAAGACAATTGTTGTATTTTCAAATTATTTTATTGCATTTTCTGCATTTCTTTACTGAAAAACATATTTGCATTTCCTTGGTCTAGCAGCTGTTAGTGTGCTTTGAAATTGCCTTAAAGTTGTAAAAATGTACTTTATTCAGCCGCTCTTACTGACTGTACTTGTGTTTCAGCCTACTTAATTTAGCTTTTGCTGCATATTCTTAAAGTGCTCAGTTGCATTTAATCATCTGCACTTATTGCTGCTTGTTAGTAGCCTGATTACATTATAACTGTTGCTGTGTAAGCACTTCAAACTAGTTATCTTACATAAGAAAGGTTTGAAGTCTATACTCTTGTTGTAGGAGAAGTAGCGTACAGCCTTCTGAGGTGAGAATTGCCTGTTGAAGCCCTATTGTGTATGTTATTCTAAACGTGTCTTAGTTCTGGTTTAAGTGCTTTGGTTTGAAACCAGTTATTTTACATTAAGAAGGTTTGTGGTCTATACTCTTGTGGTAAGAGTGGGTAGTCTTCACCCTTCTGAGCTGGAATTGCTGTTGAAGGCTTATTGTGCTTGTTATTCTAAGTGTCTTTGTTATGATTTAAGCACTTGGGCTCCAAAACAGTTATTTTACATTAGGAATGTTTGCGATCTACACTATTGTGGCAGGAGAGGATAGCCTATGCATTTCTGAGCTGGGAATTGGTGACTAAAGGCTTTTTGTGTCTGCTATTCTAAATGTGTCTAATTCTGGTTTAAGATCTTGGGCTACAAACCAGTTATTTTACATTAGGAAGGTTTGTGGTCTACACTATTGTGGCTTTAATGTGTAGGCAGATTTTTTTTTTTAACTACTAGAGCATAGCGGTGCATTGTTCATCGTGTTCCTTGTCTTATCGACCTATTCAACATTTAAATTTCCCCTCACTCCTCCATAGCAGATCAGTAGCCATGGATATGCACTTCCCAACTCTCTCTGTGACTAGTCTGGTTGAGATGGAAATTCTGAGGCATTGTAGCAATTGCCCAATATACACTGACAACCCACTGATTCTTAAGAGAAGAAATAAAGTATGCAAGAGGTGTAAAAACACTTCAGCGCTGGTAGCAAAGCTCTCTCATACAAGCAAAACTAATCCTATAGAGGTTGTCAGTGACACTTGCACTACACCTTCTGCACAGGGTAAAGACCCTACATATGAAACTACTTATGCTGAGGCACTTACAGTTAACCTTAGTAAAACACTAAGACCTCTTCCACAATACAATCAAATAAAGAGTCTTCAGCCATCATGTAAACACTCAGTTAAAACACCACCTATACCTACACATAGTAACACTGTATCCAGTGTTTCTACTCCTAAGCCCTTAAGGGAAACCAGCACACTGCTAAATTTCCTGGTCATTGCTGATTCTATAGTGAGGCACACTGAGGTCTCCCTCACCAGACTGAGTAAGGAGAGAGTCACAGTTAACTGCCTTTCTGGGTCTAGGATTCATCAAATCACACAGGCAATCAGGTCATTGAACTACAGGTACCAGTATGACTCTGTCATAGTCCATGTGGGTGTTAATTATCTGAGATGTACCTCCCTCGACTATATGAAGCAAGACAAGATTGAACTCACTGATTATGTGTCTCAAGGCAGGTATCAGCCTAGCACTGAGCAGCATGCAACCTTCTCCAAGGATGATGCCATGTTACAAACAGAAAATGATTGCTTTTAACAACCGACTTAGCTTTTGGTGTCAGTACAAAGGGGTACAATATTTGATATCGTGGGAAGATGTGGTTGACAAACCATGCTACTTTTCCAGGGATAGTCTGCTTCAGATATTGGCAAAGACCTTTTCCACCCCATAGTGCCTTTTTTAGGCAATGCCAAACTGATAGACCTCCTAACTTAAATGAACCTATGAAGGAATATCTGGAGGTGGTACTGCTCAGTACTGGAAGTCTTGACAAGAAACTCTACTCCCTACAAGCCTTCTTTTCCCTGGAGATTTTAGACATCAGTGTAATAATTGTACCCCAGCAATGCAAGATTAGAATGCCTTTCACACAATTAGACCAGCTACTGCACAGGAGGGAACTAAAGGTGGAGGAGTGTCAGTGTATATTAAAACCAACCTTACATCCAAACTACTTAAAGTGTATGACCCACTGGAGCTCATACATGTGCAACTCATTATAAACATAGTCTCTTACCATATCCTTGCAAACTATAGTTCCCCTTTAATGTCCCAGGAAACCCATAATACCTATCTCAATATGCTAGAGTCCCTTACTGTTCAACCCAATATGATATTCATAGGGGATCTCAACTAACCCTCTATAGACTGGCAATCATCCACCACTTCTATTGCAGAAGCCCAGTGATTCCTAAACTTCATTAATACCAACATAGGTTCATAGGTTCATAGGAAGGTACTAAGCTATTGGCCCAAGAGCCTAAGTAAGCCTAGCCAACAATGTTCCCTGGCTTATGCCACCCAAGAACGTTATTTTCCTTTGCCCCTGTCAAGCAGAGCCACTGAAGTGATCCCCAGGGTGTATTTCCTATTTCCCATCCACTCATCAAGATTTATTATGTCCATGATGATTCTTTCAATGACATTATATATGAGGCTGGTAAGACTTATGGGCCTGTAGTTACCTGGATCAGTAGTTGGACTTCCTTTGTGCAGGGGAATAACTGTAGCCATCTACATTCTATATGCATCTGAAAGTCTAAAGAATTTAGTCACAGAAAAAACATGTTTTTCTTTTAAGAATAATCTCTCTGTTAAGAGGCAATTACATTATAAAACACAGAAAACTCAACCACCTGTTAACTCACAGAGACAAGGTACTTATCCCTGCAGGTGATGTAGTGCCTGTAGATATATACATACTGGTACACAGTTTATACACCCTACCCTTAACTATTATGTAAACTTTTCTTTTTATGCTGACTGTGCCTCTAAAAACCTAATTTACTATAGTTTTTGCATTAAATGTGTGGCTTACTATATTGGTAAGACCAATTGTTCTTTTAGGGAATGTATTCCTGAGCATGTTAGAGATATTAGGAATGAAAAAGATGACAGTGCTTTAGCAGGACATGTTAAGCAGGCAGGACTACAGCATGAGTTTAGAGTTTTTTTGTGTTAGAGTAGTGGAGGTAGATGCTAGAGGAGGTAACTTGAAGAATAAGACTGAAGCATTGGAGCAGAAATGGATACTTTATTTTAATGCAGATAAATCTCCATGTACCAATGATATTGTTTCATTGAAACCTTATTTACGTACACAACCTTTAATGCATTGATCTATATATATTTTTATGTTAGCATTCTCATGATGGAGTGTTCATATATGCTATGACTTTAAATTGTTAATTAATTTTAGGAGTATTTGAATTGTACTTCTTTTTGATTGGGTGGCTTTTGTTTAAATGCATTAGTGTTTTTATTGTGTATTAGTCTGATGAAGTGATTTGTAGATCGTGAAAGCGCTTACTTGTATTAAACATTCTTATCTACTACCGTGCTGATTCAGTTCATTGTTTGTATATATTTTATATTTTTATTTTTATTTTCCATACAATTGCAGTTTTGTTGCCAGGTTGCTGGTTTTTACTTTGCTTACTACTACAATGTTGCACGTTTAGATAAATCCTTATTGTGGTCCTTATGTTTACTGGCATATAAGGGTTCATAAAAGTATTTTTTAACAGGAGTAATAGTCGGTATAGGCAGGAGTGATAGATAGAAAGGTGGAAGAGGGAGAAGGGTATAGAAATGGGGAGCATTTGGCGAGTGAATATGAAGGGGAGGAGGAGGAAAAAGGGGAAGAGTGGTCAGCGGTAAAAAGTGAGTGGACAATCTAGTGCTTGGGCAATAATTACTAATCAGGAGAAGGGGGGAATATGGGTATGTTCAGCACTAAGTCAGGGCAGTTGGAGATTAGCCAGTCTATGAATGAGCAGCTGCCAGTCTTATAGTTTGGTGTAGTGACTTGTAGTCTAGTTGAGGAAAACCTTGATTGTTTAAAGCGTCATTGATTTGAGGGCTTAAAGTATTTACAAGACTGAGATTAATTTTTTCAAGAATAACTATGTTTTATTTATTTATTTTTTTCCATGTCATTTGGAATGGCTGAACATTTATTGTGATTGGGTGAGGAGAGATAAGTGACTATAAGTGCAAGTGTCTGGAAATTTCTGAAGGACATGTTTATGACTAACCAGCTGGAATCATGATCATTTAGTGATAATTTTTCTGCACAGATAGTTCTTGTGAGATTTCCCTATAGTAGTGGAAGTGCTTCCCCATCATTTCCGTTGTCTCTTTTCTGGTCTGTCAACCAGTAGATAGGTGTACCTAGGGGAGGTGGAAGCTTATGTTAGCTGTGTCTTGTTTTACTCAGGATTCTGTCAATGTCATAATGTCTGGGGAATGGTTGATCAAAAGAGAATGAAGAAGTTCTAGTTTATTTTGCATGTTCACTGCATCGATCATGGCAATTTTGAGAGGGGTGGGATTGTGTGCCTTCTTTAGATTATTGCTTTTTGTTGGGGGGACATTGGGCACTTGAATTACATTCAAGGTTGCAAGAGCTGTCCTTAGACAAACTGACAGTAAATGCTTTATTTTCAACAGGACAACCTTAAGCCTTGGCACAAGAGTACACACTGTCCTGACTGGGCTAAGAATTGTACAAAGGTAGACTGCCAGAATAAGAGCACATGCATAAAACATTCTCTCTCTCTTGGCTTGCTTCAGACATTTTGACTTTATAATTCATAGGTTCATAGGTTCATAGGTTCATACTAGGCTATCTGCCCTAGGGCATTTATAAGCCTAGCCAGAGTGTGTTTGACTTTCGCCACCCATTTTAAATTAATTTTGCTATGCCCTTTTTCGAGGTTAGTATACTGTGCCTCTGTCTAACAGTGACACAGAAGTGATACCCAGGGTAAACCTACGATCTCCCATCCACTCATCAAGATTCCTCTTGAAGAGAGTCAATGAGGGACTCTGCCTAACCTGGACTGGGATTTTATTCCAGAGTGAAGGGAGCCTCTGGGTTATGAATCTGTCCCTCCAGCATGTCCTATTTATTTCAGTGCTGAGGTTCAAGTCTCTCGAGTGCATAGCTCGATGAGATTTGGATTTTCTGAGGTGCAGCATGTCCATTAATTCTGGGTTGGACATGGCTTTATATGTCAGGCACAGATCGCCTCTGAGCAGGCGGTATGCCACTGAGTAGAGCTGGAGTTCCTTTAACCGGGCGGCATATGGCATCTGTTTGAGCCCTTTGATCCTCTTGGTGAGGTACTTTTGGGGTCTTTCCAGTTGCTGCAGGTGTCTGGTAAGGTACATCCCAAAAGGGGCATTGTACTCAATTATGGGCCTGATGAGGGGTGAGTAAAAAGGCACAATGACCTCCAATGATCTAGATGTGAATCCCTTCATGATTAGGTGGGCTATATAAAATGTTTTTCTAACCACTTTGGCCATGTGGTTTTCAAATGAGAGATTGCTATCAACCTGGGTCCCCAGGTCCCTAATTAATTCTTCCATACTTAATGGATTACCACCTATGTGGTAATTTGTTGGCACTTTGTTTTTGCCAAAGGGGATGACTATACACTTTTTGGTGTTTAGCTTGAGGCCATGGCTCTGGCACCAGTTGTCTGTTTCTATGAGGCCCTTTTGTAGGATGCTTGTGTCGGCTGGAGAGTCGATTATGGCGCCTAGTTTGCAGTCATCTTCAAACTTGGTCAGCCACAGTCCTTCCATGTTGGCCTGTACCTCCAAGAAATATATACTGAACAAGAGAGGTCCCAGGACTGAGCCTTGTGGGATGCCACTTGTAACTGGTTTGGAATCTGACATGGCTCCAGCAATTCTAACCATGTGGGTTCTGTCCTTGAGCCAGTTTGCAACCCATCTAGTGACATAGGGGTTTATATTTAAGCTGGTGAGCTTATCTATAATGCCCGAGTGGGGTATTGTATCGAAGGCTTTTGCGAGGTCCAGGTAGGCTGTGTGGACCACCTTCCCCTTGTCAATGGCCTTGGTGACTATTTCAAAGAAATCGACCAGGTTTAAGAGGCAGGATCTGCCCTTAACAAAACCAAACTGGGTAGGATCCAGTGTCTGTAGGTCCCCAATATTTTTATTTATGAGGTCCATGATGATCCTTTCCATAGCTTTGCAGACCAAGCTATCAGGCTTATGGGGCGATAGTTTCCAGGATCCATTGAGGCACCACCATATTTGGAGAGATCATATGTCTTGGTTCTCTACTACCTCCTTTACTAGTTTACAAGGAGCACTTCATCCTGTACCATCAACACTGTGTTTTGAAAAATACAAAGCTTCACATATTTACAGAACTTCAGTGTATTCAGATGAACCAGATCATTAACACAGCTGAGTTGCATCTCTGGCAAAGAGGTATGAAGCTCAGACAATAAGCAGACAACCCAGGCACAATTAGCAACCCAGAAATTGAAGAAGAAACAGGGGGAGAAAGGAATAATGAGACATAAGCTTGCAATGCTCACCTCTCTTGGAGGGGTGTCCAATGGCATTCTGAGAAGGCTAGGTCATTGCCTATCTCCACATGGAGACTTCTGGAGTAAGAAAAGAAGTTAGCACTATAGGGAAAGGTGTGTGGTGGGGATTAGTGAGGCATGTGTTGCTGCATTGTGGGATGTTTTAGCTACACTCCATTGCACTCTCACATACACAGTTAAGTCTCAAACCATCACCTCACTAAAGGTTAAGTGAAATCTACCCCAGCATGCTATAACCCTCAGTAAGCTGACGTATTTTTTTCTGCCAACCCCTGTCATTGAGCATCAATGCCTGAGATAACCCCAAGACTATTTCTACCTGAAGAGGCAGAAACCACCCAACAAAGGGACATGTAAGTGAATGTGCCAATATGCAGAGACTAGAGAATTAAACACAGCTATGGGACAAGAAGAGAGGCCAACATCAGAGGTGGCTAACCTTGCTCAATTAGTACATACAGGGCAAGTTTATCATAGACTCAACTTTCTCATTATGTATACAACATTTAACGCTAAGAGAAGTATCTTGCACAGCTACAAAGCTTGAGCTTTTGCTGTTCAAATGTATACTTTCTTTTCTACCTTCCCAATATAACAATTCCTTTGTTCTTCAAGTGTTTCTCTAAGTATTATATATGTAGTATCTCAGAGTTACAGCTCTGAATCACCCTTCCTCTACTGGTGCATACAGGTCTTCATGACACAAAGTCACTTTTAATTTTTCCAGCTTTGACAAAGACTTTGACTGCAGCCTGTCAGATAATGAAAATGTGTTACAGCACTGACACTACATTATATTGGGCCATGCTAAAACTCTGTTACAGCACTGACACTACATTATATCGGGCCATGCTAAAACTTTGTTACAGCACTGACATTACATTATATCGGGTCATGCTAAAACTTTGTTACAGCACTGACATTACATTATATCGGGTCATGCTAAAACTTTGTTACAGCACTGACACTACATTATATCGGGTCATGCTAAAACTCTGTTACAGTACTGACACTACATTATATCAGGTCATGCTAAAACTTTGTTACAGCACTGACACTACATTATATCGGGCCATGCTAAAACTCTGTTACAGTACTGACACTACATTATATCAGGTCATGCTAAAACTTTGTTACAGCACTGACACTACATTATATCGGGCCATGCTAAAATTTGTTACAGCACTGACACTACATTATATCGGGTCATGCTAAAACTCTGTTACAGTACTGACACTACATTATATCAGGTCATGCTAAAACTTTGTTACAGCACTGACACTACATTATATTGGGCCATGCTAAAACTCTGTTACAGCACTGACACTGCATTATATCGGGCCATGCTAAAACTTTGTTACAGCACTGACATTACATTATATCGGGTCATGCTAAAACTTTGTTACAGCACTGACATTACATTATATCGGGTCATGCTAAAACTTTGTTACAGCACTGACACTACATTATATCGGGTCATGCTAAAACTCTGTTACAGCACTGACACTACATTATATCGGGCCATGCTAAAATTTGTTACAGCACTGACACTACATTATATCGGGTCATGCTAAAACTCTGTTACAGCACTGACACTACATTATATCAGGTCATGCTAAAACTTTGTTACAGCACTGACACTACATTATATCACGCCATGCTAAAAATCTGTTACAGCACTGACACTACATTATATCGGGCCATGCTAAAACTTTGTTACAGCACTGACATTACATTATATCGGGTCATGCTAAAACTTTGTTACAGCACTGACATTACATTATATCGGGTCATGCTAAAACTTTGTTACAACACTGACACTACATTATATCGGGTCATGCTAAAACTCTGTTACAGCACTGACACTACATTATATCGGGCCATGCTAAAACTTTGTTACAGCACTGACACTACATTATATTGGGTCATGCTAAAACTCTGTTACAGCACTGACACTACATTATATTGGGCCATGCTAAAACTTTGTTACAGCACTGACACTACATTATATTGGGCCATGCTAAAACTTTGTTACAGCAGTGACATTACATTATATCAGGTCATGCTAAAACTCTGTTACAGCACTGACACTACATTATATCGGGCCATGCTAAAACTTTGTTACAGCACTGACACTACATTATATTGGGTCATGCTAAAACTCTGTTACAGCACTGACACTACATTATATTGGGCCATGCTAAAACTTTGTTACAGCACTGACACTACATTATATTGGGCCATGCTAAAACTTTGTTACAGCAGTGACATTACATTATATCGGGTCATGCTAAAACTTTGTTACAGCACTGACATTACATTATATCGGGTCATGCTAAAACTTTGTTACAGCACTGACATTACATTATATCGGGTCATGCTAAAACTTTGTTACAGCACTGACACTACATTATATCGGGTCATGCTAAAACTCTGTTACAGCACTAACACTACATTATATCGGGCCATGCTAAAACTTTGTTACAGCACTGACATTACATTATATCAGAGCATGCTGAAACTTTGTTACAGCACTGACACTACATTATATCGGGTCATGCTAAAACTCTGTTACAGCACTGACACTACATTATATCGAGTCATGCTAAAACTTTGTTACAGCACTGACATTACATTATATCGGGTCATGCTAAAACTTTGTTACAGCACTGACATTACATTATATCAGGTCATGCTAAAACTTTGTTACAGCAATGACACTACATTATATCGGGTCATGCTAAAACTTTGTTACAGCACTGACACTACATTATATCGGGTCATGCTAAAACTTTGTTACAGCACTGACACTACATTATATCGGGTCATGCTAAAACTTTGTTACAGCACTGACACTACACCCTATCAGATCATGCTGAAACTTTGTTACAGCACTGACACTACACCCTATCAGATCATGCTAAAACTTTGTTACAGCACTGACACTACACCCTATCAGATCATGCTGAAACTCTGTTACAGCACTGACACTACACCCTATCAGATCATGCTAAAACCGTTACAGCGCTGACACTACATCCTATCAGATCATGCTAAAACTCTGTTACAGCACTGACACTACATCCTATCAGATCATGCTAAAACTGTTACAGCACTGACACTGCATCCTATCAGATCATGCTAAAACTTTGTTACAGCACTGACACTACATTATATCGGGCCATGCTAAAACTTTGTTACAGCACTGACATTACATTATATCAGATCATGCTGAAACTCTGTTACAGCACTGACACTACATTATATCAGGCCATGCTGAAACTCTGTTACAGCACTGACATTACATTATATCAGAGCATGCTGAAACTCTGTTACAGCACTGACACTACATCCTATCAGATCATGCTAAAACTTTGTTACAGCACTAACATTACATTATATCGGGTCATGCTAAAACTTTCTTACAGCACTGACACTACATTATATTGGGTCATGCTAAAACTCTGTTACAGCACTGACACTACATCCTATCAGATCATGCTAAAACTTTGTTACAGCACTGACATTACATTATATCGGGTCATGCTGAAACTTTGTTACAGCACTGACACTACATAATATTGGGCCATGCTAAAACTTTGTTACAGCACTGACACTACATTATATTGGGCCATGCTAAAACTTTGTTACAGCACTGACATTACATTATATCGGGTCATGCTAAAACTTTGTTACAGCACTGACATTACATTATATCGGGTCATGCTAAAACTTTGTTACAGCACTGACATTACATTATATCGGGTCATGCTAAAACTTTGTTACAGCACTGACATTACATTATATCGGGTCATGCTAAAACTTTGTTACAGCACTGACATTACATTATATCGGGTCATGCTAAAACTTTGTTACAGCACTGACATTACATTATATCGGGTCATGCTAAAACTTTGTTACAGCACTGACACTACATTATATTGGGCCATGCTAAAACTTTGTTACAGCACTGACATTACATTATATCAGAGCATGCTGAAACTCTGTTACAACACTGACACTACATCCTATCAAGTCATGCTAAAACTTTGTTACAGCACTGACACTACATTATATCGGGTCATGCTAAAACTTTGTTACAGCACTGACACTACACCCTATCAGATCATGCTGAAACTCTGTTACAGCACTGACACTACACCCTATCAGATCATGCTAAAACCGTTACAGCACTGACACTACATCCTATCAGATCATGCTAAAACTCTGTTACAGCACTGACACTACATCCTATCAGATCATGCTAAAACTTTGTTACAGCACTGACACTACATTATATCGGGCCATGCTAAATCTTTGTTACAGCACTGACATTACATTATATCAGAGCATGCTGAAACTCTGTTACAGCACTGACACTACACCCTATCAGATCATGCTAAAACTCTGTTACAGCACTGACACTACATCCTATCAGATCATGCTAAAACCATTACAGCACTGACACTACACCCTATCAGATCATGCTAAAACTTTGTTACAGCACTGACACTACACCCTATCAGATCATGCTGAAACTCTGTTACAGCACTGACACTACACCCTATCAGATCATGCTGAAACTCTGTTACAGCACTGACACTACACCCTATCAGATCATGCTGAAACTCTGTTACAGCACTGACACTACACCCTATCAGATCATGCTGAAACTCTGTTACAGCACTGACACTACACCCTATTAGATCATGCTGAAACTCTGTTACAGCACTGACACTACACCCTATCAGATCATGCTAAAACCGTTACAGCACTGACACTACATCCTATCAGATCATGCTAAAAACCATTACAGCACTGACACTTCATCCTATCAGGTCATGTTAAAACTTTGTTAGACCACTGATACTGTACTTACACGTTAAATTGCAATAAGAGCTAGATAACATTTTACTGAACTTAAATGTTAGTGCACGTTAGGTTAAATGCATTGTGCTGACTTTTGGGTGCCAGGATATTCTATGCTGACATATCTGTTTCAGAGTTGTAAAAATTGTAATGGGTCTGCAATCCATCCTAAAAGAAAGTGAGAGAATATATACTCAACACTTCACTTATTTTAAAGGACTATGATGCTAAATATGATTGGACTGTGGGTGATTGCTTCAAAAACTTCAGTTTTATTCAGTTTGACACCATTGACTACTCTTTACTGATGCAGTTATAACATTTTTAAACACCTTAACTGAATTATCACTTGTTTATAAAATTGACCAGGATAGCATGTACTTCCCGATGAGCCCTGTAAGTCCTCCAATCACAGCCACAATTTACAGAAATATTGCTTTAGTTAAAATTCACATAGTTTCAAGACATGAGAAGATTCGTAAAAGCATTACTATGCTTACAATAAGGTTTCTTCTGCATGATTAGCAGATATAAATGTGATATTAGAGTATAACTGGCGAAGAGGGTTGAATCACTGATGTGCGTCCAGCAGAAATAGTATATATCCTGCTGTTGTACAACTAACGTGGAATGCATTGAAAATCATTTATATATATCCATCTATCCATCTGGAACCCCTTTTCCCATTTTACACATGTGGTCAAGGTGTCACATTAACACTGACAATCATCTTGAGCCAAGGTTCACACCACTGGGTTGCGTACATACATATATAGGGTCTATATTAGTTTGCCAAAATTTTTCTTCAGCAAACACCTTTACATCGACAAATATTCCACGAAAATCAAAGGGTAATGAAACAATTGCCCCACAGCACAACGGAACCCAAAAGTAACTAAATCAAACCCACACACACACCCCTAACTATATATACCAACTCCAACATTGCACTACAGTGGGGAAAAGGGCAAAGTTGTGTAGTTGGCCAACTACTTCATTACCCTTAGAAAATTCAGCAAATTGCAGAAGTGATTTTTGCTGAATAAGTGTCAATGAAATGGTGTTTGCTGAAGATGAGTTTTAGCATAAGGGATGACCGAAATGCATATATAAAGAGGTGTTTCTCCTTGGGATATAATGACAGTCCTGTGAGTTATTTATTTTATTTTATTTATTTATTTATTTTTCATTTGTTTACCGGGAAAGTCCGACTGGAACGAGGTCCAGTTACAGTGGAGGCCCGGGGAGAAAAGCTTCACAACAACACAATTACAGCAAAAAACTATTCTGTACAGAGGTATATATACAATCAAAGAGATATACCATACAATAGTTTGTTCTAAGCAAGCTTAGCTTATACCTAGTAGATTCTGGATGTCAGTCCGTATTGGTAGAATAAAACACAGATTAAGTGATGCAATCAAAAACTGATGCCATTAAGTAAACATCTCACAACATAAAATAATATGTAAGATAGTAGGCCCTGTATGGGATTATTTGAGTACTGCATATTAGAGATGGTAAGTAGTGAAGAGAGGAGGGTAGCAAGATTTGGAGGAGAGCAGGAAAGCATTTATGTGATGCAAAGACAGAGCCATGACTGCAAGAGGTGTGACTTAAGTGACTTTTTGAAAAGTGAGGTAGATGGTGCTGAGGAGATATTTTGGGGGAGGTTATGCCATTCCCTAGCGATAGTGTGAGAAAAAAAGAGCTTTCCCTGCAGTATTGTTGGCTTTGGATATGCAGTGCAGGGTTTTGTTGGATGAGCGTAGAGGACGAATTGCTGAATATTGGTTTAGTAGCTGGTTTATGGCTGGGGTTTTGTGGGGGTTCCTTATTATGTTGAAGGTGAGCACTTGTTGGTGGTAACTGATTAGCTGATGGAGTTCTAACCACTGTAGTTCCTTTAGGGCAAGACAGTGATGACTTCTAAAAGTGGAGTTATTGGTGAATTTTGTAATTTTATTGTAACATGATTCTAGTTTGTCTAGGTCTGTTTTCCCGATAAGAATTAGGATTGGTGATGCATATATTAGGGTAGGCAAGAGGTGGGTTTGGGCTAGGGAGATTTGTGTTTGGTCTGATAGGAACTGGTTGTATTTGTATAAGGTTCCTGATTTTTTATGTACCTTTTTAATGGTTTGTGAGATATGGGCATCAAAGTGAAGATCTTTATCTATTTCAACACCAAGGAGCTTAGTATGGGTGGAGGGGGAGATTGTGGTGCTGTTTTTGGAGGTGGCAGTGAAGGAAAGAGGTGTGATTTTGGATTTATTGGGGGTAAAAAGGAGTAATTTGGTCTTGTTGGGGTTTAAAATAAGTTGGATATCAGTAATCCATTGTTCCACAGAGCAGAAGGATTCTTGGGTAAGCTTTTGGAGAGTGGTTATGGATGGAGCTGAGCAGATTAGTGTGGAGTCATCTGTGTACTGTATAAGTGATGCATGCAGGGTGGAGGTATGTAGTTTGTTAGTGAAAATGGTGAGTAGTAGAGGACCCAGTATTGATCCTTGAGGAACACCTATAGTAGTTGGTAGTAGAGGTGATTTGACTGATTGTTTTCTATCAGAGAGATAGTTTTTGAACCAGGAAGTAGTGGAGGGGGTGAAGGACATGATGGATAAAGTGTCTAAGAGTAGGTTATAGACCATGTCAAATGATTTAGATAGATCTAAGAATATGGCTGATACGAAGTTGTTGTTGTTTCTTAGTTGGTTAACCTGGTTGGTAAAGGAGAGAAGAGCAGTAGTTGTACTATGGTTTGGGCGGAAGCCATGTTGTGTGAGGGAGAGGAGATTATGTGAAGTTAAGAAGTGCATTAGCTGGGTGTGAATACATTTCTCTAGGAGCTTGGAAAGGGGGGATAGGATAGGAATGGGCCGGTAGTTTGATAGTTCATAGGAGTTGCCGCCTTTGTGAAGGGGTATAATATATGACACTTTCCATAGTTGGAGGATGTAAGCTTCTTGTATAGAGCGGTTTATAAGAATAGTGACTCTGCAGCTAATTTTAGGAAATTAGTGGGTAGACCATCTGCTGCGAGAGTGATGGGTTTTAGTTTAGAGAGTAGTTTTCTAACTGTGGAGGTTGGTACAGGTGAGAGTTTAAAGGTGGGCATGTTATTTTGATCTATAGTTGGGATGAATTTAGAGTTATTGTTGGATAGCTGGGTAGATAATGAGAGAATAGATACTGTGAAGTGATGGTTAAATTGAGAAGCTATGCTGTCATCAGTATTGGTGTTGGGAGCTGGGGTGGTAGTTTTGCCAGGTTTTAGAAGGGAATTGATAGCCTGCCAGAACTTTTGGGGGGTTTTGGAATGTTTGTTTTGGATGTCTAGGAAGTAGTTTTGTTTATCCATTTTTGTTTGTTTTTTGACCTGAATCCGAAGTTGTTGATATTGTTGAGCTTCTTGGCTAGTGTTATTCTTTTTCCAGTTCTTCCAGGCATTGTCTCTGGCTTTTAGTAAGGCTTTTGTTGTCCTATTTAGCCAAGGGGCATAGTTAACTTTAGTTCTAAATTTCTTGATGGGAGCTAGTATATTTAGAACATTCATAAAAGTACTATTGAAGAACTCAACTGCCTGGTCAAATAGTAGTGATTTTAGTGGGTGCCAGTCACATTGCTGTAACATACTGTTAAGAATTTGTGGATTTACCTTGTGCTCATCTCTAGTTTCCTTAAACAGTATGGGTTTTGGTATGTTTACTTGTTTATGAAGGAGGAATGTGGGGCAGTGGTCACTCAGTTCATCAGGTAGGCAGCCCACATGATAATTTTCTTTGGGGAGATTAACTAAAGTCCAATCGAGAATGGAGGTTCTTTTGGATTTTTTTGTCAACTCTGGTGGGTTCTTGGATTAATTGTGAGAATCCGAATAAGTTAATATGGTTTGATGGATTGTTGGAGTTGCAGGCTAGCCAGTCTAGGTTTAGGTCACCTAGCAGGATGGTTTCTTGGGTTAGGTTGATTGTGGCCCATTGTAGTATCTCTTCTATTATAGGTGAGTTATTTCCTGGAGGATTATAACTGCAGAGGATGTTGATATCAGGATGGTTTCTTGGGGTAGGTTGATTGGGGCCCATTGTAGTATCTCTTCTATTATAGGTGAGTTATTTCCTGGAGGATTATAACTGCAGAGGATGTTGATATCAGGATGGTTTCTTGGGGTAGGTTGATTGTGGCCCATTGTAGTATCTCTTCTATTATAGGTGAGTTATTTCCTGGAGGATTATAACTGCAGAGGATGTTGATAGCAGGATGGTTTCTTGGGGTAGGTTGATTGGGGCCCATTGTAGTATCTCTTCTATTATAGGTGAGTTATTTCCTGGAGGATAATAACTGCAGAGTATGTTGATAGCAGGACAGTTTCTTGGGGTAGTTGATTGGGGCCCATTGTAGTATCTCTTCTATTATAGGTGAGTTATTTCCTGGAGGATTATAACTGCAGGGGATGTTCATAGCAGGACGGTTTCTTGGGGTAGGTTGATTGTGGCCCATTGTAGTATCTCTTCTATTATAGGTGAGTTATTTCCTGGAGGATTATAACTGCAGAGGATGTTGATAGCAGGATGGTTTCTTGGGGTAGGTTGATTGTGGCCCATTGTAGTATCTCTTCTATTATAGGTGAGTTATTTCCTGGAGGATTATAACTGCAGAGGATGTTGATATCAGGATGGTTTCTTGGGGTAGGTTGATTGTGGCCCATTGTAGTATCTCTTCTATTATAGGTGAGCTATTTCCTGGAGGATTATAACTGCAGAGGATGTTGATAGCAGGATGGTTTCTTGGGGTAGGTTGATTGTGGCCCATTGTAGTATCTCTTCTATTATAGGTGAGTTATTTCCTGGAGGATTATAACTGCAGAGGATGTTGATATGAGGATGGTTTCTTGGGGTAGGTTGATTGTGGCCCATTGTAGCATCTCTTCTATTATAGGTGAGTTATTTCCTGGAGGATTATAACTGCAGAGGATGTTGATATCAGGATGGTTTCTTGGGGTAGGTTGATTGGGGCCCATTGTAGTATCTCTTGTATTATAGGTGAGTTATTTCCTGGAGGATTATAACTGCAGAGGATGTTGATAGCAGGATGGTTTCTTGGGGTAGGTTGATTGTGGCCCATTGTAGTATCTCTTCTATTATAGGTGAGTTATTTCCTGGAGGATTATAACTGCAGAGGATGTTGATAGCAGGATGGTTTCTTGGGGTAGGTTGATTGTGGCCCATTGTAGTATCTCTTCTATTATAGGTGAGTTATTTCCTGAAGGATTATAACTGCAGAGGATGTTGATATCAGGATGGTTTCTTGGGGTAGGTTGATTGTGGCCCATTAAAGCATCTCTTCTGTTATAGGTGAGTTATTTCCTGGAGGATTATAACTGCAGAGGATGTTGATATCAGGATGGTTTCTTGGGGTAGGTTGATTGGGGCCCTTTGTAGTATCTCTTCTATTATAGGTGAGTTATTTCCTGGAGGATTATAACTGCAGAGGATGTTGATAGCAGGATGGTTTCTTGGGGTAGGTTGATTGTGGCCCATTGTAGTATCTCTTCTATTATAGGTGAGTTATTTCCTGGAGGATTATAACTGCAGAGGATGTTCATAGCAGGATGGTTTCTTGGGGTAGGTTGATTGGGACCCATTGTAGTATCTCTTCTATTATAGGTGAGTTATTTCCTGGTGGAGTATAACTACAGAGGATGTTGATAGCAGGATGGTTTCTTGGGGTAGGTTGATTGCGGCCCATTGTAGTATCTCTTCTATTATAGGTGAGTTATTTCCAGGAGGAATATAACTACAGAGGATGTTGATAGCAGGATGGTTTCTTGGGGTAGGTTGATTGCGGCCCATTGTAGTATCTCTTCTATTATAGGTGAGTTATTTCCTGGAGGATTATAACTGCAGAGGATGTTGATATCAGGATGGTTTCTTGGGGTAGGTTGACTGCGGCCCATTGTAGTATCTCTTCTATTATAGGTGAGTTATTTCCTGGAGGAATATAACTACAGAGGATGTTGATAGCAGGATGGTTTCGTGGGGTAGGTTGATTGCGGCCTATTGTAGTATCTCTCCTATTATAGGTGAGTTATTTCCTGGAGGAATATAACTACAGAGGATGTTGATATCAGGATGGTTTCTTGGGGTAGGTTGATTGTGGCCTATTGTAGTATCTCTTCTATTATAGGTGAGTTATTTCCTGGAGGAATATAACTGCAGAGGATGTTGATAGCAGGGTGGTTTCTTGGGGTAGGTTGATTGCGGTCTATTGTAGTATCTCTCCTATTATAGGTGAGTTATTTCCTGGAGGATTATAACTGCAGAGGATGTTGATAGCAGGATGGTTTCTTGGGTAGTTTGATTGCGGCCCATTGTAGTATCTCTTCTATTATAGGTGAGTTATTTCCTGGAGGATTATAACTGCAGAGGATGTTGATATCAGGATGGTTTCTTGGGTAGTTTGATTGCGGCCCATTGTAGTATCTCTTCTATTATAGGTGAGTTAGTTCCTGGATGAATATCACTACAGAGGATGTTGATAGCAGGATGGTTTCTTGGGGTAGGTTGATTGCGGCCCATTGTAGTATCTCTTCTATTATAGGTGAGTTATATCCTGGAGGATTATAACTGCAGAGGATGTTGATATCAGGATGGTTTCTCGGGGTAGGTTGATTGTGGCCCATTGTAGTATCTCTTCTATTATAGGTGAGTTATTTCCTGGAGGAATATAACTACAGAGGATGTTGATAGCAGGATGGTTTCTTGGGGTAGGTTGATTGCGGCCAATTGTAGTATCTCTTCTATTAGAGGTGAGTTATTTCCTGGAGGATTATAACTGCAGAGGATGTTGATATCAGGATGGTTTCTTGGGGTAGGTTGATTGCGGTCTATTGTAGTATCTCTCCTATTATAGGTGAGTTATTTCCTGGAGGATTATAACTGCAGAGGATGTTGATAGCAGGATGGTTTCTTGGGTAGTTTGATTGCGGCCCATTGTAGTATCTCTTCTATTATAGGTGAGTTATTTCCTGGAGGATTATAACTGCAGAGGATGTTGATATCAGGATGGTTTCTTGGGTAGTTTGATTGCGGCCCATTGTAGTATCTCTTCTATTATAGGTGAGTTAGTTCCTGGATGAATATCACTACAGAGGATGTTGATAGCAGGATGGTTTCTTGGGGTAGGTTGATTGCGGCCCATTGTAGTATCTCTTCTATTATAGGTGAGTTATATCCTGGAGGATTATAACTGCAGAGGATGTTGATATCAGGATGGTTTCTCGGGGTAGGTTGATTGTGGCCCATTGTAGTATCTCTTCTATTATAGGTGAGTTATTTCCTGGAGGAATATAACTACAGAGGATGTTGATAGCAGGATGGTTTCTTGGGGTAGGTTGATTGCGGCCAATTGTAGTATCTCTTCTATTAGAGGTGAGTTATTTCCTGGAGGATTATAACTGCAGAGGATGTTGATATCAGGATGGTTTCTTGGGGTAGGTTGATTGTGGCCCATTGTAGTATCTCTTCTATTATAGGTGAGTTATTTCCTGGAGGATTATAACTGCAGAGGATGTTGATATCAGGATGGTTTCTTGGGGTAGGTTGATTGCGGCCCACTGTAGTATCTCTTCTATTATAGGTGGGTTATTTCCTGGATGAATATAACTACAGAGGATGTTGATAGCAGGATGGTTTCTCGGGGTAGGTTGATTGTGGCCTATTGTAGTATCCCTTCTATTATAGGTGGGTTATTTCCTGGATGAATATAACTACAGAGGATGTTGATAGCAGGATGATTTCTTGGGGTAGGTTGATTGTGGCCCATTGTAGTATCTCTTCTATTATAGGTGAGTTATTTCCTGGAGGATTATAACTACAGAGGATGTTGATATCAGGATCTTTTCTTGGGGTAGGTTGATTGTGGCCCATTGTAGTATCTCTTCTATTATAGGTGAGTTATTTCCTGGAGGAATATAACCACAGAGGATGTTGATATCAGGATGGTTTCTTGGGGTAGTTTGATTGCGGTCCATTGTAGTATCCCTTCTGTTATAGGTGAGGTATTTTATGGAGGATTATAACTACAGAGGATGTTGATAGCAGGATGGTTTCTTGGGGTAGGTTGGTTGTGGCCCATTGTAGTATCTCTTTTAATATAGGTGAGTTATTTCCTGGAGGATTATAACTACAGAGGATGTTGATATCAGGACGGTTTCTTGGGGTCGGTTGATTGGGGCCCATTGTAGTATCTCTTCTATTATAGGTGAGTTATTTCCTGGAGGAATATAACTACAGAGGATGTTGATAGCAGGATGGTTTCTTGGGGTAGGTTGATTGGGGCCCATTGTAGTATCTCTTCTATTATAGGTGAGTTATTTCCTGGAGGATTATAACTGCAGAGGATGTTGATAGCAGGACGGTTTCTCGGGGTAGGTTGATTGGGGCCCATTGTAGTATCTCTTCTATTATAGGTGAGTTATTTCCTGGAGGATTATAACTACAGAGGATGTTGATATCAGGATGGTTTCTTGGGGTAGGTTGATAGCGGCCTATTGTAGTATCTCTTCTATTATAGGTGAGTTATTTCCTGGAGGAATATAACTACAGAGGATGTTGATAGCATGATGGTTTCTTGGGTAGGTTGATTGTGGCCCATTGTAGTATCTCTTCTAATATAGGTGAGTTATTTCCTGGAGGAATATAACTACAGAGGATTATGATAGCAGGATGGTTTCTTGGGGTAGGTTGATTGGGGCCCATTGTAGTATCCCTTCTATTATAGGTGAGTTATTTCCTGGAGGAATATAACTACAGAGGATGTTGATAGCAGGACGGTTTCTCGGGGTAGGTTGATTGGGGCCCATTGTAGTATCTCTTCTATTATAGGTGAGTTATTTCCTGGAGGATTATAACTACAGAGGATGTTGATATCAGGATGGTTTCTTGGGGTAGGTTGATTGCGGCCTATTGTAGTATCTCTTCTATTATAGGTGAGTTATTTCCTGGAGGAATATAACTACAGAGGATGTTGATAGCAGGATGGTTTCTTGGGTAGGTTGATTGTGGCCCATTGTAGTATCTCTTCTATTACAGGTGAGTTATTTCCTGGAGGAATATAACTACAGAGGATGTTGATAGCAGGATGGTTTCTTGGGGTAGGTTGTTTGGGGCCCATTGTAGTATCTCTTCTATTACAGGTGAGTTATTTCCTGGAGGAATATAACTACAGAGGATGTTGATATCAGGATGGTTTCTTGGGGTAGGTTGATTGCGGCCCATTGTAGTATCTCTTCTATTATAGGTGGGTTATTTCCCGGAGGAATATAACTACAGAGGATGTTGATATCAGGATGGTTTCTTGGGGTAGGTTGATTGCGGCCCATTGTAGTATCCCTTCTATTATAGGTGAGGTATTTTATGGAGGATTATAACTACAGAGCATGTTGATAGCAGGATGGTTTCTTGGGGTAGGTTGATTGTGGCCCATTGTAGTATCTCTTCTATTATAGGTGAGTTATTTCCTGGAGGAATATAACTACAGAGTATGTTGATAGCAGGATGGTTTCTTGGGGTAGGTTGATTGTGGCCCATTGTAGTATCTCTTCTATTATAGGTGAGTTATTTCCTGGAGGAATATAACTACAGAGGATGTTGATAGCAGGTTGGTTTCTTGGGTAGGTTGATTGTGGCCTATTGTAGTATCTCTTCTATTATAGGTGAGTTATTTCCTGGAGGATTATAACTACAGAGGATGTTGATATCAGGACGGTTTCTTGGGATAGGTTGATTGGGGCCCATTGTAGTATCGCTTCTATTATAGGTGAGTTATTTCCTGGAGGAATATAACTACAGAGGATGTTGATAGCAGGATTGTTTCTTGGGGTAGGTTGATTGGTGCCCATTGTAGTATCTCTTCTATTATAGGTGAGTTATTTCTTGGAGGATTATAACTGCAGAGGATGTTGATATCAGGATGGTTTCTTGGGTAGTTTGATTGCGGCCCATTGTAGTATCTCTTCTATTATAGGTGAGTTAATTCCTGGATGAATATCACTACAGAGGATGTTGATAGCAGGATGGTTTCTTGGGGTAGGTTGATTGCGGCCCATTGTAGTATCTCTTCTATTATAGGTGAGTTATATCCTGGGGGATTATAACTGCAGAGGATGTTGATATCAGGATGGTTTCTCGGGGTAGGTTGATTGTGGCCCATTGTATTATCTCTTCTATTATAGGTGAGTTATTTCCTGGAGGAATATAACTACAGAGGATGTTGATAGCAGGATGGTTTCTTGGGGTAGGTTGATTGCGGCCAATTGTAGTATCTCTTCTATTAGAGGTGAGTTATTTCCTGGAGGATTATAACTGCAGAGGATGTTGATATCAGGATGGTTTCTTGGGGTAGGTTGATTGTGGCCCATTGTAGTATCTCTTCTATTATAGGTGAGTTATTTCCTGGAGGATTATAACTGCAGAGGATGTTGATATCAGGATGGTTTCTTGGGGTAGGTTGATTGCGGCCCACTGTAGTATCTCTTCTATTATAGGTGGGTTATTTCCTGGATGAATATAACTACAGAGGATGTTGATAGCAGGATGGTTTCTCGGGGTAGGTTGATTGTGGCCTATTGTAGTATCCCTTCTATTATAGGTGGGTTATTTCCTGGATGAATATAACTACAGAGGATGTTGATAGCAGGATGGTTTCTTGGGGTAGGTTGATTGTGGCCCATTGTAGTATCTCTTCTATTATAGGTGAGTTATTTCCTGGAGGATTATAACTACAGAGGATGTTGATATCAGGATGGTTTCTTGGGGTAGGTTGATTGTGGCCCATTGTAGTATCTCTTCTATTATAGGTGAGTTATTTCCTGGAGGAATATAACCACAGAGGATGTTGATATCAGGATGGTTTCTTGGGGTAGTTTGATTGCGGCCCATTGTAGTATCCCTTCTATTATAGGTGAGGTATTTTATGGAGGATTATAACTACAGAGGATGTTGATAGCAGGATGGTTTCTTGGGGTAGGTTGGTTGTGGCCCATTGTAGTATCTCTTTTAATATAGGTGAGTTATTTCCTGGAGGATTATAACTACAGAGGATGTTGATATCAGGACGGTTTCTTGGGGTAGGTTGAATGGGGCCCATTGTAGTATCTCTTCTATTATAGGTGAGTTATTTCCTGGAGGAATATAACTACAGAGGATGTTGATAGCATGATGGTTTCTTGGGTAGGTTGATTGTGGCCCATTGTAGTATCTCTTCTAATATAGGTGAGTTATTTCCTGGAGGAATATAACTACAGAGGATTATGATAGCAGGATGGTTTCTTGGGGTAGGTTGATTGGGGCCCATTGTAGTATCCCTTCTATTATAGGTGAGTTATTTCCTGGAGGAATATAACTACAGAGGATGTTGATAGCAGGACGGTTTCTCGGGGTAGGTTGATTGGGGCCCATTGTTGTATCTCTTCTATTATAGGTGAGTTATTTCCTGGAGGATTATAACTACAGAGGATGTTGATATCAGGATGGTTTCTTGGGGTAGGTTGATTGCGGCCTATTGTAGTATCTCTTCTATTATAGGTGAGTTATTTCCTGGAGGAATATAACCACAGAGGATGTTGATAGCAGGATGGTTTCTTGGGTAGGTTGATTGTGGCCCATTGTAGTATCTCTTCTATTACAGGTGAGTTATTTCCTGGAGGAATATAACTACAGAGGATGTTGATATCACATTGTAGTATCTCTTCTATTACAGGTGAGTTATTTCCTGGAGGAATATAACTACAGAGGATGTTGATATCAGGATGGTTTCTTGGGGTAGGTTGATTGGGGCCCATTGTAGTATCTCTTCTATTACAGGTGAGTTATTTCCTGGAGGAATATAACTACAGAGGATGTTGATATCAGGATGGTTTCTTGGGGTAGGTTGATTGGGGCCCATTGTAGTATCTCTTCTATTATAGGTGGGTTATTTCCTGGAGGAATATAACTACAGAGGATGTTGATATCTGGATGGTTTCTTGGGGTAGGTTGATTGTGGCCCATTGTAGTATCTCTTCTATTATAGGTGAGTTATTTCCTGGAGGAATATAACTACAGAGGATGTTGATAGCAGGATGGTGTTTGGGGTAGGTTGATTGTGGCCCATTGTTGTATCCCTTCTATTATAGGTGAGTTATTTCCTGCAGGAATATAACTTCAGAGGATGTTGAAAGCAGGATGGTTTCTTGGGTAGGTTGATTGTGGCCTATTGTAGTATCTCTTCTATTATAGGTGAGTTATTTCCTGGAGGTATGTAACTACAGAGGATGTTGATAGCAGGATGGTTTCTTGGGGTAGGTTGATTGCGGCCCATTGTAGTATCTCTTCTATTATAGGTGAGTTATTTCCTGGAGGAATATAACTACAGAGGATGTTGATAGCAGGATTGTTTCTTGGGGTAGGTTGATTGGGGCCCATTGTAGTATCTCTTCTATTATAGGTGAGTTATTTCCTGGAGGATTATAACTGCAGAGGATGTTGATAGCAGGTTGGTTTCTTGGGTAGGTTGATTGTGGCCCATTGTAGTATCTCTTCTATTATAGGTGAGTTATTTCCTGGAGGATTATAACTACAGAGGATGTCGATATCAGGATGGTTTCTTGGGGTAGTTTGATTGCGGCCCATTGTAGTATCTCTTCTATTACAGGTGAGTTATTTCCTGGAGGAATATAACTACAGAGGATGTTGATATCAGGATGGTTTCTTGGGGTAGGTTGATTGGGGCCCATTGTAGTATCTCTTCTATTATAGGTGAGTTATTTCCTGGAGGAATATAACTACAGAGGATGTTGATATCAGGATGGTTTCTTGGGGTAGGTTGATTGTGGCCCATTGTAGTATCTCTTCTATTATAGGTGGGTTATTTCCTGGAGTGTTATAACTGCAGAAGATGTTGATTCTCTTTTTGTTTTTGAGGGACATAACGGAGCCTAATGTCTCTGCATTCTGAAATTTGGGAAGTGGGGTTTTCAGAGGCTGGAGGTTGTGTATTTTTAAATAAGATTACAACCCCCCCCCTTTGGTATCTCTGTCTTACCTTAGGATATTACAACCTGGGGGGAGAATGTCTTTGTTTTGTGTGGTAGGTTTTAGCCAAGTCTCAGTAATGGTTACTATATCTGGGAAGTAGTGGGCTATGAATGCATGTAAGTCACGTAGTTTGTTGGATATACTTATTGAGTTTAGGTTAATAATAAGTAGATCTGATTTCTGTTTGTGTGAGAGAATTGGGTTGCACGGACCTGGGTTGGGGTGTATGTCTCCAGAGATTAGTATGCATTTTGTGAGGAATATTGTGAGTTTTATGGCGTGAGCTATGTCTGTATGTCTTCGAGATACTGTTTGTCTATTGAGAGGTAGTGTGGTTAGTGTTTTGTGTATATATAAAATAATGAGCTATTGTTAAATAGTGTGGTGCAGATTACTATGTTTTTATATGTGTGTGTGTGTGTGTGTGTGTGTGTGTGTGTGTTTGTGTGTGTGTGTGAGTGTGTGTGTGTGTGTGCGTGTGTGGGGGTATTTGTTATGTGGGAGGTAGTGTTTAATGGTATGTTAGAGTGTATAGATGTGGTGTATGCTAGAGTAGTGAGAGTTAGTAGTAGTAGTGGTAGTATGCCTTGCATGGTCTGTGTGGGGTTTGGAAAGGGAATGGTTGTAAGCAGGAGGATGTGGTATGGAAGTGGGAGTGCACTTGATGCCTGAGGGATGGTGATAGGCTGTTGTAGGAGGGGTGTGGCTTTTGGGGAGTAGAGTGAACCTGTAGGGCGAACGGAGGGGAAGAGCTAGAGAGAAGCTGGCTGGCAGAAACCAATCAGCCATCTGTAGCTGAAAAGTGGGAGCTTGGAGGAAGTAGGAACAGCAAGGTGAGTCAAGGCTTGGGAGTGTGGGGGGATAGGAAAATGTATTATGCACAGGACAAAGCAGGCCAGGGGGACAATATGCTAAGAGGTTGGGGATAGCTACAGGAGGGAATTGAAAAAGGTAAAGAAATGGACTTCACACTTTAGTGGGTGTGGATTGCCACCTAGTGGAAAATAATTTGATGGTTGAATGTTTACCATCAGAGGAATAAGATGCACATTGAAAGTTAACCCCAAGGAAGAAGAATTATATAGACCTGTGGGGTTGCCTTAAGTGATATTTCTTCCCTATAACAAATTTAGGATGGCAAGAGAGCTCTATTACTAAACTTTGAATTCTGAGTGTTTCACCTTCAACTTTATTATAGTGCATTAAAATCATGCACTTGTAGAAAAATGAATAATAACATAAACTCAAATAAAGACAAGAAAATATATAAATGCACTATAAAGGTTATTATAAAATAAAGTAAAAAACAATGCTACAGCCAATACAGCTATCAATATAATTTATTTTTCTTTAATTTATTTTATTTTTCTTTATTTATTTATTTATGTATTTATTTATCCTTTGTCGACCAAGTTAGTCCCACTAGGCTAGTATCATCTTTTCAAGAGAGACCAGAGGTGGTATTTATACTACTGCAGGAAATGTGATAGGTGCCATGGGATTTTTATATTCACCTGCGCTAAAAGCAACTCAAGCAGATGGGACTTCAGTTCAAAATTTCATCTGCAGATGTATCAAAGCATTAAAACAAATCTTATAACTAGTCCAAAGAGTTGTCACCAAATGCTAGCCTGAACAGATGTCACTTATATGTCAGAGAGTGTGAACAAAGTAAGAATTTTAGGAAAATGGTTATTTCTTTCTTATATGTTCTTCTTTCATATTTTCCTGGTTAAGGGTTGCCACAGCAGAACTCTGGTCTGCTAATGATTGGCAGTAGATTTTTACAGTGCCGAAGTGCCAGCTTGATGCCCAACCTTCAACGAAGGCATGCCTATTTACGCATGTCTTTTGAATGCCACTCGACTGCAGGGAGGACATTCATACTCCACACAGAAGGTGCTCCAGCTGAGAATCGAATGGAAGAACCTCTTGCTGTGAGGTGACAATACTACCGCTGCACCACCGCGGCTTCCCTTATTCTTATATCAGATCCTGAAAGATATAATAGGCTAATAAAATAACTTGTAGTCCATAGGAAAGTGTACAAGAATGGAGTTTTACAAAGACCAAAATAATGACACATTGCCATTTTATTCTTCTAGCCCTTATGGAAAATTATTATCCCACATCCAGCCTTTGTTAGTGTCATTAACTTCAGAGAGGACCTGCCCACCTGACTTAAACCCTTCGTTTCTTAAGTGCTCCCAATAGCTATGTACTCCTTTTGCCCACACAGCTATCATTCTCAGATATGTCATACCCAGAATATTTTGAAACAACTTAGCTGGACTATTAACCCATGCATACTACCCCTTATCACATACTGACCTTTAGTAAACTGTCTTCTGAAACTATTGCAAAAGAAGCACTGCTGTTAATAAGACTAACCCAACATATATAGCAAGAGCAACAGAAACAAAAATTGCAGAAATGTATAATCTCATTAAATGCTGCTAAGAATTTTCTTAGGCTTTCTTTCACTGCCCTATTTTTACCAAGAAGGTTAGGATAACATTAGTTTAAAAGGCACAGTATGTCACAAAGCCATGACTGAATTAGAAAGAACTCAATAAAATAAGGTTGATGAGAAATTGGTAACTGTGTTCATAAATACACTGTAAGATGTTTTCTTTTGGGACACAGATTTAATATCTTAAGGTTCTCGTGTGTGCTTCTATCTCATTAAAATTAATTATTTTATGTTGATTTTTAAAATGCCCTTTGGCAACACATATGCATAGTGTGGGTACCTTTACTTTCTTTTCTGATTTGAGATGTATCATTAAGGATTTGACAAGAAACAGAGACAGTAAGCTGCATGTAAAAAAAAAAAAAGAAGTCACAGATAAAATAAATGAGGTTTTGCTTCTCTTTTATTTTCTACAATCATTTTAAAATCCTCCAGACAAGGACAAAATCTCCGAAATGCAATTCTACAACTGTTTCTGTGAAACATGCCTTACCAGCACAAGATGGTATACTTTATGAAATATGCACATTCATTTCAGTGGCAGAAGAGATCAACACTTTGTATGTTTACTGTCTTCCATTGTTTTCAAGCATGCATTGACTATGCAGAATGAATGACAAGTGACTTGCTATACCATTTAATGATTTGTGAGGTTAAAAAAATCTGCATATGCTCTCGTGTGGTATATTTAAAGTCACTACATTTTCTTTTTTACTGCATCATCAGGATATGCCAGTACCTAAGAGACTATAACTCATTTCCTTCTCTTTTCCTTCATGGATGATCAGTCAGTAATTCACAGCGTAATGAGGACACATACTAACCTAATTAAAATAACTCTTTCATAAGCTGAACTCTAGCCTTAAAGATTAAAAAAATTGCAAAACAAACTCTTTTGCTAACTTGTGTTGTCTTAAGTGCAATGAATAAATATGTTGTTATCGTAACTATGCACTCAGCTTTTTTCTTGGCATGGTATATTTTGTACACCAAGGCTATCAACCCTTATAAATTATAGAATATTATTTTTAAGATTATCGTAGCTCCCTTTTCTTTAAGTAAAATATAATAAAGTACATATTAAGTATATTGCATTGGGTGGATATGTGGCAATACAAAATAACAATGATTAGAAGTTGTTTTAGTGAAACAAGAAAAATGAATACTAAAATAATACTACAATAATAAAAAAGTAGTACGAGGTATTAACAACCTCACTGCTAAAATGTGAAAGCATAGTCTTCTTTCTAGTAGTTTTCTGATTTGTGAACTCAATTCAGAATATTTCTGTGAAAGCTGCAGGAAATGTAGCTCTTACAGGTGGTTATTAGTCAGTACAGACTTAACTCATGCTCAGAAGAGTGAACTGTAAAGATCGCTGACAAACACCCAAACACCTATGTTACCCAAACCTCAGAGAAGAGTGTAAAGCTAAGTGCAGTGTTTTCCATAATTGTATGCCACTCCTCCATATATTTATATATATATATATATATATATATATATATATATATATATATATATATATATGGGTCTACATGAGATGTCTGAAATTTCAAAACGCTGACATTCATATGGCCGAGACCATATGATCGGCATTTTGATATGTCGAACATGTATAGCAAAGATCTCTATTCAGCGTGGAACCGGGAAATTTCCCTTTTCTGCACTGTAGTAGGAATATTTAAGTAGCAGGGGGTTTGGGGGTGCAGAGGGGCTTGCTCCCTGCTAAACGCACTTAGTGAAGTGTTGTTTTGTGTTTTTTACATTATGTAGGAAATGTTCTATATTTCAAAATGTTGATCATATGATCTCGGCCATCTGAAAGTTGGCATTTTGGAATGTCAAACATCTGAAGTAGATCTATATATATATATATATATATATATATATATATATATATATATATATATATAGATATATATTTTTTTTTTTTTTAACTGAGCAAAGCCCATTTTGAACAGAGGCCACTCCCCAAGTATCACAAATAATTAGGCAGCAAATATAAAAGTAGATAAAGTGCAAAACCAAAATCATAACAAGAATTTAACCATATACGTACAGCAAATAGCATGTGCAACATATATAGCTTCATATAATGTAAGTATGCAGAAATAATAACCAGAAGATGGGGAACGAGGCGTTCACAAAAGACACTTGAACAGGAAAACAGAACAGTAGTTGGGGAATGAAAAAGAAGGGAAGGAAGAAAAGAAAAGGAAAGAAATTAATTGTGAAGTGAGTGCAGCAATTGCAGGAGGTAGGAGGGTTTTAAAAGGACACGTATCAGGAGTGTGGGGACTTGCACCATATGGAGGTTGCAGGAGGTCTTGCCCCCTGTGAAAAATTTTTTTTTCTGTTTTTGTGACCTTGGGATTATCACTGCTTTGGCTAGTGACCCCCAATATTCTTAATTTTTTGAGGAACAAATAATCGCAAGATGATCACACAAGTCGCATTTAGTCATAGTGGAACTCTCTTCAGCCTTAGCCTACCTATAAACGGTGTTTTCCTTAGTCTTTCCTGCAACAGGAATCAGTTCCTCTGCTTAGTGCATGTGTCCATCTGTATAAATGCATAAACTCAAAGCTATCTCTCGTCTATATACTTTGAATCAAGCCTTATTTAAAGGAAACAATAATCCCCTAACTGCATCTTAATTCATCAATACAGTTCCCAAAAGTCTACCTTACCATGTAGTTCAACTCAGCATTGAGGTTTCCTTTCTTCCTACAGTATGGTTTCAGTACAGTTTTGTTTCCAGAAAGTGGTCTGGACTTTATAAAACTTTCATTTCATTATCTTGAGATCATAAAAAGGGAAATCCCAACCACCTTTTCTTAATTTTAACCTCTCATGTATATTGGCAGAATAATTTGTCTCCTCCTGCTATAAACCTCTCATGCATTACAATTTGGCTAGGGAAATGAAACCATGCAGTGCTGGGGAACTCTCTGTAACTTTAGACCAAGCACAGATATCTATATTCTTTGGGGTGAGGAGGGCATGGAGGGAGTTTAGCTTTTTGCTTAGGCTTCTGGCATTGAACAATAATACCTTAAGGTTCAGTGAGTTGATTTTGCTATGTCAGTAGAGTTGTTAATTTAGCATTGACTAAAAAGGCTCTGTAGGGAAAGATAAAGTTTTAGCCAGTATTCCAAAACCTAGAGAGGACAGGCACAGATCATCCCTGATAACCATGTCTTCCCATGCTGACAACTATTGGATCCCAAAAAATCACTCCAACAAACACCACGTCACATAAACAAACCCAGACAGGGATCAAGCTGAAAAAATGAAACAGATACGCCAAAGGTAGAATAAAATCCCTTTACTGGTGCTTGCCGGTACCTCGGCTCAACAGCCTTTCAAAAGAATCATTTTACACCAAAAAGTGCAGCATATTTAAATACACATCAATTAGGCTTGATAAAAAATCATTCGATTACAAAAGTGTTAAACAGTAAGTATTACTCATTAACCCTTATCCATCTTACTCATTCAAGTTTCAGTATATCTGAAAACACTTACATATATGAATGAATTGATAATAGTGCGTAGGAAAATGCACAGACATCCTAAGATATGTGATGCATGAGATATACACATGAATAATATATGAATACATTATATGCCAAAAAAATAAAATAACATATCCAATTATTTATGCTGTGATGACATAATATAATAATGAATTTTGTGACCTAGTTGTACATGAGTAAACTCCTTTATAAAAAGAGAAGACATATATGACCAAGAGAAAATCACATGTTAAATTGAAATAACAAACACTGAAATTCTTACAGCTTAAGACGAACCAACTGTCACTTAATAACAAATTTTAATATTGAGTTCCTGATTTAAACGTCTGGGAAATAATGTACCATGATTAATAATAAATTTGGTCTCTAGCTTTAATAATTTACTGAGAAAAACATCATCTTGTTTGTTAAATGGTTTGGCTAAAATGCTAAAAATTAAACTGGAATCAAGACCAGCATGGGCAGCCTGAAAATGTTCTGCCACAGGATTTTCAACCCTGCCATGTTTGATGTCACCCTAATTCTCCAGTAAACGATTTTTTGCCATTCTCTTGGTTTGCCCAATATACCACCTAATTGGGTCACATCCACAACCAATAATGTAAACCACCCCACAGGGCCTAAAATTAAATAAATCCGCAGCCCTGTATTTTTTACCATTTATGAGCGTTCCGTCTAAATTACGAACTTTCCTACAGATTTTGCAATGACCACATGAATAACATCCCTTGTATCCCTGATTTCTCTTAACTTTTTTGTATTTAGCAATTCCTTCAAATTGGAAAATCTACTATATGAAAAAGTGATTTTCCTAGGGAACAAATGCTTCAGGGTGGGGTCATTTGCAATAAAGGGCCAAAACATCTCTACAACCATCTTCAAACGTCTAGAAAAAGGGGAATACTCAGTGACAAAAAATAATTTTTTGTCACTATCTGGGCTAAAAACAGAACCAAAGTTCCCCCTAAAGGCATATGATGTGTTTCCAAATGAACTATGTTTAAATGTAACAGAGTTCCCAAAAGCCCTTTCTGCTTTATCAAGAACATGTAAAGTATAATCTGTCTTCATCAACTTTTGTCTAACTTTCAAAACTTCCTCTCTCACAGTGTGCTTCTCACAAGTATTGTTAAAAATACTATTGTATTCTCCATGGGGTAATGCAGCCATTAAATGAGGGCGATGCATACTGTCAGCTGATAAGAAATTATTGACTGCTGTCTCTTTGATGAAAGGTTTAAAAGAAACTTCCCCAACATTTGTTACAAAAAATTCTAAGTCAAGAAACTGTACCTTCTCCCTATTTGTGAAGTGAGTGAATTCTAGCCGAAAATGATTCCGATTAAGATTGCCCACAAAATCTTGAAACTCAAAAACATCACCCCCACTAATAAAAAACAAATCATCTATATACCTCTTATAGATGACCACGTCACCTAAAAAATTCAGTACTGTAAATAAACAGATTTTCAAAATGATTCATAAAAACTATAGCATAAGAGGGGGCATATGATGCCCCCATCGCAGTGCCCTCTTTCTGTAGAAAAAAACTGTTTATTGAATTTGAAACAATTATGTGTCAAAAAAAACTCTAGCAACTGTAATACAAAACTTGCATGTGGACCCTCACCCATCATGTTGCCAAGTGTTTCCAAACTCCAAACATTTTTAATGCTCGTATAAAGAGCCTTCACATCCATGGTTGCCCAATAGTATCCAGTATTCCATTTCATACCACTCACAAAATCATATAAATCTTTACTATTTCTGATGTGAGAAGTAATCTTACTCAAATAAACTTTTAACTGATGGTACAAAAAACACCCACATTTTTGCAGTAAAGTACCATTTCCTGTTGCTATTGGCCTACCCAGCGGGTTGTACAAACATTTGTGAATTTTGGGATCAATAAAAAAAATGGCATGCCTAGGGTTTTTCATGAAAAGTTTTTTGACATCCATGGAGGTAAAAAAACCAACCTTTCACCCCTTTCCAATAAATCCAATAATTCACCATTAAAGGTAGAAACAACATCCCCCGACACGAAGGTGTAAACAGATTGGTCCTTCAGCAATTCTTCCGCTATGGCATTGTACTTTGCTATGGGTAAAATTACCCAGTTTCCCCCTTTGTCAGCTTGAGTATACACATATTTATCATTCATGTCTCTCAAACTGTTAAGCGCCAACCACTCAAATTTGTTCAGATTGTATGTCCTATGTCTTTGTATAAACTTCTTATATTCCAATTCTGTCTCTCTATGAAGGACATTTTCAAATTGTCACACTATTGCTGATAACTTCGGTGGAAAAAAATCACTACAATGAGGGACCCATGCAACTGTTAACCTACCATATCCTGTACCAAAACCCTCATTATAACTGTCAACATTCCCCACTGCTTCCCCCACAGAAAATTCAGTCAATTTGTCGCAAAATTCATTGGCATGTAAAGATACATTCAAAAGTGAATCATCAGAACAAACACTCAAATTATCCATGTTATTTACATTAGTAGCTTCAGTAGTGTCATTGCCATTAAGCACTCGATTTTGAAAGAACACTTTTAAATGCAGTTTTCTACAAAAACGGCTTGCTTCCAAAATAACATCAGCTAAAGATGGAAAAAATGTTGGAACAAATTTAGTTCCCTTCAATAGCAAAGATTCAACATCACTACTTACATTAAAATCAGAAAGATTCACAATATTTAAATCCTTTCGATCACCCTGAATGTCCTCATGCACAACATACTTGGTAAAATACAAACCTCAATATTAGTGTTAGCAATAGAATTAACATTAAAGTCAATGCAACTGTCATTGATTCTTTCTTCTTCTGTTGTTGCCACCACCACTGCATGTGTTCACTCCCTGCCATTTCCAACCCCTGGTTTAACTTGTTGTGCCGAGGATGGTTGTTCTTCTACAGTACCCTCATTTAGAATGGCCTCCTCAAATGACACATTCTTCTTTCCACTTGATGCCATCTCAACCGAGGAAGCTGAAGAATCACGTGGTATACAGGCTTTGCTGCCATTACAAACACTCCTCACCCTTCCCCTTCTCGTTTTTCATTGCCATGAAAAAATGGTGCCATTTTTATAGTCCCTTATATCACATTCTAACTTCCCCTTCTTCTGTGTAATCACCACCTCCTCGACCTTAATGACATGGCCCCGGATCTCCTTCATTCTGTTGTTAAAAGACAAAACAGGAACAGATTTACTCAAATTTTCCTGTAACTGTAAAAATCTCTTCCTGCACTTTGGTGCATTGTCTAACATTTCTTCTAATGAGTACTTTCAACCAACACGATAGAGAAATTTGCTTCCACTCTTCAAACAAGTAACTTTTTTCCTCAGAAAAATCAAACGAATGTGAATGGTCTACTCTAAGACCCCTAGGGGTCAAATCCAAACTTAGATATTTTTCTAGTAAGCTGGTATCGTAAAAAAGAGTTACCTCTTTTTTAAGTAATTATTCCAATAACAGAAAATTCCCTTCATGTGAATCTGGCTCACCCAATTGCCAAAGATCTTTTGAAGCTGGTCTAGCATCTCTTTCCTTCCATATTTCAACCAGTGAGGTGGGACTGGAAATGGAAGGGAAATCAGCCTCAGTTTCAGCCATAACGAGCCAACTGTGCAGCTCAAGCTCGAATTAAAAAAAAAATTAAAAAAATCACTCCAGCAAACAATACATCACCTTTAATGGATCATTTGGGTGACATCAAACATGGCAGGGTTGAAAATCTTGTGACAGAATATTTTCAGGCTGCCCATGCTGGTCTTGATTCCAGTTTAATTTTTAGCACTTTGGCCAAACCATTTAACAAACAATGTGATGTTTTTCTCAGTGAATTATTAAAGTTTGAGACCAAATTTATTATTAATTATGGTACATTATTTCCCAGAGATTTAAATCAGGAGTTCAATATTAACATTTGTTATTATGTAACAGTTGGTTCATCTTTTTTTTTTTTTTTTTTTTTTGTATTTTTCTTTTTTTTTCAATAATATTTCTTTATTGTTTGTTTTCAATATACACCATTTCACAAGAGTAAACACAGGTGATATAAAACTGATACAACAACAATATTTTTAGAACATATTTACACTATTTGCATGAATGCTTTCATATTTTGATAGTATGAAAAGAGATAAGCGTTGTTTTCTCCAGGGTTAAAACATTAGGCTAGTATAGAGCTATGTAATGTTATGATTTTATTGTGTATGTTGTAAATGTCTTCCAAAATCAATTTTTTATGCAAGTATTATATTGAAGATTTGTTCCCAACGTTTCAAAATATTGGGGGTTTTGTTTTGACTGTTTATTATGTATTTGTGGGCTAATATATGTTTTATCGCTAGGTTCCTGAAGTTATTCCATGAGATTTTAGATGGGGTCAGCCAGTTTGCAGCTATGTACAGTTTCATTAATAGGAAGATATTAATGAGGATGATTGTTTGAGTTTTAGATAGGTTAATAGGGGGAATATGTAGTATTGTGAATTCCCAAGTGAGCGTTGATGATTGGTATCCCATCTTTTGTAGCTGTACTTTCAGGGAGTTCCAAAGTTTGTATACACATTTACAGCTCCAGAACATATGTAAAAGGTCAACAATCTCATCTTTACAATGTGGGCAAAATTGAGAGTTCCTAGGGTTAAATTTATGTAGTCTAAGGCGTGTATAATAAGCATTATTATATATCATAAGTTGAGTAAATCCTAACTTTTGAAGAGGTATGGATTTTATTGTTAGGTTGATTTCTTGTAATATTTTATGGTTTACTACCGATGGTATTTTTTTTTCCAAAAATTTGATGAGTATGTGTTCTTGAAATTTCAGGTCCTTGATCATTTTATATGAACATGTTATAAATTTACTGTGTTGTAGAATGGTTTGGCATAATGAGTTACATTTCATTAAGTCATCTTTATTGATGTTTAAATCCTGTATGTAGCTTATACACAATTCTTTAATATGTCTTAAGATCGACAAATATGTCTTGGGAAGACTCAGTTGGTTTCTTATTTCGTGAGTGGGACAGATCAAATATGGGTAAAGATCTTGTAGTGTTATATTAAATATAAGTGGGCATTTTTTCAGGTCTAGTAACTGGTTATTAATTTTTAGGTTAGGATTTTTGTGAATAGGTTGTAGTATCATCATGGGTTGAAGGAGATTTACTGACTTAAACAGATTTTGTGTTACTATTATAGAATTTTTAAGGCATTCCAATAGGTTATATGCTTTGATGTTTTTATTACTTAAGAAAGGTATTGATTTGAGATTTATATTCAGGCTTTCAATATGTTTAAAACCTATTTTTACCCAATGTGGGGTCCAGCTGATTCCTAGCTTATTGTAATTTGCAATTCTTAAAATTCTATTGGCATGTATGATTGAATAATAGTTTTCAAAATTTGGTAGGTCTAATCCACCTTTATTTTTCGGAGTCATCAGTTTATCATATGAGATTCTGTTTTTTTTTGGTTCCCATATAAATTTAGCAAATTCAGTGTGAATTTGCTTGAAAAATTTCTTAAGTATTGATAACTGGGAGGACATGAAGATATATAAAAATCTGGGCAAGATATTCATTTTTATAATTGCGACTTTAGCTAATGGTGGTAATTTCAGATTTTTCCATCTTTTTAGATCAAGTAGAATGTGATCCCACTTTTGTTTGATATTATTGAGATAGAAATGTTTATTATCTGTAGAGAATGTAATTCCTAAATATGTAATCTTTTCTTCAGATTTTATTTGATCTATCAATGGGAGCAGTGAGAAAGGTTTCAGAGTTTTTAAAGGGAAAATGTTTGTTTTTTTTAGGTTTATTTTATAGCTTGAAATTAGTGTGAAGTCTTCGATAGCAGATAGTATTTTTTTGGTGTCTGTGGTTGGTGTTGTGCAATATATATTAAGGTCATCGGCAAAGGCTGACAGAGAAATGTTTGTGCTGTATATTACTGGGGCATTATGATATACATTTTGTTTGATGTTTAAAAATAGGGGTTCTAGGTATAGGTTAAACAATAATGGAGATAAAGGACACCCTTGATGTGTGCCATTTCTAATATGTATTCTATTAGACCACATTTTATTTATATATAATGTTGTATAAGGGTTGTTGTATAGTGTTTGTAGGGTTAAAATAAATTGTTGGGGTATATTAAAGTAAGGTAGGATTTGGAATAAAAATTTTATGTTGACTCTATCAAAGGCCTTATGAGCATCTATAATTAGTGCATATATATTTTGGTTATTCTGGTTAGCATATGAAATTAGTGTGTGCAGTGTTAATGTATTGTCACTGGTTTGTCTAGATGTTAATAAAACAGATTGTTCACTCAAAATAATTATATCCGTTATTTTTTCAGTCTATCAGCCAGGATAGATGTTAGAATGTTAGTATCAATATTGAGTAATGATATGGGTCTGTAACTGTCTGGGTTTTGAGGATCTGCCTTTTCTTTGGGTATAAAGATCGTTTTGGATGCATTAAAGTATATATCATTCATTTTATTGTTTATTATATAGTTTTAATACATGATATAATATTTGTGCAGCGATGAGATAAAATGTTTTGTAAAACTCCGCAGTAAGGCCATCTGGGCTGGAAGACTTATGTGATTTCAATTTTTTGATTGTTGTTATTATTTCTTCCATGTTTATTGGCTCTATTAATTCTTTTTGTTGTTTCGCATCAATTTTCGGAAAGTTTAGTTTTTTGTAGGAAGTCTGTACTGTTTTGATTTGTAAGTAGGTGTTTTTGTTCTCCATAAATTTGTGAGTATAAAATTTCAAAAGTTTTGATAATGTCTTCTGTTTTTGTGTAGATCTTATTCTTATAGGATAATTCCGAAATTTGAGAGGGTGATTTAGACTGATTAATAATCCTTGCCAGTGCTCGTGATGGTGTTTGTATATGGTTAACATATTTTGCAAGCACTTTAGTTTCATGAAATGATAAATTATTGTTGTGAACCAAGAATAGGTCTTTCTGGCATTTCAATATTTCTGTTTCAGTTTGTGTGTTGTAATTTTTAATCAGATCCTGTTCCAATGATTTAATTTTAGCCACTAGTTGTCGTTCTTCTTTGAGTTGTATTCTTTCATAGTGAGCCGCTTTCTGTAGAAATATACCTCTTATCTGGGCTTTAGTTGCCACCCATTCAATATCAGGAGGGTGATTTTGTTTTATTAAATTGTCTAAGGACCTTTTAAGCATATCCTGTACTTCCTGAATTATTTCCTTTTTGTTTAGGAGATTGGGGTTTAAAGACCAGTTATATCCCCGATGTAGTAAGTTGGTTTTGGTGGTCTTGTTAATATATAAGGTAATTTTGGAGTGGTCCGATAGGTAACGAGTATGTATGGTTACTGCGGGGTCAAGATTAATTAGTGCTTCTGAAATTAGAAAAAAGTCAATTCTCGGCCACCTTTGATGACAACTGGAGTAAAATGTGAAATTATTTGAGTTATTTGTGTTGTTACCATATTTGAAGGGATCAGATAAGTTAAAGTCATATTTAAGTTTGCTTAATGTTAAAACTGCTTACTTGTTGCATGATTTCTGTGGACCTGATTTATCCTTTTTTGGGGTTCTGATATGTATACCAGTCCCCTCCTATGATCATGTAATGGTTATTGTATTGGTTTAAGATAGGGTACAATGATGCGAAAAAGGAGTGCTGATTGTTACAGGGTGCATATACATTGAGAAGTAATATGGGTTTATTATAAAGGGGAGTTGAAAGGATTATATAACACCATCTTCCTTCTTTATCTATTTTGGATTCTAAGATTTTATCTTTGTAATGATTCTTAATGATTATATCTACTCCTGCACTGTTTGTTTTGCCTTCAGATGCTATCATTTCTCTTATCCACTTTTTTCCTTTGATATCCGACCATTGTTCATTAGTTAAGTGTGTTTCTTGAATTAGTAAAAAGATTGTCTTAGACTGCAGAGCTAGACATAAAAACAGCTTCTTCTTCTTAATGTTCTGGAGCCCTTTAATGTTCCATGAGTCTATTTCCCACATTTATAAAGCTTTTTGTTTTTTGAAAGACGTCTTGAATATTTGTGTACGTATGTTGGGAAGTTTTTAATTCTTATCAAAAACATGTTATGAAAGCATTCTTTTATTCCCGTCCCTTCCCTGTGCCTACCCACTAATCTCCTGGGCCAGGAATTTAAAAGAACCTTACAAGATTTGTTTTTTGTATTTGCTTGTGTTATTGGTATATGAATACCTTGTGTATTAGTATACCATAGGTAAAAGAGTCTTAATGGTCCTGTGTGACCAAACACTATTTGTACAAAGCCAATCCCACTCATTCCCTCACAAACACTACTTCTGCAATCCACGTCTCTTCTTGTGAGATTTGAAATAAGGTATTAAAGTTGAAAGAAGACTATTTTAACCAATTTTGATCATGTCGAAAGGCAGGTAACAATCATTTAAGCAACTTACCCAGAATCATTACTCCCACTGTTTTTATTACCCCTGCTCTGTGCTATTTCAATCTTGGATGTCCTTATGTTTAAAGAAGATCTTAACCCTACTTTTGTTTTGCAACAGATTCGCTATATGTCTTCTGCCTTACTTTACCCATTCTTATTCTGATGAGTCCTGGAGAAAACAATATAACTATACAACTATCTACACATATGCATATACCTGAATATAGACACACTTAGTTAGGGAATCATTAGAGATCAATTCAAGTAGGTGCGAACCTTATTATTATTATAGCATTGTGGAATATAGGATATAGACATAAAGAAAGTAAGTACTCTATTACCCTTACTGCATTGTCTAGTAAATAATACAAGAGAACACCTAGTTCCAATCTAAACTTTGTAGTAGACTCAATACATTAACCTATGTATTCCTTTAACATCAACGTTAAGCAAGCTCATGTTATGTTAGTTTCAGCATCAAATGTAATGAGTACTGTATGCATTCACGTAAACTGTGTTTAGGTATATTGTGTCAAAATAGAAATTCCTCAATAGCATGTCTTATGTTGGGCACATCAGCCAGGATTGTTCCTTTATACTATTATTGGATAGTAGAATGTGTGGACTTCATTTACAGTTCTATGGGGTTAAATTTACCTAGGTCAATAATATATTTTCCAAGGTAGGATGCTTTAATGCTGAGTTCTCAGGTATTATTAATATGTTTCTGTATGTGGTACAGTATTAACTTTACTTGTACTATAATTTGTATTAATTTACTTCATTTACTGTTTTTCGTGTAATGTTTAACCAGTAAATTTCAAGTCCTGACATAATAATGTCAAAAAGGTGATTTTATATAGGATAGATATTTCACCTCTAATGTGTGTGTTAATGGTAGCACAAAGATTCTCATATTATGCAGATTATAACATGTTTGATTTTGTATAAGGTATCAAACCTGTCATATACTCTTCTATTAAGTATAATTAAAGGTTTAAAGAGGGCATACTAATCTATGTGAAGTTTACCATAGTTGAAAATAAGCCCTGTGTTTAAAACCTCAGGAGTGTGTTCCTTTAATAATGTGTAGTTTATTGTATTACCATTTTGTGTTTACATGTCTATTAGCAGTGTATTTATACTTTGGTAACTCTATTAATATTATATGAAGCTGGAAACATTAGCTATAAATGGTGACCTTTAAAAATAACTTTTGGTATCTGTGTGTAGAAAGACTATGGGCAGAATTCACGATGGCTTGCAAGGAGTCTAAGAGTAGTGTAAGACTCCATGCAGCCATAGCAATCCAGAAACAGCCTGTATTTGTGTGTAAGAGAGCACCTAAAACGGCTCTTACATGGACAGGGCGTGGATATGCTAATTACCTCACTTGCAGCTGAAAGGCATGCAAATGAGGTAAGTTAGCGATCCAGGAAGCAGAAACCTGCCCGTGTAAGAGCCGTGTTATCTGCAGAAATGTACTCAGTTGACAACTGAGTACCGTTCTGCAAATAACACAATGGAGCCTTGTCAGCTCCAAATAAAGGTTGCATATGTTCCAGGCAGCATGCCAATGGCCAAATATGTGGCCACTGGCAACGTATCCCGATGCAAAAATGAAATAATTTTTTTTTTTTTTTTCGGCGATGTTTAAACGTAGCGCAGCGCCACGCAAATGGGCTGCGCTATAAAAAACAGAAAAATAAAAATTTAAAACCCACAAACATGGGTTTTATGCAAAGCATGAATTTACAATGTAAGGGAATAGCAGGCTGAAAACAACATGGCCACCGAGTAGGGGTTGCTAAGGGGGGAAGCTGAGTGTAAGACATGTAACTAAGCATTAGTAGGCAATCCTATGTAAATGAGTGGTAGGATAGTGAATCGCACTGTAACATAGCAAATGAGCACATTCCCTGAAGTGTAGGAGTAGGATAAGAGGGAGTAACAGAGTAGGAGATAGGTGACACCACAGGGGGGTATGTATGAAAGAAATGAAGCTCATTGGAGCACAATGCCATGTGAAAGATGCCAGTCACATATCATGGAAAGAGGAGTGTCAACAAGTAGGCATGGGAAAGCCAAGAAATGGAAGGTGTACACTATGGATAACACCAAAGTTTCTTGCTGGGCATGCAGGCACACGTGTGCACACTGGGAGGCACGAGTAAGATAGAGTGTGCGCGTGTAAGCATGAGTGCACACGTTTAAGCTGGAGTAAGCATGTAGGGGCCTGTTTAAAGACCTGCAAGCTTGTTTGCACTGGTGTACGCGCGTTTTAACCTGAATAAGCAGATTCTAGTCCATCTAAGCATGTGTGTGCACATGTTAGCCGCTGTGAGCGTGTTTGTGCTTGTATGCTCATCGCTCCCCCCTGAGGAAACAGAAAGGAAAAAGGAAGCAGAAGAAATAGTAGGAAGCTAGCAGGGAATACTGGCAGAGCTAGCAGGTGAAAACAATCAGAAGCAGGCAATTGCACAGGCAGAACAGTAGCCCAGCCCAGCACTTAAAACTCTGCAAACAACAGTGCAGTATGTTTCTCTCAAGAGACACTGCAACAGAGGAGTAAGCTATGAGAAGTGAAAACTGAAAAAGCTTCACTCAGACCAAAAATGCTAGGGGCTGCTATAGCTGTTATAAGGAGACATATGCAACATGCTGAGGGTGGTGACTATGCAAATGCTGCTGGACAACCCACAGTGAGGAGACGGAGAAGAGTGTACAGGCCCAGGGTCACCTACCAGGGGTTACATGAGCTGGAGATAGTGGAGCACTATAGAGAGGACAGAGACCTCCTACAGCAAATTGTTGAGCTTTGCAGGCCACACCTCACACACAGAACCTACAGAGGGGAACCCATCCCAGTGGAAACCAAGGTATGTGTTGGCCTAAGAATACTAGCAACTGGTACCTTCCAGAGACCAACTGGTGATATGATGGGGATATCACAGGCATCAGCATCCAGGGTACTGCACCAGTTCCTGGATGCCATGTCAGCACATGTCGGTGATCATGTATATTTTCCCAATTCCCATGAGGTATTGGCCAGCAATATGCATCTCTTCCAGCAAATAGCAGAATACCCTGAGGTAGTGGGTGCAATAGACTGCACGCATATAAGCATCAAAGCACCAGCTGGTAAGCGGGGTAGGGCCTACATTAACCGCAAGGGCTTCCCCTCCATCAACTGCCAGGTCATGTGTGAATGTGTGATGCCCAGGGCATAATAATGAATGTGTGTGCTGGCTGCCCTGGAAGCTACCATGATTCCCATTTCTGGCATTTGACGCAGCTGTACCAGACATTTACCAATGGGGACATCCCACGTGGTCACTTAGTGGGGGATGCTGGCTACGCACTGGAGCCGTGGCTGATGACACCCATCAGAAATGCACACACACCTGAACAAGAACGCCATAATGAGGCACATGCACAAACACAAAATGTAATCGAGCGTGTGTTTGGGTTGCTCAAGCCACGGTTCCGGTGCCTGGACACATCTGGTGGAGCCTTGCAGTACTCACCAACTACGTGCACCCAAATTGTCATGCTATGTGCTATGCTACATAATATGATTCTGCAAAAACAGCTGCAGCAGGACCAGCATAGGGCTGGGCCAAACAGCCCCCCACCATTGCCAAGGCCATCACAGGCAGAGCATGACTCGGAGGAGGAACAACCTGAGCCTGCCCCAGTAGGCAGAAGGAGGCGTGCCCAGTATGCCTTGGCCTTGGCAAAGAGGCAATGTATAGCACATATACTGGATCAGTAGGAACCCTGGAAATGATACCTCTCTCTGACTCACACATATAGTAAAAGGGATGCCTAAGTTGACACAACCTGCTTTCAAACATGTACAGGGAGTGTAGTATGTGCATCCAACATAGACAGCCCTGCAGCACCACCTGAGGCATGATTGCCATGTGTTAAGCAATGTAACACCATGTGGTATATGCAAACTTGATGACCCTGACTAACATCCTACCCTCACCAAGCATGATGCCACAATATGAAGACAAGATGATCAATTACAATAATTGGCTTAAGTATTGTTTTTAGTTAAAGGGGATCCAATGCCTGTCAGCCTGGGATGACATGCTGAGCAAGACACGATGCTCCACCTGCTATGGATGGCTTGCACCTATCACCCCTGGCCTTTTGGATACTGGCAAAGGCTGTTGTCACCCTACTGTGCCTTGAATAGGTAAGGCTCAAAACACAAACCCACCTCCATAGGTATCACAAGGGATAACAAACTAGAAGCAATGCTACCCAATGCCAGAAGTCTAAACTGCAAGATGCATGCAGTCCAAACTCTCCTCAGTATGGAGAATGTTGATATCTGTTCTGTAACAGAAACCTGGGTCAAGGCTCACAAGAGCACCCTAACACTACCAGGTTACACCTCATACCATGCTTTACAGCCCCAAAACATGGAACAAACTACAAAAGGAGGGTGACTATCAATAATTGTCAAGAATAACCACACCCCCAGGTTGGTGCCACAGCAAGAAGCAGCATGGACTATCCATGGGCAAGTAACAGTGGCTAAAACTGCCTCCCAGTTAGTAGCCTGCTACAGACCACCCTCCTAACTCCAGGAACCGCACTTGGCCTACTTCAGAACACATGAAAATATCAAGGTCTCTCCAAACAACATTATATTGGGCGACTGAAAATACTCAAACATAGACTGGGAGCATTATTCTAGCTCCAACACCCGAGGCCAAAGGTTCCTAGAATTCATAAACCAAAATGCTATGGAACAACTTACCACTCCCACAAGAGGGGTAAGCATACTGGATGTGATAATCAGCAACATGGGTACTCTATGCCCAAGATGAGATGTGTATCCCTCACTAGTAAGAACAGACCATAGAGTAATTCCACTGGATATTCACATCCTGACCCCAGTCCCTGGGCAGAAAACCACAGTGAAAAACATGTGTAAAGCAAATGTTGCACTCCTCCAAACTGAGGTGGAATCCATTAAAGGCTTTGTGCCTTTGGAAAATATGGGCCAGACCTCAGAACCCTTTATAAATGCATTCTATGAACACATTCAGGAATGCATGGATTATGCAATCCCAAATAAAACCAAGACCCAATCCCATACACACAGGCATCTGGCCTGGTGGACCCCAGCCATTACCAAACCATGAAAGAGAAGGAGGAAGCTACTACATGATAGAGCAAAACCCAAAAAGGGAAGTAATCACTGATCAGTATTATGGCAAAAAAATATGGCCACACATAAAGTCTTCTAAGGCCAGCTACAACATGTTGAATATGGGAATCTTGAGGGAATGTTACCCCTGCCTCATGCACACAGACAACCCCCTCCTCCTGCCAACAAATACAAATATATGTCAGAGATGCAACTATTTAGCCAAACTGGAGGCTGTGCTCTCTGAACTCAGTACTGGCAAAAATAGTCAGGAGGAGAAGGTAACCACACACACCACAAACCCAGTCTCACATAGACCTATCACAACTGCAAACCAAACACATAAACACACAAAAACATTCCTGGAGGCTCTAATTAAAAATCTACCAAAACAACAGAGGCCTCCAAAGCAGATACCCAAGCAACCACTACCTCAAAACATAGCACATGCAACACATAGTTCACAACGTCAGTGTGCCAAAAAGTCACAGCCCTTAAGGCCAAACAACATGCCTGATACACTTGTAATAGGTGACTCCATAGTCAGACACACTGATGTCCCGCTCACCAGACTGAACAAGGAAAAGGTTACATACAGTAAGCCGCCTGTCGGGCGCTAGAATCCACTACATAACACAAGCACTCAGGTCACTCCAAAGCAAGTACAAATATGACTCAGTCATTGTCCATGCCGGTGTGAATGACCTGAGACGTACCTCCCTGGACTACATGAAAAGAGACATAGAGGAGCTCTGTGATTATGTAGCCCAGGCTGGTATGACCCTGACCCTGAGCAGCATCTTACCCTCACCAAGAATGATGCCACAGTACAAACACAGAATGATCAGCTTTAACAATTGGCTCAATTACTGGTGTCATTCTAGGGGGATCCAATGTCTGTCTGCTCGGGATGACATGCTTGACAAGTCACGCTGCTTAGCAAGGGATGACTTGCACCTGTCACCCGTGGGCTTCCGGATATTGGCCAAGGCTTTTGCCATCTCCATAGTGCCTTTTTAGGCAGGGCTCAAAAGGCAAACCCACCTCCCTAGAAAACACAAGTGGAAAAAAACTAAGGGTAATGCTGCTCAACGCCAGAAGTCTAAACCTCAAGATGCACGCTCTCAAGGCCCACCTCAGTATGGAGAACATCGATGTCTGTGCAGTGACGGAAACCTCATTCAAGGCTCCTGAGAGCACCCCAGCACTACCAGGTTATACCTCATATCATGCTTTTTGGACCCAAAACTTAGACGAACCACAAAAGGAGGGGGAGTAGCCATATTCATCAAAGATACCCACACCTCCAGGTTACTGGCAATGCACGAAGCATCGGAGACCATCTATGTGCAACTAACCATAGGCAAAACTGACGTACAGTTTGTAGCATGCTACAGACCACCCTCTCAAACTCAGGAACCCCACTCAGCCTTCCTGAAGACACTGGAGAGCATGAATGTCTCTCCAAATACCATCATATTGGGAGATGTCAACTACCCAAACATAGACTGGGAGCATTACTCAAGCCCCAACACCCTACAACACCCTAGCCCAAAGGTTCCTATAATTCATAAACTCAAATGCAATGGAACAACTAGTCATCACTCCCACAAGAGGAGATAATATACTAGACCTGATCATCACAAACATGGGGACACAATGCTCCACACCGGAAGTATACCTGTCATTGCTGAGATCAGACCATAAATTAATCTCACTGGAAATCCACATCCTGCCCCCACCCCCTGCACAAAAGACCACAGTGAAGAATTTCTCAAAAGCTGACTTTGCACTTCTTAAGACTGAAGTGGTATCCTTCAAGGCCCCTGGGCCAGTGGAAACCACAGACCACACCGCTGAATCCTTTATAAACACTTTCTACGGACACCTTCAAGAATGCATGGATCATGCAATCACAAATAAAACCAAGACCCATTCCCCCAAAGGCAGGCGTCCTGTCTGGTGGACCCCAGCCATTAACAAACTTTACAACAAGAGGAGGAAGCTACTACATGACAGAGCAAAATCATTAAAAGGGAAGGCATCTGATCAGTACTAGCAAAAAACCACAATCACTCATAAAATCATCCAAGGCCAACTTTGACAGAAAAATCGCAAAGGACAAAAAAGACAATCACAAGGCCTTCTTTACTTATGTTAGAAACCTGGGTGGAAACTCCCAGATATGCTCAGAGTTAGTCCAAAACAACACAAAATACACTGAACCCACAGACATTGCCAACATTCTGGCAGACAGGTTCAGTGCAAATCCCCCCCTCACCCCCAAAAGGAGAAATATCTATCCCAGCAGAGTGTAGCCTCCCTAACATCTCAGATGCCCAGGTGAGAGCCACCCTCTCCAAAGCTAAAAACACAGCATTAATGGGACCAGGCGGTGTCCCGGGTTGCATACTACATGAACTCCAAGAGGAACTAAACCCGCACATAAGGCTGCTGTTTATTCTCAGCCTTACTACAGGATACGTACCCAAAGAATGGCGTACAGCAACAGCGGTCCCACTCAACAAAGGAAGTGCTTCTACAGACCCTGGAAATTACCACCCCCATAAGCTTGACGAGCCTGGTCTGCAAAGCTATGGAGAGGATCATTATGGAACTCATAAACAAAGGCATTGGGGACCTACAGACACTGGATCCTACCCAATTTGGCTTTGTCAAGGGCAGATCCTGCCTTTTGAACCTGGTTGACTTTTTTGAAACAGTCACTAAGGCCATTGATGAGGGTAAGGCAGATGACACTGCCTACCTTTACCTTGCAAAAGCTTTCGACACAATACCCCACTCGGGCATCATAGACAAGCTCACCAGCTTGAATGTAAACCCATATGTCAAAAGATGGGTTGCAAACTGGCTCAAGGACAGAACCCACAAGGTCAGAATTGCTGGAGCCATGTCAGACTCCAAGCCAGTCACAAGCGGTGTCCCACAGGGCTCTGTCCTGGGACCCCTCTTGTTCGGCATTTATTTTTCCGAGGTGCAAGCAAACATAGGAGGATTGTTGTAGAAAAAGTTTGCAGATGACTGCAAACTGGGCGCCATAATTGATACTCCAGCGGACACAAGCATCCTTCAGAAAGGCCTCATAGAAATGGATAACTGGTGCCAGAGCCATGGTCTTAAACTGAACAGCAAAAAATGTATAGTCATACCCTTTGGGAAAAACAAGGTACGCACAAATTACCACATAGGTGGTAATCCATTAAGTACGGAAGAAGTAATCAGGGACCTAGGGACACAAGTTGACAGTAACCTCTCATTTGACACTCACATTGCCAAGGTGGCTAGGAAGACCTTCTATATTGGCCACCTTATCATGAAAGCATTCACATCAAGATCAAGAGAGGTCATTGTGCCCCTATACTCTTCTCTTATCAGGCCCATAATTGAGTACAATGCCCCATTTGGGATGTACCTTACCCGACACCTGCAGCAGTTAGAAAGACCCCAAAAGTACCTCACCAAGAGGATAAAGGGTCTCAAACATTTCTCATATGCTGCCTGGCTGAAGAAACTCTAGCTCTATTCAGTCTCATACCGCCTACTCAGAGGCGATCTATGCCTGACGTACAAGGCCATGTCCAATCCGGAATTAATGGACATGCTCCACCTCAGAAAATCCAAATCCATCAGAGCCACGAGAGCGAGAGATTTGAACCTCAACAAAGAAATAAATAGGATGTGCTGGAGGAACAGATTCATAACCCAGAGGCTCCCTACACTCTGGAACAGAATCCCAGTCCATGTTAGGCAGAGGCCCTCACTGACTCTCTTCAAGAGAAATCTTTACGAGTGGATGGGAGATCATAGGTTTACACCAGGGGTCATCTCTGTGTCACTACTAGACAGAGGCACAGTAAACTAAACCCTAAATGGGCATAATATTCACATTCCAAGGGGTGGTGAAAGCCACACACACTCTGGCTAGGCTTATAAATGCCCTAGGGCAGATAGCCTAGTATGAACCTATGAACCTATGAAGATACAAATTGTACAGGACACTAAGGATAATCACAAGGCTTTCTTAACTGATGGTAGGAACCTTGGTGGAAATTCACAGATATGCTCAGAATTCCTCCAAAATTACAAAAAATACACCAAACCCACACACACTGCCAACATCCAACCTGACAGGTTCAGTGCAAAATCCCCCCCACACCAAAATGCCAAATATCTATCCCAGCAGAGTGCTGGCCCCCTGACATTGCAGATGCTGAGGTAACAGCCAGCGTCTCCAAAGCAAAACACACAGCATCAATGGTACCAGATGGTGTCCTGGGCTGCATCCAACATGAACTCCAAGAAGAATGGAACACCAAATAAAACTACTGCTCAATCTCAGCCTTACCACAGGATATGTACCCAAAGAGCAGTGTACAGCAACAGTGGTCCCTCTCCACAAAGGTGGTGCCTGAATGGATACTGCAAACTATCACCCCAGAATCCTTACTAGCTTGGTCTGCAAAGCTATGGAAAGACACTGGACCCTACCCAGTGTGGCTTTCTTAAGGGCAGATCCTGCCCCTTAAACATGTTTGACTCATTTGAAACAGTCACCAAGGCCATTGATGAGGGGAATGTGGTCCACACAGCCTATCTGGACCTTGCAAAAGCCTTCCATACAATACCCCACTTGTTCATTATAGATAAGCTCACCAGTTTAAATATAAACCCCTATTCAAGTAGATGGGTTGTAAACCAGCTCAAGGACAGAACTGACATGATCAGAAATGCTGCAGCCATGTCAGACTACAAACCAGCTACAACTGGCATCCCACAAGGCTCAGTCCTGGGACCTCCCTTGTTTGGTATATATTTCCCAGAGGTACAGGCCAACATGGAAGGACTGTGTCTGAACAAGTTTGCAGATGACTACAAACTGGGCACCATATCTGACTCTCCAGCCGACACAAGCATCCTACAAAACGGCCTCATAGAAACAGACAGTAAGTGCCCACCAATTACTACATAGGTGTTAACCCATTAAGTACTTTCGAAGTAATGAGACCTGGGGACACAATTTGATAGAAATCTTGCATTTGACAACCATGTGGCGATAGTTTCCAGGATCCGTTGAGGCACAACCTTTGTGGAGAGGGACCACTGTTGCTGTACGCCACTCTTTGGGTACATATCCTGTAGTAAGGCTGAGATTGAACAGTAGTTTTATGTTTGGGTTTAGCTCTTCTTGGAGTTCATGTAGGATGCAGACCGGGACACCATCTGGTCTCATTGATGCTGTGTTTTTTGCTTTGGAGAGGGCGGTTCTTACCTGAGCATCTGAGATGTCAGGGGGGCAGCACTCTGCTGGGATAGATATTTGCCCTTTTGGTGGGGGGGGGTTGTGCTGAACCTGTCAGCTAGGATGTTGGCAATGTCTGTGGGATCGGTGTATTTTTTGTCATTTTGGACTAATTCTGAGCATATCTGGGAATTCCCACCCAGGTTCCTAACATAACTAAAGAAAGCCTTGTGATTATCCTTAGTGTCCTGTGCAAGTTTTCTCCCGAAGCTGGCCTTAGACGAGTTTATGAGTGCCCATAGTTTTTTGATAATACTGATCAGAGATGCCTTCCCTTTTTGGGATTTTGCTCTATCATGTAGTAGCGTCCTCCTTCTATTGTATAGTTTGTTTATAGCTGGGGTCCACCAGACAGGATGTCTGCCTTTGGAGGATTGGGTCTTGGTTTTATTTGGGATTGCATGATCCATGCATTCCTGAAGGTGTTCATAGAATGCGTTTATAAAGGATTCTGCGGTCTGGGCCGTATTTTCCACAGGCCCGGGGGCTTTGAAGGATTACACCTTGGTTTTGAGGAGTGTGAAATTTGCTTTAGAGAAGTTTTTCACTGTGGTTTTCAGGGCAGGGGGTGGAGTAGGGATGTGAATATCCAGTGAGATTAGTTTATGGTCTGATCTTACCAGTGAGGGATATATTTCTGGTCTGGAGCATAGAGTCCCCATGTTGGTGATGATCAGGTCCAGTGTGTTTTCCCCTCTTGTGGGAGTGGTAACAAGTTGTTCCATAGCATTTGAGTTTATAAATTCTAGGAACCTTTGGGCTAGGGTGTTGGAGCTAGAGTAATGCTCCCAGTCTATGTTTGGGTAGTTGAAGTCGCCCAATATAATGGTGTTTGGTGAGACCTTCATATTTCCCAGTGTTCTCAGGAAGGCTGAGTGGGGTTCCTGGGTTTGGGAGGGTGGTCTGTAGCAGGCTATAAACTGGAAGGCAGTTTTACCCACTGTTAGTTGCACATGGATAGTCTCTGATGCTTCGTGCTGTGCCACCAACTTGGAGGTGTGGGTATCTTTGAGGAATATTGATACTCCCCCTCCTTTTGTGGTTTGGTCCAAGTTTTGGGGACAAAAATCATGGTATGAGGTATAACCTGGTAGTGCTGAGGTGCTCTTGGGAGCCTTGAACCAGGTTTCTGTTACTGCACAGATATCGATGTTCACCATGCTAAGGAGTGTTTCGAGTGCATGCATCTTGAGGTTTAGACTTCTGGCGTTGAGTAGCATTACTCTTAGTTTCTTATCCCTTGTGATACCTATGGAGGTGGGTTTGTCTTTTGAGCCTTGCCTAAAAAAGGCACTATGAGGGTAGCAAGAGCCTTTTCCAATATCCAAAAGCCCAGGGGTGACAGGTGCAAGCCATCCCTAGTGAAGCATCGTGGCTTGTCGAGCATGTCATCCCAGGCTGACAGGCATTGGATCCCTGTTGAATGACACCAATACTTAAGCCAATTGTTGAAATTGATAATCTTGTCTTCATATTGTGGCATCATTCTTGGTGAGGGTAAGATGCTACTCAAGGTCAGGGTCATACCGGCCTGGGCTACATGCTCAGAGAGCTCCTCTATGTCTCTTTTCATGTAGTCCAGGGAGGTACATCTCAGATCATTCACACCAGTATGGACAATGACTGAGTTATATTTCTACTTGCCTTGGAGTGACTTGAGTGCTTGTGTTATGTGGCAGATCCTAGCGCCCGACATGCAGCTCACAGTGACCTTCTCCTTGTTCAGCCTGGTGAGTGGGACGTCAGTGTGCCTGACGATAGAGTCACTTATTACAAGTGTATCAGGTGTGTTGTTTAGCCTTAAGGGCTGTGACTGTTTGGCACACTGGCTTTGTGAGCTATGTGTTGCACGTGTTTTGTTTTGGGGTAGTAGTTGCTTGGGTGTCTGCTTTGGAGGTCTCTGCTGCTTAGGCAGATTTTTATTTAGAGCCTCCGAGTATGTTTTTGTGTGTTTATGGGTTTGGTTTGCTGTCGTGGTAGGTCTATGTGAGACTGGAATTGTAGTGAGTGTGGTTTCCTTTTCCTCCTGACTGGTTTTGCCAGTACTGAGTTGAGAGAGCTTAGCCTCCAGTATGGCTATATGGTTGCATCTCTCACATGTTGGAATTTGTTGGGAGGAGGAGAGGGTTGTCTGTGTACATGAGGCAGTTGTAACATTGCTTCAAGATTCCCAGATTCACCAGCTGGACCGGAGAGGAGATTGACAACTGACCTTTGGACATGCTAGAATAGTATTGGGAATTCCTTTATAATTGAAAAAAAGGGCCAATGGGGAATGAGGTACTCAAGGGGAGTTTGTGAGGGTGTAGTGCTTTTAATACTTTAGTGCTGACTTATATAATTGCTTTAGTGAGCAAGTGCCAGGTAACTTAAATGCAATGTGTTACAGGTAACTTAAATGCAAAAACGACAAACAGTAACTTTCTTTCAAGTGAAACATGATAATATTACTACAGTTCTATGTAGTCACCCTGTGCATCAGCACCATGTTATCCTGTTCCTGCATCAATGTGACAGATTGCAGGAGGTGGCACAGTTTCATCATATGCATAGGGTGTGTACTTGGTATGCCTGAGTCTGCCACTGATACATCCAATCGACATGTATGTGTGTGTGTGCTAGTGAGGGACAACAGTACAACATGGGGCAATGATGATGCGGTGTGTGTGTGTATGTGTTAGCCCTAGGTGTTAGCATTATGCATGTGTGTATGCATGCACGCATTCCACCTCATGGTTGCCATATACAGGTGTTTGTGGACAGCCACAGACTGTACCTGCCAGGTCATACAGATTACTGTCTCTGGCCACGGACACGGTACCTGTGCCTGGCAGGGGTGCTACGGACAGTATCAGGTACTAAGCCAGACTGGGTACTGTTATCAGAAGCAGTTGGCTGATGACTGGACACATGTCCCTGCTGGGACTGTCCAGAGCCACGTGCACGTGGTCTCCTAGGGCAGTCTGATGACAGCACAAACCCAGCATTGCTGGGGCTGGTACTGGCACTATGGGAGCGGCTGCGGGTTTGTTGTCATCCGTGATGACTGCCAGCTGCTGATGTTGCTGGCATACGTCCACGTCGACACATCAACCGTCCTGCATTGCCCTGGCTCATGGACATGTAGTTGTGGAACAGATCTAATGTGTCCCCACAATGTCTTTCAATCACCTCGCTGACAGTACGGATGGCAGCTGCAACGTCACGCATAGTGTCATTCATAGCAGTGTGATGTGCTCTAAGCTCCCTCAGACCCTGTCTGGTATACCGTTCCATAGTGCCTGTGCCTGCATTACAGCCCAGAACATAGCTGAGGTTGAAAGACCTCTGTGGGCACGTCTGACAGGGGCAGTATGACCACGGATGCTCCCACGAGAACCCCTGGACATCTGCGTGTGTGGTACCATGTCAGGACTCTGGCCGTGGCTGCTGTGAGGGGATGCATGTGCCACTGATACCACATTACCCTGGTCAATGCCCACTGTATGCTGTCCCTCAGCTAAGGACATTGGTGACAATGGATGTATCGGCAGGATGACTGTGCGCATTGATGGGGTTGACTGCTGTGTACTGTCAATTGGCTGACCAACAACAGACCCTGACACACCTCCCTGTGCCATTACACATATATCATCATTATCACTATCCCCAGCAGTGGCTTCAGGTTCCCTGCTGCACACCACCAGAACAAGACCAGCACCTGTGAGAGGAAGACAGGAAACACAGTTTACAATGTGTACACAATGTTACCACAGATGCACACGGGCACATGCACACATGAGCACATGCACACATGGCCACATGCACACATGGGCCCATGCACACATGCGCACATACACACATGCACACATGGGCACATGCAGACATGCAGACATGCACACATGCACACATGCACACATGGGCACATGGGCACATGCACACATACACACATACACACATGCGCACATGCACAACATGGGCACACAGGCACATGCACACATGCACACATGCACACATGGGCACATGCACACATGGGCACATGCACACATGGGCACATGCACACTCATCAGTACATGAGATACAAACACACACACACACACAAGCACACCTGCAATCCAACACATAACAATACTGTTTGAGGGTATTATTACTATTATTATCATTAGTATTAAAAGTATTGTTATTACACATTCACCAGCATGGATTGGCTGCCTTGCTGTTACTCCAGGGGGACCTGCACAAATAAGACAGTTATTGTCAGTGGGCACAACTATGCCATTTAATCTGTGAGTATGATACAGTACAGTAGTACAACAGTTGGCTTTCACAGGTGTACTGTTGATATTGAGAATATAAATCTTGCACAATAATGTCCAGGATAACAGCTACAAACACAGTACACATCTCACACATGCATAAACTACCAGTGCAGAGAACAGTCAAGTACAGATATGGCATGTTACCTGCACACTCCATGTCCACATGCTGGGTGGTCTGTGGATGTTGTTGTTGTTGGGCTGGAGCCACAATGCTTAGGAGGAGCTCCTCCAGTCTGGTGAGGGGGGGTGTATAGGTGCCCCACCACCTGTGGCAAGCTGTTGCCTGTGGATATCAGATGCACGCTGATGGAAATTTCAAATTAAATCACTGCAGTGATGGCGTACCTGCTCATATGTCCGATTATGCATGCCTATGTCATTTACCCGACGGACAAGGTCTTGCCACAGTGCAGCCCTCTCCTGCTGGTTCTGGCTGGTCTGGGAAAAGAGTATTGAAAAATCCCGCACCAGGCTCTGGTGTATCTCCTCATCCTCTGCTGCCGAATAACAGGGGTTGTGCTGATGCACCATCGCCCTGGAAGGAAAAGGAAAATATGTGAGCAAGTAACATGGCACACATTATACTCTACTGTACTGATATCACTGAACTGCCATATATAGCATCTGTCTGTCTACCAGGGGATACGTATGTAAATTACCACATATCAGTGCTCAGCCAACAACTGTGTGACAGTGCCTGCCACACTCCTTACAACAAACTAGTATACACTAGCACTCAGCACACTGTTTGAGGTCCAATGCAAAACCTCACACTGGGGGTATGTATTAAGGTAATGGATGGGGAATATTGTCATCCCATGCAATGCATGCAATGCACAGTTACAATTTCAATGGTAATGCACCCTAGTCTTCGTGGCCATACCCCTGCCTACACCACAGTCATATACACGGAACCACAGCACAACATATGGCAATGTAGTATGTTTGTATCCCAATAATTGACACATCTTTCTCTGGCCTCACATCAAGGACACACACTACCATGACAGACACAAAGTCATGCTGAGCAATCACACCATTACAGACCTTGCACACAGTCAGTGGCACACTCATTCCACCTCACATAGTTGGTATTGCAATGAGTACATGTGTGTGTGCATTGTGTCATAGGTAGGTAGTATGCTATTGGCCCTGGGCCTACGGCAGCATACTGTTAGCAACCTTCAGCTACATATGTATGCCCAGCCTTCACTAACAGTTGCAGTATGTCCCTTGCCCTATGCACATCTTCATATAAATATAGATACAGACTGCTAACACATATGGAGGATTCACAGTATATAGAATATTAGATTATGTACTTTACATTACCTTTGTTTCTGACTGCTGTTTTGGATGGCTTGCTCCTGGCTGGCTTGCTGCTGGCTGGCTTGCTGCTGTCTTGATGTTTTTTTCTTTTCATTATTTTTTTTTTTTTGGTCTCTCTCTCTCTCTCTCCCTCTCTCTCTCTCTCTGTCTCTCTGTCTCCCTGCAGTTGTTGCAGTGATATTATTGCATGTGTGGACTGGGAGTACAGGCTGCTTTTGTAGGTATCTGCACATGTGCATGTGATGGCCTCTGCAACAATTGTTAGCCAGCATTTACTAATTGCATGCAGCCTGATGTGTGGTAATTGCAGTTCTCACTGTGATGTCGGGACAGTGCTATAAAATGTTAGGTTAGGTAGGTGTAGCCCTTTCAGTTTTTCAAGGTGGGGACCATGCTGGTTTGCTGTGGACACTGTTCTGTGAGTGTAAAGGTTGGTATGTCTCTCATATCTAAGGCTGTGTTGTAGGCACTGAAATGCATGTTGTACTGAAACCTGACTGTTGCTTCTTCCAGTTCATTCTTCTCAGTGTGTATGTTAACTGACACCTAATAATACTAATACTGTTTACATGGGAGTATGTGCTTTCCTGTGGGACTTGTGGATTAACTGGTATACAACAGTAGCTCTTTCAATTTGTTGCTATGGCTTCACTATTTAGCCTTTACATTCACTCCTTGAAGGCCTGCTAAGTGTCGTTACTGGAATGTGTTGCTATGGCTTTCCTATTTTCCATTTACATTCACTCCTTGTAATGCATGATATATTTCTTTCAGCAGCAGTTCCTTATATGTTTGGTGTGGTTTGGTGGTACTGCATGCAGTCTGGTAAGGCCAAGGTGTGGGGTTTGACACCTACAAGGGTATCTTATTTTGCTGCTGAGCAGTAGTGGGGCCTTGTACTTTGTACTAACAGTTATGAATATCAGGCACATGCAGTGCTTGTAAACTGCTATACTATCCTTATTTTATTAGATGGCTACATCCTTTAATATTTCTGGGTTGTGCACCTACATGAGGGTGTGCTTGTGGAAGCAATTCTACAGCTATTCACAGAGTGTGTGACAGCAGACAGAATGATGTGCCTGTGAGGTTCTGACACTTGCAGGCCTCAGATACTCTCAGGTGTATATTTTAGCAGCCTCAGGTAATGGTACATATCAATGGGATACACCCATGATATATTTCAGATATTCTGCAGTTGTGACTGTGGGGTATTTTGAGCATATGTATTACTACACCATTTCTGACATGCAAGTAGTGTGTACTTTAACTAATTGAGAGTTACCATTACGTGGGATTCCATACCTTTCTGCCTACTGTTAGTACATTTCACAGGGAGTCAGTGGGGCACAGTTAACATTTGTTTGCAAACCATGAACATCCCTGTAAATCAGTCAGAGTTGCGAGGTCTGGCCTCTTACCTATTCAAATATGGCGGTGTTTATCCTGCTCTGATAGTGTGTGTGGTTTGCAAGGTGCTACTGTCACATTATTACCTACTAGCATGGCTGTTTCTCTTATCACACTAATGTAATGCAATTCCACAAGAATTGCCAGTAAAGATACAAGTAAAGCTTTGTGTAATAGCCTTCCTATATTCCCTTTACATTCAGTCCTACTATTTCATGATATATTGCTTTCAGCACAAAGTTCCTGTATATCAGTCATGGCTTACTGGTAGGTCATGCAGACTAGTGTTTCCAAGGTCCTGGGTTCAAGACTGACAGAGGAATTTTATTTTGCTACTGAGCAGACTACAGGCCTTGTCATTTAGAGTGACTAAGGCACTTTTAAGCAGTTGTAAGCGGGTTAGCGCTGGTTTGCGCGGTGCTCACGCATGCACACTGTCACTTAGCTTCGCACACACACGCTTAGCTAAGCGCATACAAGTGCACTCCCGCTGACTACTTCTTAAAAGTGCTTACTCTCGCGCACACCCGCACTAATTTCTTTTAAAGAAAAGAAAATGGGGAGATAGGAAAGTGGTGAAAAAGGAGGCACAAAGAGGGTAGGGCAGTAGGAAAACAGGCTTGGGATTTGCAGGAAGGATGCAGGAAAGGCCCATAGCTGCCCATTTCTTTATCAGCAACAGCTGTGCATATGTGTGTAATTTGGTGTGAAATTTGAAACCTTCCACCCCTGAGAGAGGGGTGAGGACAACAAAATATGTTGTACAGCCAATTGTAATTACCAGTTGACAGGTCCAGCAGACATGTCTGCAAAATGGACAGCTATGTATGGGGTGTAATTTTTTTGTGGGAACAGAGTGCCCTTTTTTATTATTTTTTCAGGTGAGAGTGGAATGTGAGGTACAGGAAGTAGGTATATTTGGGGAGGTAGGTAGGGGAGGTTGACAGACAAGACAAACAAGATGAATACAGGGGCAGAGTATGACACATGTGGGGGGGGAACACAATTGACGGGGACGGATGTTTGGATATCACGAGCCCATGAGCCCAAAGATGGCAACAGTGGAACTGAGATCCCCACCCATGGGCAGTTGCCACTGTGTCTTCACTGCCCAGAACGGGGCTGTGCTGGGGGCTGTGTAGGATGGGCAGGCACACCCGTGAGTTGCGCCACCCATGCCTCAAGCTGGTGTAGGGGTTCAAGCACAGAATGCCTGATCTCACTACGCACCACAGACTGGACACTTTGGAGGGTGAGTGGACGTTCTCCTCTGGCCACGCTTGCAGAGGGGGGATGAGCCCCATCTCCTGCAGTGCTTCCACCCAAAGGTGGCACAGGGCCACTGGAGGAGGTTCCAGCCTGGGCACTAGTGCCAGGTGCACTCGCCAGCTGAGGTGGGAGAAGTGGGTCAGCTGGAACCCGCCTTCCCTGTTGTCCTATGTTTAGCAATATTTTATGACATTTTGGGTTAGTAACAAACAATACCATTCAAAATTAGTTGTAACAGCTTGCATCAGTATTCTCATTAACCAAACACCCATGAATTCCAAACATTGAACAGCAAGCATAACACATGCATATTTTGAACAACAGTACACAATCCAACAGCATACAGGGTCGATTGATGGCAACAGGCCATCAGGTTTGGATATGTGAACAGGGCACATGCATCAACGTACATGCAAATATGTATGAACCAACAGGACAAATGTCCATGGGAATTAATTGTGAATAAACATACCCAGTTTGGTGTGGAATGGCATTATTTGTGAAAATAGGGTAGGGTGAAGAAATATTTCATTAACAACTTCAACTACCTATACATATGCTGTACATTTCTAGTAGCTGCAGAGATATATACCCTACAGGTCTTAGTACAGTTTCCTATATGCAACCTTAGGAATGTTGGTGATGGGACTGTTACTGCTACATTAATATACATTGCATTTTTATTCATACACGTTCATATCTGGCTGTGTTCAGGTACAGCATCCTGCTACATTTGATTTATATGGCTCTACACAACTGTGGATGTTCAGTATTTCATACAACCATACTATCTCCATATTGCAAGGGTACAGCAACATATCCAAATTGTGGGACAGACACGTTCCAGCTTCAGTACTTTATTACAAACATTTCACTCTTTGGTTGTGGCTGTCTCATTCATTTCATTATGTACTGACTGCAGTATAACTTTATTCAAGACTTATTACAGCTTTCTTGGTCAATTCATACCTCTTTCTCACACTCTCACTTGTTTTATTTTTACAATTCAAGATGGTACTTAATTCTAGGCGTTATTAACATTTCTTACTTGGATACAACGATCCTTTCCAACAGACTCACTTGTTTCATATGGCAGATTTGGGGATGTATTTGACACATGTCTATCGTCTTTAGCTTGTTTACCAGTAATTTGCAGGCTGAAGCACATTATCTGATATTACAATACAGGTGGAAAATCTGTATTTCAGACTTGCTTAATTTTTATTTCTGGATTACAGGCTGCATCACTTATCTAATTATACAGTACTAGCAGAATCTTTCTTCTAGTGTTATTTGAACTTTATTAATATGTAACAACACTGAACTCTTTTACAAGCTGTCTTACTTATATTCTATAACAATTACAGCAAAATAATTACTAACCTGCCTGATGGTGCAACCGCACCAGCCTATCATCATAGGCTCGCTGATTCACGGAACGCACACCTGCAGCTGTAATATAAATGAAGTAATATTGGAACATACATCTCCATAATATCAGCTGGGATAATTTCTTACATACTTATTACATGGATACTTACTCAGTAGTGGGGCATTGGGCATTTGCCAGGCCTCCTGGATCCAATGGTTCAGTTGGTCCTGCTTTTGTCTCTTCAGGTCTGCATGGTGGTGACGGACCTGTTCACCAGTCCTTGGTATGCCTGTGGCACTGGTGAGATCATGTGCCAACCGGCTCCACACCTCTGCCTTGCACACACCCCAGAGAACCTGGCCCTGTATGAGTTGAGCCTCATGATCATGGACTAGTAGCCAAACCATATATTTGGACTCCTCAACACCCCACCTCTATGCTCAGAAGCGACTGCCCTCTCCTACACCTGCCATCCTGACTGCAAATAGGTTCCACAATCAGTTATGCTGTGTATTCCCACCTATGGGGCTTATATATGCCATTTTTCCCGCACTTATCTGCGATTGGCCATTTTGGAAATGTATCAGCTTAAAAAACCTGCTTTGTAATGCTTCTATTTCCATTCATTCCTATATATATGCTAATACTGCATTTTTCAGTACAACTGTCATGGCTTAGTGGTTCAGTACTTTGACTATGATGCACAGTATCCTGGGCTTTGCTTTTTTTTATTTTACGACTGTCTAGACAGGCTAGGAGGTGTGTGTCTGTGTAAAGGCAGCTTTGATACAGCTTGCTCAACGTTGCCCGCAGGTAAGCCAGTTTGTGCACTGTGCAGCTCCACGCAAACTGCTCAGGCTGGTTAACGCATTATTTGGCTATGAGTACACATATTACGCTGTGTGAAGTGTTGCTCAGCTATGGGCACACAGTTTCAGCATGTTAAAGTGCTGCTCAACTCCAGGCACTCATATTACACCTGTTAAACCACTGCTCACCTGCGGGCAGTCATACTCAGCTTGTTAGAGCGCTACTCAGCTATGGGCACTTATAAATTTTTTTTTTTTATTGTGTCAGATTTCTTCAAAAATACATGGCCCATTTATATATATATATATATATATATATATATATATATATATATATATATATATACATATATGTCAGGGGATTGTTTCGTGCTTATTTCACTAAAAATAGAAACTGATGTTGTTGGGGCTCGAACCGTGACTACCTCCTCTTTGGCCAACGTCTCTACTGCTACGCTATTGCTACTTGGCTTAATTTGCATATTTAGATCTTATATGCTTTTTCAATGACTGCTAACTGTGGCTGAGCGAAGGGCACACCCGCAAACGAAGCAATTACGGGCAAACATTTTTGAAATTATAAAAAAAAAATTAAACTGTTGATTTTTCCGTTTTACATTACAGTTGGGTTTATAGTCTGTGGGGGCATGTGTGGTGTTGTCTTTCTTGACATTTCCGCGGACTCGCTCGTGGGAGTTTACTTTCAGGACTGTGACTCTTCTGGGGGCGCGTCCCTTTGCAGAACTCACCGTGCGGACACGCCCCCTACTTTCCTACATGGACTGTGTTAGCAAAGGGTGTGATTCAGCATGCCCTCATGAATATGCATGGCATGCTGACGTCACACCGTTTAACTGCAGCCTCCGTGTACGACATATTAACTCTTACATGGAGGTTTCATGAATCCTGCCCTATGTGCTTAAACTGTAACATTTTCATTTTTAAAGATTTCTCATCTGTATATTACTTTTTTTTTTTTTTTTTTTATTTACAGTTCCATTGATCTTCTTTCCAAGCTTCTGGATAGCTAAGCCGATTACTTAGCTTCTCGAAGAGGGACTGAGTATGCAGACAGACTTCCGGAAGTGTCACCTCTAAAAACGGCTTCTGAAACAGCAAAAGGACTTCCAGTTCCTCCCATGGGAAAGCGAGTGTGTTGCGGATGTTGTGCACTTCCTGTTGGGGCCCCCGTGGCTTGGAAAATGGGCAGCAGGGTCGCGCCAATCCAAAAAAGCGGCCTGGAGTAAAATAGGAGCAAACTAAAGGAAAAGTAAGTCCATGGCTGTTCTGTTGAGTTCTATCTGATCTTGGAGGCTCAGTAATTGCATCAGAAGGTGCAGTTAGATATCCAAGGCGGGAATTCTTTTAAAAACAGACATAAAGGTAGATTTTGCTCCTGTGATGTTGGTAACTGAGTACTTAACCCCATCCACAGAAAATAGCAAAGTATTTGGGTACTTCATTTGAAAGTTTATGTTTTTATCAATTAGAAATTTATAATAAGGAGACATAAGCTGTCTGACTTGCCTAATTTGAAGGGGTAAGTCCTGGGCTAGAGAGATTTTGTTGTTCAATATTAGGGGACCCCCATTATTCTTTGCAGATAATAGTACTATATTAACATCTTGAAAGTTAAGTAATTTGACATAGACTGGTCTTGGAATTTTTGAAGTTTGGGATTCTCTCAAGGCACTGTGGGCTCTTTCAATTATTATTTGCTGTGCTATTTTTTGGTCTTTGAGTAGTGCTGCAAATATATGTGTGATGGAAGGAATCAGATCATTGTGCTGAACATTTTCTGGTATGCCTCTAATGATTATATTATTCCTTCTGGATCTTGCCTCCAGGTCAATAATTTTAGCTTGCATGGTTTGTATATTTGCTTCATGTGAGTCAGCTTTTTTAGATAGCAGGGCTATTTTTTCCTCATTCTCCACTGTTTTGGCTTCATATTTGTCCATCCTTTCCAAGATTTGGTTGAAGGAAGTTCCAAATGATTGCAGTTGAGCAGACATTTCTTTTATTGCCTCCTGGATAGGCAGTACAGCAGGTTTTACATCATCCAAGTTTGCTAATTGATCTGTTTTATTTTTATTCCCTGATTTAGCAGTGTCTTGTATTTCTGTTACTTTCTGCCTTTTAGAGTTCAAATCTTTCTCCAGAGATAATAATTCTGAGATTTTGGTTTTTGTTGTTGTAGTGTCCATATTTTTATCTTCTTTTGACATTTTGTGGAAGTAAGGCGTCTTAATTTATAAATAGAGGTGAATATGTAAAGTACCCTAAGCACACAGCTTCTTTTCCCTGTTTATTCTCTCAGCTCCAGATAATCTGATGTAATCTTGATAGATTTGTTAATTCTTCAGTTTTTTTTTTCCCTTTTTGGTTTTCTGGATATAGATTAGAGTTGTTATTTCTGTATATTTTGCTTAAATAGGTCCTGGTATTTCCTCTGGGTTGATTTTATTCCAAGAGTATTGAAGAGCTGCAGATTAGCAGTGTTTACAGAATGGCAGCCATCTTTGAAAGTTGGTTCATCTTAAACTGTAAGAATTTGAGTGTTTGTAATCTCAATTTAACATGTGATTTTTTCTCTTGCTCATATGTGTCTTTTCTTTTTATAAAGGAGTTTACTCATATACAACCAGGTCACAAAATTCATTATTGTATGATGTCATCACAGCATAAATAATTGGATATGTTATTTTATTTTTTTGGCATATAATGTATTCATATATTATTCATGTGTATATCTCATGCGTCACATATCTTGGGATGTTTGTGCATTTTCCTATGCACTATTATTTATTCATTCATATATGCAAGTGTTTTCAGATATATTAACACTTGAATGGGTAAGATGGATAAGGTTAATGAGTAATACTTACTGTTTAACACTTTTGCAATTGAATGATTTTTTATCAAGCCTAATTGATGTGTATTTAAATATGTTGCACTTTTTGGTGTAAAATGATTCCTTTGAAAGGCTGTTGAGCCGAGGTACCGGGAAGCACCAGTAAAGAGATTTTATTCTACCTTTGGCGTATTTGTTTAGTTTTTTCAGCTTGGTCCCTGTCTGGGCTTGTTTATATGAAATATTGGATCCCCTAAGAATGACACCAGAAATTTAGCCAATTATTTAATCATTTATTTATTTATTTATTTTACATTTGTTGACCGGGCTGGTCTAGCTGGATATATTTCCATTTTCAGTAGAGGCCCAGGAAGAAAAGCTCCAAACAGTAAAAACATGAAATACAAATAATGAAGGAATCATAATTGTCACATAGTACATAAACATAGTAGAAATAAAGTATGCATCTTTTTTTTTTTGATTATTTAATCAGTAATCTTTTGTTGGTATTGTGGAATCATTTTTGGTAAATGTAGTATGCTGCTTGATGCTAGACTCATACCAGCTTGAGACACATAATCAGAGCTGTCTATAATATCTTTCTTCATATAATCCAGGGAGGTATCTCTCAGGTCATTTACATGGACTGTGATGGACTCATACTGGTACCTGTGGTGCAGTGACTTGAGTGCTTGCATAACTTAGCAAATCCAGGACCCAGATAGGCAACAAACCATTATTTTCTCCTTGCTCATCCAGATTAAAGGGATATCATTATGTCTTACAACGGTGTCCCTTATGACAATAGACATGGCAAGTATATTTCCTTCCCAATGGGCTTTGTGTTTGAGGCACCACTGATTGAGGTTGTACGTGTGCTGTTAGGTATTGTTTTGGCTGAGTGCTTTTAGGTTTGCTGAGGATACTCTTTGATTACGGGTGTTCTAGGAGGTAGTTTTTGTTTAGGAAGATTGCATATAAGTGCTTGCATATGTTGGTCTATGTGTGTGCTGTGTGCTACTTGTGGGGGGGGGGGTACTGTGTGTGGTATTGACAACCTGATGTGTGCTTTTATATGAGAATTTAACCTCCAGTGACATTGTGTATCTACACCTGTCACATATCTGTTACTTTAAGGGTCAAGTGGTTGTCAGTAAACGTGACAATTTTTAGCTGCCTCTGCATTTAAATCTAGAATTGTATAGATGGATTATTATGTAGTATTTTGTATTGTTAGGTTCTGAAAGCAATACATAAGAAACTTGACATTTTGATTTATATGATTAGATTAACTTAGGCTCAACATTTTAATAAAAAGTTGGGCAGCTTAAAATATAATGGGCCAGATTTATGAATGCCTAAATTTCACTCTAAGCATATGTACACATTACACACGAGTGAGAAACAGCCCCACATGCTGTGGCTGCCTTCAAAACAAGGGTAAGTGGCAGAATATGCTAATGAAGGCATAAGTAATTGAAATGCATGCTAATTAAGCAATCATCATGGCAGTGCTAGTCAGGACCATGTAAAGCGTGCATGTACACACAGTACTCCCTTTAGGCTTCAATTCCAATACTGTCCGCAATACAGCCACAAAGACACTTAGAAACAAATGTTAGGGGGGGTGCTGCTGCTATCATTAACCTGTATGTGCAACAGGCTTTAATACAATGTGCTGTTGCTGCTGCAGGACTTCTGCTTAGAAGGAGAAGAGTGACCACATTTGACTTATCATAGACTACATGACAGAAATTGTACAGTGATACAAGGTGGACAATAGATATCCTAAAGCAATCTCTGCCACCCTCACCTGAGGACCTAAGGAAATTGTGGAAAATCTATCCCAGTGGAAACCAGGTATGTGTATCATTACATATACAAGCTACAGGCACTTTTCAGAGACCCACATTAGGGGTGTCACAGTCCTCAGCCTGCAGAAACTTACATCAGTTTCTAAATGCAATGCTGTAACTTGTTAGGGGCCACATGTGGTTTCCACATACTCCAGAGGAGTGAGCAACTATAATGCAAACCTTTTATGCCATCACACACTTCCCTGGGGTTCTGGGTGCCATAGACTGCACACAAATAGGAATAAAAATCTCACATGGTGAACAGGAAAAGAGGTACATCAACAGGAAAAGATACAATTCTATCAGCTGTGAGGTGGTCTGTAATGCCCATGGGATCATCTACAATGTGTGTACAAGTAACTCTGGCAGTTTTCATGACTCACACATATGGCAAACCTGTGACCTATATCATTCATCCTGTAGAAGGAGTCACCCTTGCAGTTCAGGCAGTCTGGTATGTCTGAACGCACAACATGCTGTATTCAGTCCATCTCTTTAGAAGCCCTAGTGGAATGCACCTTTCTTCCATGATTGCCCAACACATACATTGCATGACACCTGCTGATGCATTAACATCAGGTGGAGGGTAGACAACAAACTTGCTCTGCAGACCTCTAACAACACCCTTGTACAGTACTTCACCCTCTCAATGCCTGTGGGAAGACTCAGTATAATATGTATTTAAAATGAGAATAAATCATCACATATAATAATGCGTGTAGGACAGTGTGTCATATAATCTATATATGGAACCTCCCCCAACATGTATTATTCAGGTCGTGCAGCTGCATGCATATGAAAAGTATCTACAACCACAAAGACTGCCTTTTACATAGAACTCCATTAACATTACTTGTTAAAGTAGCACACATACAGGCATCTCTTAATTTCATCTACATTCAGCTTGAAATTTGTATACCTTAACTTATGATTTAAAAAGTAAGTTCTCCAGTGGGACTGACAATTAATATGCAATGTTTATCATTTTATCCTTTTTTCTCATGGTTTTGATTCTCAAGTGGTGTTAGTAAATCGTCATAACTGTCTATATCCCAACAACCCATTATGTCTGAATTCACAACTTACTACTAAATAACAATAATTATAATAAACATTGTAAATCACTTCATTATGTAACAGTAGAACATGTATAAGTAGGGTGACCATCACACATGGCCAAGTCTCACTGCCTTATTTCATAACTGCATTGTATTTTGATGGAATCATTCCCAATGATTGTTACAGCTCCCATACCAGACTGCAATGCTGTTGGTTAGGACACTTTCAATGGTGGCCCTATAAAAGGTCTGAAGTATGGAGCTTAGTAATTTTCCCTTCCTAAGTTTTCTTAGAAAGTGCAAGCATTGCTGAGCTTTTTTGGCTGTGCTGGATACATGGACTGACCAGGATAAGTTCTCCATGATATGAACACCCAAGAACGTTGTACTCTTGACTCTTTCCACTGTCATCCTTTTCATCACTAGAAGTTTGTGTGGTACTTGAGATCTTTTGAAATCAACAATCAACTCCTTTGTCTTGCTGACATTCAGTGCTAGATTGTTGCTGTCACACCAGACCAGTAGTTGATCAATCTCTATCCTGTATACCTCCTCTACTCTGTCTTTAACCAGGCCTATAACAGTGGTTTCATCCATGAATTTGATGATTCTATTCACCTTATGTGTGGCCATGCAGTCATGTGTCAAACGAATGAAAAGTAGAGGGCTTAAGACACATCCCTGTGGTACTCCTATGTTCAGGATGATACTTCCGGCGCTGTTGTCTCCCACATGAACCTTTTGAGGCTTTTCAGTAAGGAAGCTCAGAATCCAATTGCATAAATGAGAGTCTATGCCCAGTTGAAGAAGCTCTGATATCAGATTCTGAAGGATGACAGTGTTGAAGGCAGAACTGAAATCAATGAATAGCAGTCTTGCATAGCAGTTTTTGCCTTCTAAGTAGATCAGTGTTTCATGGAGAGTTTGTGAGATAGCATCCCCTGTACTGCAGTTTGACCTGTATGTGAATTGCAGTGCATCCAGTGACACAGGTAAGATTGAGGCTATATGATCTTTGACCAGCCTCTCCAGGCACGTCTACCATTGAGGTTAAAGCAACTGGTCAGTAGTCATTCAGAGTAGTTAGCTGTGGTTTCTTGGGTAGAGGAATGATAGCCATCTCCTTGAAGCATTTCAGAACACTGGCTAGATGGAGTGAAGTGCTGAAGATGTCAGTGAGTACTGGGGCCAATTCTATCACATGTTCCCTTAGTACCCTGCCCATGATGTCAGGGCCAGCTGCTTTCCTTGGGTTGACACGTTTTAGGGTTCTGGTCACATCAATTATATTGAAGCTCAGCATCACTGCATTCTTGTCTTCAGAAATTCTGCATGCTGGGGCGTGGCCAAGGATGAACACAGGATAGCAGCAGATTTCTTCAGCTCCACCAATTTCACAGCACTGACAGGAAATAATTACTTTAAAAATTAATTTATGAAGTAATTTTCTTTCTAAATACGTTTGGAATAACTGTTTCTTGAATAATATCTAAAAAAGAAAGAAAATTTCAATAATATTCCTGTCAGAAAACACTTTGGAAATTTCTCTGTCAGCTCCTCTGTTTGAAATGAGTTCCAGTAAGACAAATTCTCAAGATTCCAGAATCAAGAAAGAGCTTCAGTCTCTGGTATCTACAATTCAGCAACTTACTACCAAAATGGACAAACTGGATACTAAAATTGATAACTTCATAGAAAAAACTACAAAACAAATAGATTTGTTACATCTAGACTTGCAACAACAGAAGACTCAGATTACAGGCATAGAAGAGACTGTAAATGACATGGAGAATAGAATCAAAGAAGAAGAAATCAACATTGAGTTTTTGCTGAAACAGAACACACATCTACAAACTAAACTTGATGACCTTTTTTTAAAAAGGTTTTTTTTTTGGGGAAAAAAAACACAAAAATAAAAATTTTTTTTCCCCAGAAGGGGCCCCTGTTTTTTTTTTAATAAAATTATCTTTTTCCTTTTTCATTTTTTTAATTTTTTTTTCCCCGGGGGAAAAAGGGGGGGAAAAAAAAAAATCTTCTTTAAAAAAAAAGGTCATTTAAAAAAAACTTTTTTTTGGAACTTTTTTTGGTTTTGGGAATTTTTTTTTCCTTTTTTTTTAAAAAACCTGGTTTTAAAACCTTTTTTTTGGGGTTTTGGTTTTTGGCAGGTTTGGCCCTTGGGGGAGTGTTTGGGGCCATAACTTAGCAAATCCAGGACCCAGATAGGCAACAAACCATTATTTTCTCCTTGCTCATCCAGATTAAAGGGATATCATTATGTCTTACAGTCCCTTATGACAATAGACATGGCAAGTATATTTCCTTCCCAATGGGCTTTGTGTTTGAGGCACCACTGATTGAGGTTATACGTGTGCTGTTAGGTATTGTTTTGGCTGAGTGCTTTTAGGTTTGCTGAGGATACTCTTTGATTACGGGTGTTCTAGGAGGTAGTTTTTGTTTAGGAAGATTGCTATAAGTGCTTGCATTTGGTCTATGTGTGTGCTGTGTGCTACTTGTGGGGGGGGGGGTACTGTGTGTGGTATTGACAACCTGATGTGTGCTTTTATATGAGAATTTAACCTCCAGTGACATTGTGTATCTACACCTGTCACATATCTGTTACTTTAAGGGTCAAGTGGTTGTCAGTAAACGTGACAATTTTAGCTGCCTCTGCATTTAAATCTAGAATTGTATAGATGGATTATTATGTAGTATTTTTGTATTGTTAGGTTCTGAAAGCAATACATAAGAAACTGACATTTTGATTTATATGATTAGATTAACTTAGGCTCAACATTTTAATAAAAGTTGGGCAGCTTAAAATATAATGGGCCAGATTTATGAATGCCTAAATTTCACTCTAAGCATATGTACACATTACACACGGTGAGAAACAGCCCCACATGCTGTGGCTGCCTTCAAAACAAGGGTAAGTGGCAGAATATGCTAATGAAGGCATAAATGGTGAAATGCATGCTAATTAAGCAATCATCATGGCAGTGCTAGTCAGGACCATGTAAAGCGTGCATGTACACACAGTACTCTTTAGGCTTCAATTCCAATACTGTCCGCAATACAGCCACAAAGACACTTAGAAACAAATGTTAGGGGTGCTGCTGCTATCATTAACCTGTATGTGCAACAGGCTTTAATACAATGTGCTGTTGCTGCTGCAGGACTTCTGTAGAAGGAGAAGAGTGACCACATTTGACTTATCATAGACTACATGACAGAAATTGTACAGTGATACAAGGTGGACAATAGATATCCTAAAGCAATCTCTGCCACCCTCACCTGAGGACCTAAAATTGTGGAAAATCTATCCCAGTGGAAACCAGGTATGTGTATCATTACATATACAAGCTACAGGCACTTTTCAGAGACCCACATTAGGGGTGTCACAGTCCTCAGCCTGCAGAAACTTACATCAGTTTCTAAATGCAATGCTGTAACTTGTTAGGGGCCACATGTGGTTTCCACATACTCCAGAGGAGTGAGCAACTATAATGCAAACCTTTTATGCCATCACACACTTCCCTGGGGTTCTGGGTGCCATAGACTGCACACAAATAGGAATAAAAATCTCACATGGTGAACAGGAAAGAGGTACATCAACAGGAAAAGATACAATTCTATCAGCTGTGAGGTGGTCTGTAATGCCCATGGGATCATCTACAATGTGTGTACAAGTAACTCTGGCAGTTTTCATGACTCACACATATGGCAAACCTGTGACCTATATCATTCATCCTGTAGAAGGAGTCACCCTTGCAGTTCAGGCAGTCTGGTATGTCTGAACGCACAACATGCAGTATTCAGTCCATCTCTTTAGAAGCCCTAGTGGAATGCACCTTTCTTCCATGATTGCCCAACACATACATTGCATGACACCTGCTGATGCATTAACATCAGGTGGAGGGTAGACAACAAACTTGCTCTGCAGACCTCTAACAACACCCTTGTACAGTACTTCACCCTCTCAATGCCTGTGGGAAGACTCAGTATAATATGTATTTAAAATGAGAATAAATCATCACATATAATAATGCGTGTAGGACAGTGTGTCATATAATCTATATATGGAACCTCCCCCAACATGTATTATTCAGGTCGTGCAGCTGCATGCATATGAAAAGTATCTACAACCACAAAGACTGCCTTTTACATAGAACTCCATTAACATTACTTGTTAAAGTAGCACACATACAGGCATCTCTTAATTTCATCTACATTCAGCTTGAAATTTGTATACCTTAACTTATGATTTAAAAAGTAAGTTCTCAGTGGGACTGACAATTAATATGCAATGTTTATCATTTTATCCTTTTTCTCATGGTTTTGATTCTCAAGTGGTGTTAGTAAATCGTCATAACTGTCTATATCCCAACAACCCATTATGTCTGAATTCACAACTTACTACTAAATAACAATAATTATAATAAACATTGTAAATCACTTCATTATGTAACAGTAGAACATGTATAAGTAGGGTGACCATCACACATGGCCAAGTCTCACTGCCTTATTTCATAACTGCATTGTATTTTGATGGAATCATTCCCAATCTATAACATTTAAATGTGAGTTATTTTTTATAACTACTTACTTATTCATGTTATAATTTATAAAATATGAAAGTTATAATGATTTTAAATGATTCAGTATCCCATAGTAAGCAAGTGTGATATTTTAGAAGGCATAGAAAGTAAAACATATATACATATGTTTTTGAAAGTTTACTTGACTGCAACATATTAATGTATGTAAATACTTATGATTTAAACATATATAATACTACAATTCATTTGACTTATCTAACTGACAAGCATAAATATCATTATGATTTTATCTTAGAAGAAGTTGTCATGTGACATATTTTAAAGCAGCAGTTCAGATATATAAAATACAGATGGCTTTCTTCACAATAATTTAAGTATATCTGGGAATTTACATAGCTATGCAGTATGATTTGTAACCATATTTATGAACATAAATATTTTATTTAACTGGCAATAATAAGTATGAGAAAAAAGCTTTGATGCAAGTAATTTAAAGAATTTTAGAAGCTGTTAACTGCATTTCTATGACAGAAAATTGGTATATCCTAATATATGTAATGTCTGAACCATAATAGCCTAAGTTATTGACTCTAAATGAACATAAGAACTTATTTTTACAAACTTTGAATAAATTAATATGTAGATATGCCCCTTTTTTTCTCTCTCTCTCTCTCTCTCACTTTCACTTCTTTTCTTTCTCGCTCTCTTCTCGGTTCCCAATATCAAGTTTTTTTGAATGCTATTTGATTATAAATGTATTATACTAAATAGATGTACATAGCAGTATGAATTGTTTCTAAAAGTTCCTATTTGTTTATGTGATGCTGATTTATCAAATGTTTAGCTTTGTCTTACTAGATAATCTAATTGAAAGAGGTTAACTTTAGTTAATAATAACCAGTATTAAATTGATAAGGTGGCAGCTGAGGTACTGCTGCTTAGGGTAGGGGGTTAACTTGAGTGGTATGTGCTACTCAAAGTTGGAGTTTTTAACTCCAGGCTGGGTGCAAGGTTTAATCCTTATATTATTTTCTTCTGTTTACTGTTGTTTGTATATAGTTCTGACATCCACAATACATTTTATAAACTCATTGTCACTACAAACAAAAATGAAGCTTATACAAAATCCCATATGAGTTTCAATAAATACAGCTATATTTAAAGGTACACGAGGAGGTATAACATTACTTATTTTGTTAATTGTTATTCTGATTATAAGTTTTATATGTTTTAAAAATGCCAAATGACTTCTCTAAAAGGAATTTCTTTAAACATTAATGGACTGAATAATCCATGTAAAAGGGCAAGCTTAATGAGATACATTAATTTACATAAGGCCAACTTAGTATTCCTTCAAGAAACACATCTCCTAAAAAAGGATATTGATAAATTAGCCACTAATAAATATACAGTATTAGTTAGTTCAGAGCACACTCAGAAAAAAAGAGGAGTGGCTATTTTATGGAATAAAAGTATGCCCATACCTAAAACTATTAAGTCTTATGAAGATGATAAAGGAATGTTTTGTATGGTTACAATACAAATTAATGGAAAGACATATGCATTAATCAATGTATATTGGATACCAGGAATTGGTAGTAATACAGTGAAATACCATCTTAATAAGATCATATCATTCTCTATAGGAGATATTATTTTAGCAGGTGACTTTAATTGTATTCTACATGAAAAAGATACTACTACTATAGGAAAAAGGAAAATTACATCTAATGCAAAACATTTAAAGGATTTTGTTAATTCTTATCATTTAAATGATATTAATAATCAGATAGACTCAAAATCATTACCATACACCTTTTTTTCTAACAGATACAAAACTTATTCAAAAATAGATAGAGTCTTTATTTCTAACCAGATGGTAACAGAATTAATTAATTCTAAAATCATTTTGTGTCCTATATCAGATCATAATTCAATTGTCTTTGAGTTCATGATAAAAAGTACTTACAATGTTCAGATCAAAAGGATACCAGCATACTTAACTCAACTAAAAGACTATAAAGATTATATACTTTCAGAAGTGCAACATTTTTAGACATAAATAATACTCCTGAAGTCTCCATTGTTTATGTTTGGGATGCTTTAAAATCATATCTATATGGACAAAGTATCAGATGGTATAATAATAAAAGGAAGTCTTGGGATAAGGAATTATTAGATATTCAAAGTAAATTAGACTCTTATAAGCATAATAATAAAGAAAATATTATGGACAAAAAAGTCATTGAAGAAATAAACAAACTAAATGAGAAATACAAAGAAATTTTAACTCATAAAGTTAAAATAACTTTAGAGAAATACAAGTTTTTGTCTTACTCAATAAGTCCCAAATACTTACATAGACTTAAAAATAAAACAAAAATGTTGAATAAGCAAAATCATATCAAAGAAATTTTCTCTCTAAGGAAAAAGAAGAATGTTTCTAGTCTACCAGAAATATTAGATGAATTTAGAAATCACTTTCACAAAATTAATCATAATAACATTAACATGGAACCTAAAGATAAAATAAAGAAATTTATAACTACAAGCATGAATAAAAAACTTAATAAACAACAGACTAAACTATTGGATAAAAATACTTCATATACAGAGGTCGTTACACAAATAAACAAGCTTAAATCAAACAAAGCACCAGGTAATGATGGTATTATACCAGAGATATATAAAATTCTTTCTAAAAGTACATACTCATTAATACATAAGGTTTTATTTTGGCCCAAAATGAGTTAATAACTCCCATCTTGGCAATACACATTTATTTCGCCAATTTTAAAACCCAATAAAGATCCAACTAGATGCACTTCATATCGACCTATTTCATTACTTAATGTTGATTATAAAATGTTTATGAGTATTTTTGCTGATAGATTGAAGACAATCATCCCAGGCATTATAGATATAGATCAGACAGGCTTCATTGTAAATAGAAATACTTTTGATAATATAAGGAGAACTCTAACATTAATTGATTTAGCAAATAGGAGAAAGAATGATTTAACACTTATTAGTCTCGACATAAGTTCAGCATTTGATTCAGTAAGTTGGGACTACTTGTTTATCTTACTGAAGTGCACAAACTTTTCAGATGCATTTGTAAATCTAATTGAACATTTATATAAAAGAGCATTGGCTTACATTAAGATAGGAACATATGTCTCACAAAAATACCCATTTTAAAAGGTACAAAACAAGGGTGTCCACTCTCTCCATTATTATTTACTTTAATAATGGAGCCTTGGGCTAATCTGATCAGAAACAGTACTGATATAGAAGGATTTGATATAGATGAAAATACAACATCTAAAATTCAACTTTTTGCAGATGATGTTCTAATTACATCAGCAGGATCTAATTCTTCTATGCAGTCCCTATTTGATAAAATGATGAATTTTAAAAATATTTCTGGTTTAATATTCAATGAAGAAAAAACTAAAATACTACCTATATATACACGAAAAAATGTTCTCATTAGTGATTTTAGTAAATATATACCCAATTCAGGTCAGATAATGTACTTAGGTATAATATTAACTAAGGATATCAAATCTATTATACATAATAATTATAATACCTGTCTTCTTAATATACAAAATCTTTTCAATACCTGGAATAATATGTTTTTTACTATGGAAGAGAGACTTACAATTATTAAAATGAAAATATTCCCCAAGATATTATACTTAATACAATCAATAATACTCCCATCTACAAAAATAATTATCAAGAAATTGAATACACTAATGTTAAATTTCTTATGGGCACCTAATAGACCTAGGATTGCATTAAAGAAACATACTAATAGCTGGTCTCAAGGGGGCATTTCTTTTCCAGACTTTAACTTATATACTATCTCTTCTATTATAAAAGTTATTACTTTGTTAATAGATCAGTCATATGTTGCAAAATGGAAAGATTACTGGGAACTAATTAGTATTCACTTCATGAAAATCTCTTTAACACATAAAAATATGATTGTAAATAACTCCATGTTATGGTTACTAAAAGAATTTTGTACTTCACCTATTACACCAAAATATATAGTTAGTTATCCATTAAACATTATTATTAGTTATCGTAATTTTATATTCATGCATCCTAAGTATAAGGAATGGAATTTTATTATATTCCTATAATGTATACACAAGGTATGCTTTTGTCATCCACTTCTGAAAGAACTCATTTAGTCACAGAAAATGATCTAAAGTACTGGTATCAGTTGCTATCTGATAATAAAGTTAAAAATTTAGACTTCTTAAAACAAGAATTTGATCTGAGAGAAACTTGTTGGTTAGAAGTTCAGACCTTTAGACAACATCTTATTAATAAAATTGATTTAATGTCTATAACAGTTAAAGAATCTATTCCAACACTGATTGATTACTTGATATTAAATTTACAACATAAAGTTTCTGATAAATGTAAGCTTTCATACATACATAAAATTATCAGAGAAGAAACTTATTACAGTGTAGATACCTATTGGAATTATTTTACTTCCATTAATGGTGAATCACCAAATCAACAAGATAAACAATATATATTGGAATCTGCCTATAAAACTACTTCTTCCATTATTTGGAGACTTTTTACTTGGAAATTTTTACATAGATCCTTTTATACACCTTTGACGATGAATAAAATAAATAATAAAGACAATCTATGTAAAAGATGTAGGGCCAGATTCAGGAAGCCTCCGTGTAAGAGTTATAACTCTTACACGGAGGCTGCAGTTAAACTGTGTGATGTCAGCATGTCATGCATATGCATGAGGTGCATGAGGCATGCTGAATCACACCAGTAACTCTTACACGGTCCGTGTAAGAGAGTAGGGGGCGTGTCTGTAGGCTAAGCTCTGCAAGTGGACACGCCCCCGGAAAACTAGAATGGCTGAAAGTAAACAGCCACGAGAAAGGCCATGAAAATGTGAATAAACACACTATACAACACATGCCCCGACTGGCCATCAGTGTATAAAGTGAAGAGATGTCATAAAAGTAAATGAAAACCTTTTTTTTTTTTGTTAAACCCGTAAATGTTTGCTACTGTGTGCGGGTGTGCTACTAAGCGCAATCACAGTTAGCAGTCAGGGAAAAGGATATAAGAACTAAATATGCAAAGTAAGCCAAGAAATAATAGCTTAGTGGTAGAGTACCTGACCTATGAGTAGGCAGGCAGGGTTCGAGCCCCTACAACAACCTTTTTTTTATTTTTGTAAATAAGCACTAAAAGCCCCCAGACAGTATTGTACAAATGTAAATGTATTCCCTTTTGTAAAATGGAATGAAACAGAGCATATATTTTGAAGTAACATAAGAATAAAAATAGTCAGAAATGTATTGATAGCTAAGCTGCCGTGAGACAGAGTGCCCGTGGCAGTAGTGTTTAAAAGCTGCAAACTCGTGCGTGCCGTTGCCAAGCAGCGGATAAACAGGCTGAAACTGTGTGCAATTAGCTGAACACGTCTGTCACTAGCCAATTCAGATTTATCCCAGCGCACACCGCTTGCGCGCCTCCACAAGCTAACTGCCAGTGCGCATGCGTAACCTCCGCGCAAACGAGCGCAGAACAGGTTTAAAGTGCTTAAAAGTGCTTTTGGCATGTTTGATTGACAGGTCTTCAACTCATTTCTGTCAGGAAAAGCAAAAGCAGTTGCCAGATTCGAACACAGGATACCATGCACTAGAGTCAAGGAACTAAACCACCAAGCCATGACAGCAATACCTAGAAAAGCAGAAATAGCATATATATGGGATAAAACCCAGAATGGAGCATGAGAAAGCATTTTCTGTGAAGTAGATACAATTCCAAAACGGCCAATCAGAGAAATGTGCGGAAAAGCGGCATATATAAGCCCCATAGGCGGGAATACACAGCATAACTGATTGTAGAACAGACTTGCAGTCAGCATGAGTGGAGTAGGTGAGGGACGTTGCTTTCGAGCACAGCGTTGGGGCGTTGAGGAGTCCAGATACATGGTCTGGCTCCTTGTCCATAATCACGAGGCCCAACTCATGCAGGGCCAGGTCTCATGGGGATTATATAGGGCTGAGGCGTGGGACCAGTTGGCTCGTGAGCTGACCAGTGCTACTGGCATTCCACGCACTGGTGAGCAGGTCCGTCACCACCATGCGGACCTGAAGAGACGCAAGCAGGACCAATTGAACCGTTGGATCCAGGAGGCCCGGCAAATGCCCAACGCCCCACTACTGAGTAAGTCACATTTTACCCATGTATGTAAGGATTTCAACCAGCTGATACCATGGAGATGTGTAGTCCAATATTATTCCCTTTGTATTACAGCTGCAGGTGTCCGCTCTGCGAATGTCGAGATGCACGCCAGAAGGCTGGTGCGCGCCACCATGCAGGTTAGTAACCCCACCCAGTACTTGTAAATAAATATTATTATGTACCATGTATCAGAACAGTGCAGTGTATTGATTAAAAGTAATATAATGTGCAAGCAGGAATTGAACGTCTGCAGGTATGGCTGCAACAAGTTCATCAGTATGCAAGTGTAACTGGAAATATAATTGATAGGATTAAACAGTGCTGTAATACAGATGTCCCATCATTAATTAAATATACTGTAACCTGCAGTATAGTCTCAAGAGTACAGCTTCAGAATCTGAGGTAGTCACATGTCAGATATATCCCTGTTGAAATGCTGAATCATGACAGAAGTGAGGCTGTTGGAAAGTGTTTGAATCACCACAGGTCTAATATGTGAACAAAGCCTAGAAGTACCAACCTGAACTGTGAAGTTGCAGAATGTATGAGAGTGACAGAAATGCTCATGTATGAATAAATAAACTAGTAATAACCCCTGAATATATAAGCCTCAGTGTGTTTTTACAGAACTAAATGCATGTGGGAAGTACAAATTAACATCCCAAACTGATTTCAGTGTGTCTGAATCTGAATGTCTAGCTCAAAATCTGTATATGGTGATAACAGTAAACAATTTGCAGATAGAATGAATGATTATCTGACAGACTAAACAGCCATAGTTGTCCCCTGTCCTGTCATCAAAGTGTAGCAGGATGATGTATCTGATCAAATTCAAAATAAGTAGGATAGTGATGTATGTGTAACAGGTGTAGCATGACAGTCAAATAAAGATTATTTTGAAACATCAGCCTCAACTTAATTGTGTATCTATGATAAATGTGAATTAATGTTTAACATATGAATGTGTCATCACTTTCTATCCCCACCCAACCCTGTAATTCCATATAACAACATCCACTAAATAATGGTATGTGAACATTTCATTAATCATGGACATTTGTCCGTTCAAACATATATGCATGTCTGTTCGTGCATGTGCCCTGTTCATACCTGCAAATACGATGGCCTGTTGCCATTAATCAACCCTGCATGTCGTTTGACTGTGTTTTGCTGTTCAAATAATGCATGTGATATTGATATGCCCCTTGTTCAATGGTGTCCATATCTGGGTGTTTGTTTGATGGGAATACCAATGCATGCTGTTACAACTAATCTGAATGGAATAAAATGCCACTAACCCAAACTAACATAACTACTCACAAACCTAGAACGCTTGGGAAGGCAGGTCCCAGCGGACCCACCTCTCCCACCTCAGCTGGTGACTGCACCTGGCACTAGTGCCCAGGCGGACCCCCTCCGGTGGCCCTGTGCCACCTTCGGTGGAAGCGCTGCAGGGATGGGGCCCGTCCCCTCTGCAAGTGTGGCCGGAGGGTTCGCCCACTCACCCTCCGCGGTGTCCGGTCTGTGGTGCGTGGGAGATCCAAGACACTGTTCTTGGACCCCTACGCCAGCTCGAGGCTCGTGTGGCACAGCTAACGGCCCGGCCGTTGCCCGCCTACACAGCCCCAGCACAGCCCCGTCCTGGGCTGTGAAGGAACAGTGGCAACTGCCTATGGGTGGGGATATCAGTTCCACTGTTGCCATCTGTGGGCTCGTGCATCTCAGATATCCCAACCTCCGTCCCCGTCAATTGTGTAACCCCCCCACGTGTGTCATACACCGTCCCTGTATGCGTCTTGTCTGTCTTGTCTGTTAACCTACCCAACCTACCTCCCCAGCTTTACCGACTTCCTTCACCTGTCATACCACTCTCACCTGTAAAAAAAAAAAAAGGGCACTCTGTCCCACAAAAAAATTACGCCCCATACATAGCTGTCCATGTCGCAGACATGTCCGCTGGACATCTAAACTGTTAATTACAATTGGCTGTACAACAAATATTAATGTTGTCCTGACACCTCTCTCAGAGGTGGAAGGTTTCAAATGTCTCACCAAAATACATAGAAATATACAGCTGTTGCTGCAAAAGACATGGGCATCTATGGGCCTTACCTACACCCTTCCTGCAAATCCCACGCTTCTTTCCCTACTGTCTTACCCTCTTTGTGACCCCTTTTCACCACTTTCCTGTCACCCCTTTTCTTTTCTTTCAAAGAAAATAGCTGGTGTCAGCTTGTGTTAGCGGAGGTCACCGCCAGTGCGCATGCAGACCTGGTTTAAAGTGCTTAAAAGTGCCTTTATGGCACTTTGATTGACAGGTCCTGTACTCAGTTCCAAAGTTTGCTAAGGAAAATAAATTCCCACTGTCAGTCTCGAACCCAGGACCTTGGTAACATTAGTCCGTATGACCTACCACTAAGCCATGCCTGCTTTACAAGAACAAACTGCTAAAATAAATATAACATGTAATAGTAGGAATCAGTATAAAGGTAATATAGGAGATGTACTATCCAAAGCATGTGTGGTAGAGTTTTAATGGCCAAATTACTGGATTCCCATACTAGTTCAGTGTGAGCAGAAACAGCACTGCTACCTGTTAGCTTGTACATAATAATGTAAGGTAATGTACATATGTGAAGGTATGTATATCTACACATACATATATATAAATATATATTAATACATATGAAATATAATCGTAGGTCTCAGTAGCCATACACACTCACTACAGGAAAAAGTTAACATAATTGCTGCAACCTGAATCTGCAACACAGCCTGACCCCTGTGTGACCTACTTACCCTTCTAACTGCTTACAGGTGGCCTCAACACTTCGATTGACAGGTCCTGTACTCAGTTTGAAAGTTTGCAAAGTAAAAATTCCCACTGTCAGTCTTGAAACCAGGACCTAGGTAACATTAGTCTGTTTGACCTACCACTAAGCCATGCCTGCTGTGGAAGAGCACACTGCTAAAATAAATATAACATGTAATAGTAGGAATCAGTATAAAGGCAATATAGGAGATGTACTATCCAAAGCATGTTTGGTAGAGTTTTAATGGCCAAATTACTGGATTCCCATACTAGTTCAGTGTGAGCAGAAACAGCCCTGCTACCTGTTAGCTTGTACATAATAATGTAAGGTAATGTACATATGTGAAGGTATGTATATCAACACATACATATATATAAATATATATTAATACATATGAAATATAATCGTGGGTCTCACTAGCCATACACACTCACTACAGGAAACAGTGAAGATATATGCAGCAACCAGAATCTGCAACACAGCCTGGCTCCTGTGAGACCTACTAAGCCCTTTAACTGCTTAAAGGTGCCTCTAGCACTGTGATTGATAGGCCCTATACTCAACCCAAAAGCAGAATATGAGCATACTAGTAGGCCCTACCACAAGACCATTGTAACACTAGTCTGTATGACCTACCACTAAGCCATGACTCTCATACAGGAATATAGTGCTAAATAAGTGGAACATGTAATAGTAGGAATGAAGATAAAGGCAATATAGTATGTCTACTACCCAAAGCATGTCAGGCAGACTTTTATAGTCCCAATTACTGGATTCCCATACTAGAGTAGTGTTAATGGAAACAGCCCTGCTAATTGTTAGCTTGTACCCAATAATGTCAGCTAATGTACATATATGAAAGTATGTATATGTACACAGATATATATATATATATTCATATAGCAATACATATGACATATAGTTGTAGGTGTCAGTATGCATACACACTCACTACAGGGAACAGGCAAGATAAATGCAGCAACCTGAATCTACAACACAGCATGAAGCATGGGAGATGTACTAACCTTCACACTCACAGAACACTGTCAACAGCATACCAGCATGGTCCACGCCCTACAATCTGAAAGGGCAGCCTATCTCACATACCCTTTTATAGCAGTGTCCTGAAATCACAGTGAGACATGCAATTAGTACACACCCAGCTGCTTGCAATTAGCAAATGCTGCCTTACAATTGGTGCAGAGGCCATCACATGGATCCATGCAGATACCTACAAAAGTATTCAGTACCCACACTCCACTCATGCAATACAGTCATTGCACTAACCGAATGAGAAAGAGAGAGAGAGAGACAGACAGAGAGAAAACAAAATATACTGACAGCAAGCAGCAAAACAGCAGCAGCAGCAGCAGCAACAGCAGCAGCAACAGCAGCAAAATACAAGCAGCACGACTGACTCACCAAAAGCTGCCACAAACACAGGTAATGCAAAGTAGCAGGTTAATCCTGTGTATACTGTGACACCTCCAAATGTATCATAGTTCACTATCAATAGGTATGTCCATGAGATAGGTTGTGTGTAGATAGTCATGAAATATAAACATATGTAAAATTGTTGTACATGTGGGCCATAACTAACACTTCCATAGCTTAGAACACAAGGCCAGTTGTGCATATGATGCAGTAGTTCCCAGGGTCAGTAGAGGTTCCTCCTCATTGGTGTGGGACCACTGTGTATGTATGGCACTGTTCAGGTACATATCCTGTAGTATGGCCATGGATTAATATCAGTCTGTCCTGTGGTGCTATGTCCTCCAGGGGTGAATGTAGCACACATCCAGGGATACCATTCCGTAACAGTGATGATATGTGTTCTGCAATGATGAGGGTGGCTCTCACCTGGACATGTGAGAGGATAGGGAGGTTACAGTCATCTGGGATAACTAATAACACGTGTGTAGGACAATGGGGAACCTGCACCTAAACTGTCTGCAAAATTGTTGGCAATATCTGTGCATTTGGTGAATGTGAAGCATCTTAACACTGCAGACAACAGATGCCTTCCCGTCATGTGAATCTGCCCTGTGCTGCAGTAGCCTCCTACTATTGTTATACAATATGCAATGGTTATACAATATAACAATGGTGCAAGAGCACCAGCTGGCAGTGGCCGCGGACGACAACGGGCCCACTCGCGCGCCTCAAGTGCCAGCACCAGCCCCAGCAATGCTGGGTCTGTGCTGTCATCCAGACGCCCCAGGAGACCACGTGCACGTGGCTCTGGACAGTCCCAACAGGGAACTGTGTCCAGTCAACACACCCCTGCTTCCAATGACAGTACCCAGTCTGGGTTAGTACCGGATACGGCCCGTAGCACCCCTGCCAGGCACAGGTACCGTGTCCGTGCCCACAGACACTGATTTGGATGACCTGACAGGTGCAGTCTGTGGCTGTCCACAAAACCCTGTACATGGCAGCCATTATGTGGGACTGTGTGCGTGCTTACACACATGCAGAAACCTAACACCTAGGGCAAACACATACACACACACACTGCACCAACAACGGTCCACCCTGTACTGCTGCCCCTCACAAACACACATACACACACATGTCAATTGGTGTTACCAGTGGCCGGCTTGGGCATATCTAACCCACACCCTGTGCATATGATGACACTGTGCCACCTCCTGCATACTACAACATCGGTGCAGGTAAAGGTAAACACGTTGCTGATGCACAGGGTGACTACATAGATGTGTATAAGTAGTAACATGTTGGTAACTGTTGTGTGTTGCAGTATAAATGTGTGTATATCCCATCAGTCCTGCTGCAGTAACTGTATGAATGTCCTCAATTGTTATCTGCACCCATACTACTTAACAAAGTGTACCTGCTGCACACCATCACATGCTAACATTGACTATGGCAATGTGCATCTTGTGCTGTTATGTAGATTCAGCTACATGTATCTGTTCTGTCACACATGCATTTATACACACCCTGCTACCCACACACATGCACACGCTCACCTGCCATTCCCATTATTTATCACCCTACATGAGTAGCTGTTGATACATGACAGGTACACATTTCAGAAGTGCACTATGTTGTTTACTACTGGCATCCCCTTCTCTACCTGTACTCACAGGGTGCAGGCAACCTCATCAGTTGGAAGATGTAATGTGCATCAGGTACTGTAGTACCCTGATTGCCACAGCAAACATGCTTCCCATACGGAAATGCACACACAGACACATCCCACATCCACACTCGCCACATTCAGGCTTCAGAACACTATCTAGGTATATTCGCGTACATGTGCATGTTCAAGTAGCATGTAACACTATACTGAGTACTGGCACTTAGTTGTCTGTAGTCATGTTGTCTGTATAGAATAAAAGAAATGTTTTATTATCCTACTCCGTTTTGTGGACATTACTTGAACAAGTGTTACCTTACATGTGTTATCAGTACCAACACCTTCTGTTTTGTAGTTTTGTTTGTATAGGGTGCTATCAACATCACTGCTTGTTAAGGGTAATGACCACCCTGCAGTGCATAGCCCCATGTGGCAAAAGCCACATCCCACCCCATCATTGTGCACACACACTAACCCCACCAACAGTAAACCACATACTTTCCATTTGCAAGGTTCAAACCCACACCTAACTGTGCAATGACAGTAGAAACAGACACATTAGCAGAGTGTGCTATTTGCAGTAGTTGGAGAAACGTTTACTAATGCTGTACTTAGAGGGTGCTGACATCATCTGTGTGTAGGAGGAGGGATGTGCACCCTGTAGTGTGTTCTCCCAGTTGGCAAAAGGCAGTTAACCCTCCCAGCATAGTGCACACACATAAACCACACTCATACATTCCCTTTGCAGGATTCAAACCCCACCTAAGTACGTTATAACACTGAAGAAAGACACATTAGCAGAGCGCGCTATGCAAATTACTGGAGGACTTTACTACAGGTGATATAGTTATACAGTCCTGACATCATCACTATTTCAAAGGGGATCTGCATCCTGTACGATACTGTCACGGTTGCTAATAGGGACATTTCCCACACACACATCGATGTGTTGGAGGTTTGCATATGTGGGGATCCAGAACACCAGTGTGATTAGTATATGGTTTGATTGCAACAATGAGGATATACTCCCAGTGGTGATTAGTTTTACTCATGTTTGTAAAGATCAGCTCTAGTATATCTGCCCCTCTTGTGGGAAGGTTGGTTACCTGTTCCATAGCCAAAGAATGTCTGATCAATGGGAATCTTAGAGCTTGGGTATTGTGGCCTGTGTAATGTACACAGTCTATGTTTGGGTAGCTGGCATCACCCAGTATGATGGTGTTTGCAGAGTAATCTAAACTCTCCTGTGTCAGCATGAAGGCTGTGTGGGAGACCTGAGTTTGAGAGGGTGCTGTAAGAGCTCCTCTGTGTCTCTTTCCATGTGGTCCAGGGAGGTGCGTCCCAACAGGTAGCTGACTGTGACCCTCCCTTGCTCTGTCTGGAGTGCGCACGTCTGTCAACAGCTCATGTCAAGCAAGTGCACACCCCTCATAAATGATGTGGAAGCCTTCAAAGGCCCAAGGCCTGTTGAAACTATGGACCAGACTGCAGATACCTGTATAGAGGCATTCTGTGGACACATTCAGGAATGCATGGATCATGAAGCCACATATGAAAGCATGACCCAATTCTCCAAAGACAGATGTCCTGGGCACCGGACACCAGCCATAAACACACTATACAATAGAAGGATGGCGCCACTACATGATACAACAACCTCCCAAAATGTGAAGGCACCACTGATGAGTATTGGAAGACAACTACAGGCACCCATATGATTGTCTAAGGCCATCTTTGAGAGAGGATTCCACAAGCCACTGAGGATAATCACAAGGCTGCCTGTAGTTATGTTAGTAACCTGGGTGGTACTACCCAGATATGCTCAGAGGTAATACAATATGTCACACAAAATATAAAACACACAGACATTGCCATCATCCTAGTGGACAGGTTCAATGCTGCCTTCTCTCCCACCACACCAAAAGGGAACATATGTCTCGCATCACAGTGCTTCCCCCCCTGACATCACAGATGCTCAGGTAAGAGATGCCCTTCCCAAAGCAGTAAACACTGCATCAATGGGACCAGACAGTGTCCCAGGCTGTGTCCTACATGAACCACAAGAAGAGCTACACCCAGACATAACACCACTGTTCAATCCCAGCCTTAATACATGATATGTGACCAGAGAGTGGCATACAGCAACAGTGGTCCCTCAACATGCAGGTGGTGCCGTCACGGATCCTGGACACTACTCGCCCCATATGTCTGACTAGCTTTGTCTGCAAAGCTATGGCAAGAATCATCAAGAACCTCACATATCTAGATATTGTGGACCTACAGACATGTCACCATACACAGTTTGGCTTTGTCAATGGCAAATCCTGCCTATCAAACCTGTTTGCTTTGTTTGAAACAGTCACCAAGGCCACTGTCAAGGGGTAGGAGGTCCACACAGCCTACCTGGACCTTGCATAAGCCTTGGATACAATACCCCACTTGTGCATTCTAGGAAGCCCACCAGTGTACATATTAACCCCTATGTCACTATGGGTATTGCACAGTGGCTCAAGGGCAGAACACACATGGTAGAATTGCTGGAGCCATGTCAGCCTCCAACCTGGTACAAGTGGTGTCCCACAAGGCAAAGCCCTAGGGGCTGTCATGTTCATTATATATTTGTCATAGGTACAGGCCAACATGGAAGTACTGTGGCTCAGCACGTCACAGGTGACTGCAGACCGAACACCATAATCAACTCAACAGCTAACACACGCATCCTCCAAAAGGGACTCTTGCAAACACACGACTTGTGCCACAGCCATGGCCTCAACATGAATGACAGAAAGAGTATAGTCATGCCCTTTGTCAAACAGTAAATGACCACAATGTACCACATATGTGTTAATCCAGTAAGTGCAGACCTAGGAATTATGGACCTTGGGGTACGCAGGTTGATAGCATCCTACCATTTGACAACAACATGGACAAAGTGGTTAGGTAAGCATGTGATATGGGCCACATCATCATGGGATCCACATGTAGGCCAGGGAGGACATTGTGGCCCTTTACTCATCCCTCATCATGCCCATAATTGACTATGATGAACCTGTCGGCATGCACCTTACCAGACACCTGCAGCAACTGGGGCTACCACATATGTACCTCGACAAGGTGATCAAAGTGCTCAAACAGATGCCACATACTGACTGGTTAAAGTAGCAGCAGCTCTACTCAGTGACATACTGCCTCTTCATAGGCAATCTGTGCCTTACATAGAAGGCCAGGTCATACCCTCACGTAATGGCCATGCTGCATCTCAGAATATCCAGATCCCACCAGGATACACGCTGGAAATACATGAACTTCAGGAGTGATATACATAGGACATGGTGGAGGGGCACATTCACAACTCAGAGGCACCCTTCATTCCTGATTATTATCCCAATAGAGGTTAGGCGGACTGACTCAGTGACTATCCTCAAGAGCGATATTAATGACTGGATGTGACATTGTAGGGTTACCCTGGGTATCACTTATGTGTCACTGTGAGAAAGAGGCACAGTATACTAACCTTGGAAAAGGGCATAGCAAGACAGATTCACAATGCATGTTGAAAGGCACGCACATTCTGGCTAGGTGGATACATGCCCTGGGCAGATATCCCTGTACGAACCTATGGACCTATGTCTCTTTTTCACCATTGGCCCTATGTGCTGTCAATCACCAATGTAATCTCAATACTCTGGTAGCATGTGCAAAGGTCAGTTGTCAGTCACCTCTATGGTACAGTTGTGGAATATGTGTGTCATGTAGTAATGTCACAGCTGCCACATGTACACAGTCAACCCTATCCCCTACCCATTGATGTACATCACATGTATGAGATGGAAACACATGGCCAAACTGTAACAACAACATACAAGTCAGTCAGATGCATGGACACATATGACTCAGTCATTGTCCATGCCACCACAGCTGATGTGGGATGTCGCTCACTGGGATACGTGATAGGGAACATGGAAGGGATCACTGAGCAAGTGACACAGGCTGGTAGACCCTGACCTTGGTTGGCATCAGACCCTCACCAGGGATTCCGACAAATTACTGAATGCTAATGAATAAGTGTATCTACAACACCCTAGCTGAATGGTTCTTAGCATGCAGTCACTGCATTGCTATGGAATACTGTCTTACCACTCCCACAACAGGTGAAAACATGCAGCTCCTGTACATTAACAACATGTAGACCTTATGCCCCAGACCAGGTGTGCATCCCTCACTACTAGGCTGATAGCATCTACATCTCACACTGTATATACACATCCCACATGCAGCATCTGCACAGAAGACCACGGTCATAATGTTACCCTGTGCAAATACCATGTATTCACATGTGGCAGGCATCACACATGGTAACTATTGAAAGTCACAGGTACATATGTGTATTTGGCACACACATACATCATGTGTTCATTGCCATAACCGGTGTAATCAATGTCATGCATTATTGTGAGGGACAACCCACATACATGGGCATTCTGTGTGTGCACAACACACATGGCATGTCTGTAATCAAAAGCCATACATAATTGTGGTATCGTTTAGAAATGGGTATGTGCATCCTGTAGTGTGTTTTCCCAGTTGCCAAAAGGGATATATCAATCATACACACTTACCCCCCTACACACACACTTGTCATCTGCCGGATTCAAACCCCTACCTAACTATGTTATGACACTAGAGATGGACGCATTAGCACGGCGCGCTATTCGGATTACTGGGGAAAGTCCTTTCCCCTGATATACTTATAGGGTGCTGACATCATCAGAGTTTAGAAAGTGGAATGATCATCCTGTGGTGTGTTTTCCCAGTTGCCAAAAGGGATGTTTCTTTCATACACACTTACCCCCCTTCACACACACTTGCCACCTGCTGGATTCAAACCCCTACCTAACTATGTTATGACACTAGAGATGGACGCATTAGCACGGCACGCTATTCGGATTACTGGGGAAAGTCCTTTCCCCTGATATACTTATAGGGTGCTGACATCATCAGAGTTTAGAAAGTGGAATGATCATCCTGTGGTGTGTTTTCCCAGTTGCCAAAAGGGATACATCAATCATACACACTTACCCCCCTACACACACACTTGTCATCTGCCGGATTCAAACCCCTACCTAACTATGTTAAGACACTAGAGACGGACACATTAGCACAGCGCGCTATTCGCATTACTGGGGAAAGTCCTTCCCCCGATATACTTATAGGGTGCTGACATCATCAGAGTTTAGAAAGTGGAATGATCATCCTGTGGTGTGTTTTCCCAGTTGCCAAAAGGGATGTTTCTTTCATACCCACACACTTACCCCCCTTCTCACACACTTGCCACCTGCTGGATTCAAACCCCTACCTAACTACGTTATGACACTAGAGATGGACGCATTAGCACGGCGCGCTATTCGGATTACTGGGGAAAGTCCTTTCCCCTGATATACTTATAGGGTGCTGACATCATCAGAGTTTAGAAAGTGGAATGATCATCCTGTGGTGTGTTTTCCCAGTTACCAAAAGGGATGTTTCTTTCATACACACACTTACCCCCTTCACACACACTTGCCACCTGCTGGATTCAAACCCCTACCTAACTATGTTATGACACTAGAGATGGACGATTAGCACGGCGCGCTATTCGGATTACTGGGAGAATCCTTTGCTCCAATATACTTATAGGGTGCTGACATCATCAGAGTCTAGAAAGTGGAATGATCATCCTGTGGTGTGTTTTCCCAGTTGCCAAAAGGGATGTTTCTTTCATACACACTTACACACACACTTACCCCCCTTCACACACACTTGCCACCTGCTGGATTCAAACCCCTACCTAACTATGTTATGACACTATAGACGGACGCATTAGCACGCGCTATTCGGATTACTGAGAGAATTCTTTTCTCCAATATACTTATAGGGTGCTTACATGATCAGTGTCTAGAAAGGGGGACGACCATCCTCTGGTGTGTTTTCACATTTGCTAGGGGTAACATTTGGACCAAGTGTGTGAGCATGCCCAGTTCAGCCTTCCTGTGGCATGTTGTGTGAAAGATGTCTCATTTATCTAAGTGTGTGAGCATGCCCAGTGTGGGCTTTACATATGTTGAACTCTGCAGCCCATCACATTTGTGGATGAGTGTGACCTTCAACAAATACCTCCAGTTTATGGTTGTGTGTTCTGTGCCATGTTGTGTAGTTACTGTCCGAATGCTTTTGTGTGAACAAAACTGGGAGTATACTGTGCCTGCAGGTTTTGCATGGGATACTTTGCACACAATTGTCAACATCCGCTCATACTGACCTAACACTGTAGCACTGTCTAGTGTAGTGTTTCAGTACTTTCACTGTGGTGGTTAGTATCCTGGGCTTCAGTCCTATCACTGATTTACATTTCCATAGTGTGCACAACAGGCTGGTTAAGGTCCAGTTGTGCACATCTGCACAAAGGCAGTGCCTCTACAGACCCTGTTAATTGCTGCCCCATAAGCTTAACAAGTGTAGTCTGCAAATCTATGGAGAGGATCATAATTGAGCTCATAAACAATGATATAGGGACATGCAGACATTGTACCCATCCCATTTTGGCTTGGTCGGGGCAGATCATGCCTTTTGTACTGGGTTGACATCTTCAAATTGGTCACTTAGGCCATTGTTGGGGAAAGGCAGTCCATACAACCTACCTTGTTCTTGCTAACACTTTCAACACAATACCCCACTCAGGTATTGTGGAAAGACCTCACAACTGAAATGTAAACCCATATGTCACAAGATGGGTTGCAAACTGGCTTAAGGATGGGACCCACAGGGTTAGAGTTGCTGGCACTATGTTAGACTCCAGGCTGGTCACAGGTGGTGTCACACAGGGCTCAGTCCTTGGCCACCATTGTTTGTCATGTACTTCCCATGAGAACAGGCCAACATGGGAGGACTTTGGATGACAATGTTAGCAGATGAGTGCACACTGGGCACCATAGTGGACAGTGCATCACACACAGATATCCTTCAGAAGGGACTCACAGTAACTGATAGCTGGTGCCAGGGCCATGGCCTGAAGTCAGAGTGCACAACATGTGTAGACATACCCTTCAGGAAAAGCAAGGTGACCCCAAGCTACCATATTGGTGGCAATCCTCTAAGCACAGAGGAGGTTATCACGGACCTGGGGACCCAGGTTGACAGTCGCCATTCTTCTCAGACTCACATTGCTAAAGTGGCTAGGAAGACCTTCTACATTGCCCACCTGATAAGGATGGGATTCACATCCAGATCTAGTGGGTCATTGTTCCCCTGTACTCTTCAGTTATCAGACCGGTGATCAAGTCAAATGCCCTATTCTGGCTGTATCTCACCCAACATCTGCAGCAATTGGAGACACCCTGACTGTCCCCCACCTAAAGGATCAAGGAACCACAACAGCTGTCACATGCTGCCAGATTGAAGACACTCACACTCTATTCACTCACATACCGTCTGCTTAGAGGTGACATGTGCCTGCCATGTCCAAACAGAGATTAATGGACATGCTCCACCTCAGACTCAGAAGATCCACCTGAACCACTAGTGCAGGTGACTGACACCTTAGCAGGGATGTATGTTGGACATGTTGTAGGGATGGAGTTATCATTCGGAGACTCCCTATGCTGTGGAATACAATCCTGGTCCATTTGAGGCAGAGCACCTTGCTGGCTGTGTTCAAGAGGTATCTTGACCTAATGCTAGTCGGAGAATGTGTTTGTCCATCAACACATTGTAAGCGTTGTTTGACATGTCATATGTCTTGTTTAGTATACTGTGCCACTGTCTACCTGTGACATAACATTGATACCCAGGGTAAACCTCCCATCTCCCATCCACTCATTAGGATTCCTGTTGAGGGGACTCAACCAGTGTCTTTATGGACAACCTGTAGTGTTAGTTTACTCATGTGTGGGGGTGGCCTCTGTGTTTTGGATAATGCAGTACAGCCTGTCCTATATATGTCAGTGCTGGGGTTCAGGTCCCTCATGTGCATATCTCCCTGCCATTCACATTGTACAAGGTACGGCATGTGCATTGCTGACAGCTTGGACATGGCTTTCTACATCAGGCACAGCTTGTGTCTGGGTGGCCAGCATGGCAGTGTGTGTAACTGCATTCTGTTTAATCAGGCGACACATTACATGTGTTCCAGCTCTTTGATACTCCTGGTGAGGTACTGTTGTGGACTTTACAGTTGCTGAATCTATCTGCTGAGGTACACCACACAGGCGCTGTTGTGGTCATTTGTAATGCTGCTGAAAGATAACTGCAAAACCACAATGACCTCCCCTTAGCTAGATGTCATAACCCTCATGATTAGGTTGGTATATGGATTGTTGCTGTTAACCCTACAGCCACATTTTTGTCCAATGCAGGATATCTATCACCTTGTGTCCCCCATTCTGGCATTATATGTTAGGAATGTCATGGGTCGACACCTATGTGGGAATTGGTGGTCACTTACTGGATTATCCACAGAGGCTGACTATACTGTTTTCACCATTTAACATGCTGACATGGCTATGGCACCAGCTGTCTGTTTCTATGTGGCCCTTTTATGGGATGCTTGTGTCAGCTGGTGTATCAGATATGTCAGGCGGCTTGTTGTCCTCTACAAACATGTTCCAGCACAGTCCTTACTTGTTGGCCTGTACCTATGGGGCATATATACCAGATGGTGAAGGTCCCAGGACCAAGCTTTGTGGGATGCCTGTTATATGTGGTTTGTAGTCTGACATGGCTGCTGCATGTCTGACCATGTCAGTTCTGTCGTTGGTCTGGTTTGCAAACCCTCCCATGACATTGGGGTGTATATATCAGCTGGTGAGCAAATCTATACGGAACACATAGGGTATTGTACAGAAGGCTTTGCAAGGTCCGGCTACACTGTGTGGACCACATTGCCCTCATCACTGACTTCAAGTACTGTTTCAACTGAGTCACACATGTTTAGGGGTGGGGTCTGCACTTTGTAAACCCACACTGGGTAGGGTCGGGTGTCAATAGATCCACAATATCATTATGTCTGTGGCACATGCTGGTCCTTTCCATAGCTGTGCAGACCAAAACTCTCATGATTCTGTGGTGGTTGTTTTCCTATCCATTCAGGAGACACCTTTGTTGAGAACACCCACTGTTGTTGTACACTGCTCTTTGGGTACGTATTCTGTGGTAAGGGTGACATAATGTCAGGGGCGGCAGTCTGCTGGGAAGGTATTTGGCATTATGGGGGTTTTCACTGCACATGTCAGGATGTATGTTGGCCATACCTGTGTGTGTCTGGTATGTTGTTTGTAATATCGGTGTGATCCGGAGCATATCCAGGAATCAACAACATGCTTACTACCATCATTTGCAACAGCCTTGGGGTTATCTGTAGTGTCCTGTACAATCTGTATCATAATGGGTTCATACTAGGCTACCCCCTAGGGCATCTGTAAGCCTGCATGTCCATTTTGTTTGATGGATTCTGGGGAATTGTTTACACCTGTGTCAGTGCTAGTATGATACCAGGGTATAGTGACAAACAGCTCAGAAGCTGACTTCACACTTCTTCGGACTGAGATGGTATCCATTAAGCCCACTGGGCCAGTGGAAACCACAACACACAATGGTGACTCCTGCACAGACACTTTCTACGGACATCTCCGATTAAGCATGGACCATGCAATCACAAATGAGAATGACACCTTCACCACCAAGGGAAAGTGGCCTGTCTGGTGGACCCCAGCCATAAACAAACTGTATAACAGATGAAGGATACTAATGCAAGACAGAGCTACATCTCCAGAATGTAAGGCAGCTGTGATCAGCAGTAGTAGAAAGCTACATTCTCACATAAAGACACCCAAGTTCAACTTGGGGACATAAATCACCACAGACGATGAAGGTAACCACACTGCTTTCTTCAGTTATGTCTGACGCCTGGGTGGGAACCCTCATATATGCTCAGATTTGGTACACAACAACTTATATCCCAGGGACCTGACAGATATTACTGACACCCTGGCAGACCAGTTCAGTGCAATGTACCCCCTCCCTCACCCCCAAGACATGATAGTTATCACAGCTGTATGTAACCTCACTGTCATCCTGGATGTCCATGTGAGAGCCGCAGTCAGCAAAGACGAAAGTACACAGCATCAATGGGACCTGATGGTATCCCCAGTTGCATGCTATGTGAACTACAGATGGAGATAAACCTGTATATGCAGATCCTATTTAACCTTAGCCTTGCTACAGGATCTGTACCTGAACACTGGCGTACGGCAACAGTGGTCCCACTCCACAAAGGAGATGCCTCCACAGACCCTGGCAGCTACCACCACAGAAGCTTAAACAGCCTTGTCTGCAAAGCTTGTGAAGGGTCATTATGGAGCTTCACACAGAGACATTGGTGTCCTACAGACCCTTGATCACACCCAATTCAGCTTTGTACAGTGCAGATCCTGCGTTTTGCACCAAGTTGACTACTTTGAAACTGTCAGTAGAGCCGTTGATGAGGGCTACACAGTCCACACAACCTACCTGCGCTTGGCTAAGGCCTTTGACACAATACCCCACTCAGGCATCATAGACAAGCTCAACAGCTGAGATATAACACCATATGTCACAGCATAGGTTGCAAATGGCTCAGAAACAGAACCCATAATGTCAACATTGCAGGTGCCTTGTCAGGTTCGAAGCCAGTCACAAGTGGTGTCCCACAAGGTTGTGTCCTGGGACCTCTCTTATTTGGTATTTACTTTTCAGATGTGAAAGCAAACATAGGAGGGTTGTGGCCGACAAAGTTTACAGATGACTGCAACCTGGGCACCATAGTGAATACATCAGCCAGCACACACATCCTACAGACTGCCGTCACACTGACAGATAGCTGGTGCTGGACTCATGGCCTAAAACTGACTGCGACTGATGTGTAGCCATCCCCTTTGGGAGGAACACAGTACCCACAGATCTGTACATAGACAGCAACCCAATGAGTACAGGAAACAAATCAGACAGCTGGGGACACATGTAGATAGTGACATCTCATTTGACACCCATGTTGCCAAAGTTGTTTGACAGACTTTCTATCTTGGCCACATTATCATGGAGGGTATTCCATCCAGACCATAGGAGGTCATTGTACCACTATACTTCTCCCTTATCAGGCCCATGCTTGAATACAACGCCCCATTTGGTATGTACCTCAACCAGCACTTGCAGCAGCTGGAGAGACCCCACAAGTACCTTACCATGACGATCAGGGATCTACAACACATGTCATATACTTCCAGAATAACTAAAAACAAGCTTTTTTCAGTGTCATACCACATATGTACAGGTGACCTATGCCTGACATACAAGACCATGTCCGATCAGGATTTGGTAGACATGCTCCACTGCAAGCAATCCACATCCACCAGAAACATGGGAGCTAAAGATTTGAACCTCAGCACATACATGTATAGGACATGCTGAAGGGACAGAGTCATAACTCAGAGGCATCTCACACTCTAGCAGAGTATCCCAGTTCATGTTAGACAGAGTACCTCACTGACTCTCTTCAAGAGACATCTGGACAGCTGCATGTGGACAGGGGCACAGACTGGACAGAGGCATAGTCACATTATTCAATTATGTAAGGTGGTCATAATGTGTCACTACTAAGTCAGAGGCACAATATTTCGTATCTATGCAGTACACATATTACCACTATGAGGGTGGCAATAAATATTCATCAGGGACACCCTCACCTCATGGTTGGTGGCAACACACGATGCATTGTACACCATCCGGTGCAATTAACCATAGGCAAGACTGCTCTGAAGTTTGTAGCATGTTACAGGCCATCCTCTGAAACTCAGGTACCTCACAGAGCTTTCATGAAAACAGTGGCGTGGATACATGTACCTGCAAACACCATCACACTGGGTGATCCCAACTATCCAAATATAGACTGGGATCAGTACTACAGCCACAACACTCTAGCCCACAGGTTCCTAGAGTTCATACACTCACATGCCATGGAAGAACTAGTCACCATCCCCACAAGAGGAGACAACATAGTAGATCTCATCATCACAAACATGGGCTCACAATGTTCAACACCAGAGGTATACCCATCATTGGTGAGATCAGATCATGACCTACTCTCAGTGGAAGTCCACATCCCACCTCCACCCCAGATAGAAAAGACCACAGTGCAGAACCTCTCAGAAGCCGACTACACACTTCTAATGACTGTTGTGGTCTCTTTCAAAGCCAGCAAGCCAGCAGACACCATTACCCAAGCCACTGTATCACTTACAACTGCCTTCTACCAGCACCTTCAAGACTGCATGGATGAGGCAATCCCAAACAAAACACAGACTCGTTGTACCAGGGGCAAGCGTCCAGTGTGGTGGACCTCAGCCATAAACAAGCACTACAACACAAGGAAGGAGGTACTAGAGCGGTATCCGTGGAAGGGTAGACACCCCTGCTCAATATAGGTGAAACACTGAGTTCCCCCATGAAATCATCCAAGGCGAATATTGGGAGTAAACCCACTAAGGGCTCACGGGACAAGAATGAGGCCTTTATAGATACGTTACACACCTGGGAGGAAACTCCCAGATATGCTCAGAATAGGCTCAGAATGCTGTAAATATCACTGAACCTACAGACATTGCCAACATACTGGCTGACAGGTTCAGTGCAGATTTCTCCACCCACCCTCCACCACAACTGGAGAGATATGTATGAAAGAGGATTGTAGCCCCCAAACATCTCAAATGCTCAGGTGGGAACTGCTCTATCAAGGGAAAGGACGCAGCATCCATGGGACCAGATGGTGTCCCTGGTTTTGTGCTCCATGAACTCACTCAAGAATTAAACCCGCAGTCAGGGCAGCTGTATGATCTTAGCCTCAACTCAGGATATGTTCCCAAGGAGTGGCATATGTCAATGGTGGACCCACTTCACATCGGGGTGCCCCCACCGACCACGGAAACTACCATCCCATCAGCTTGACAAGCAGGGTCTGCTAAGCTATGGAGAAGATCATAATGGAAGTCATAGATGAGGACATAGGGGACTTGCAGACATTAGATCCAACCCAGTTAGGCTTTGTTGAGGGCAGATCATGCCTTTTAAACTTGGTTGACTGTTTCATAACAGACACCAAGGCCATTGACAAGGGCAAGGCACTCCACACAGCCTACCTTGACCTGGCAAAGGCTTTCAACACAATACCCCACTCGGGTATCATTGAAAACATCACCAGCTTAAATGTGAACCCATACATCACAAGATGGGTTGCAAACCGGCTACGTGACAGAACAGACAGGTTCAGACTTGCTGGTGCCATGTCACACTCCACAACTGTCACAAGTGGTGTCCCACAGGGCTCAGTCCTGGGCCCACTATTGCTCAGCATCTACTTTTCAGAAGTACAAGCAAACACAGCAGGATTATGGCTGACAAAGTTTGAAGATGACTGCAGACTGGGAACCATAGTTGGACACCCATCTGACACAGACATCCTTCAGAAGGGTGTCATAGACACGGATAACTGGTGCCAGAGCCATGGCCTTACATTACACACTAAACAATGCATAGCCATACCCTTTGGGAAGAACAAGGTTACCACTAGTTCCCATGTAGGTGGCAATCCTCTAAGCACACAGGAGGTTATCAGGGACCTGGGCACCCAGGTTGAGAGTAACCTTTGTTTGACACTCACGTTGCCAGGGTAGTTAGGTAGAACTTCTACATTGCCCACCTCATCATGCAGGGATTCACATCTAGATCCAGGGAGGTCATTGTTCCCCTGTACTCTTCACTCATCGGACCATTGATTGAGTGCAATGCCCCATTCAGCATGTATATGACCCGACACCTATGGCAATTGGATGGGCCCACAAATTCCTCGACAGGAGGAGAAAGGGTCTCAAACATATTTCTTATGCTGCCCGACTGGAGGAATTCCAGCTTGATTCCGTGACTGACCGTCTGCTCAGAGGTGACCTGTGCCTGACATCCAAGGCCATGTCCAAACCTGAGTTAATGTACACGCTTCACCTCAAGACCTCTACATCCATCAGAACTACAGTGGCAGGAGATTTAAACCTCAACACAGATATTAATAGGATGTGCTGGAGGGACAGATTCTTCAACCAGAGAGTCCCTATGCTGTGGAACAACATCCTGGTACATGTGAGGCTGAGTACCTCACTGGCTTTGTTCAAGTGAGATCTTAATCAATGGATGGGAGATTGCAGGTATGCCCCAGGGATAACCTCAGTATCACTACTTGTCAGAGGCACAGCAATATAATGGGCAAATTATCCGTCAGAGTGAAGGTGCGGCAGACTCCACGGAACTCTGGTCTAGGCTTATAAATGCCCTAGGGCAGATAGCCTAGTATGAACCTGTGAACCTGTGAACATAGGCCTGGGGCAGTTGCTGCTATTAGGACAGTGGTCTGCAGCAAGCTATATAGTAGTAGTCAGTTTTAGCCATTGGTGTTTGACCATGGCTAATGCATGTTGCTTCTTGTTGTGGTAACAACAGGGGTGTGTGGTTATCCATGCCATTTATTGGTAGTCACCCTCATTTTGCATCTTGTTCCATGTTTTTGCACATGTACATCACTGTATGAGGTGTGACCCTGGTAGTGTCAGGGTGCTGATGTGCGCTTTGACCCTGTTTTCTATTACAGCACTGATATGTGCATTCCCTATACTGTGTGCATTTACACTGCACACATCTTGCTGTTTATACCTTTGGCATTGGGTAGCATTACATCTAGGTTCCTATCCCTTGTGATAGCTATGAGGTGGGTTTGTGTTTTTGTGGTTTATGATTGGTGAGGGTGGATGTTAGTCATGGTCCTCAGGTGTGCATATGATACATGGTATTACATTACTTAACACATGGCATTCATGCCTCGGGTGGTACTGCAGGGCTGCCTCTGTCGGATGCACATACTACACTCCCTGTACATTTGGAAGCAGGTTGTGTCATGTTAGGCATCCCTGTTACTGTATGAGTGAGTCAGAGTGGGTATCGGTCCCAGTGTTCCTACTGACCAAGCATATGTGCTATGCGTTGCCTCTTTGCCAAGGCCAGGGCATACTGGGCATGCCTCCTTCTGCCTACTGGGACAAGGTCAGGTTGTTCCTCCTCCAAGTCACCCCTGCCTGTGGTGGCCTTGGCAATGGTGGGGATGTTTGGCCCAGCCCTGTGCTGGTCCTGCTGCAGCTGTTTCCAAGAGGATCATATTATGTAGCATAGCACATATCATGATCATTTGGGTACATGTAGTTGGTGTGTACTGCAAAGCTCCACCAGACGTGTCCAGACACCGGAACCGTGACTTGAGCAGCCCAAACACACGCTCTATGATATTACGTGTTTGTGCGTGTGCCTCATTATGGCGTTCCTGTTCGGTGTGTGTGCATTTCTGATGGGTGTCATCAGCCACGGCTCGAGTGCATAACCAGCATCCCCACTAGGTGTCCGTGTGGGAAGTCCCCATTGGCAAATGATTGGTACAGCTCGTCAGATGCCAGATGTGGGAATCGTGGTAGCTCCCAGGGCAGCCAGCACACACATTCATTATTATGCCCTGGGCATCACACACGACCTGGCAGTTGATGGAGGGGTATCCCTTGCGGTTAATGTAGACTCTACCCGCTCACCGGCTGGTGCCTTGATGCGTATGTGCGTGCAGTCTATTGCACCCAGCACCTCAGGGTATCCCGCTATTTGCTGGAAGAGACGCATATTGCTGGACACAACCTCACGGTCACTAGGGACATATATATGATCACTGACATGTGGTGACATGGCATCCAGGAACTGGTGCAGTACCCTGGAGGCTGATGCCTGTGATATCCCCATCATATCGCCAGTTGGTCTCTGAAAGGTACCTGTTGCTAGAATTCTTAGGCCAACACATACCTTGGTTTCCACTGGGATGGGTTCCCCTCTGTTGGTTCTGTGTGTGAGGCGTGGCCTGCACAGCTCAACAATCTGCTGCAGGAGCTCTCTGTCCACTCTATAGCTCTACTATCTCCAGCTCATGTAACCCATGGTAGGTGACCCTAGGCCTGTATACTCTTCTCCTTCTCCTCACTCTGGGTTGTCTGTCAGCATCTGCATTATCACCACCCTCGGCAATTCGCCTATGTCTGATTATAACAGCTATGGCAGCCCCTAGCATTTCTGCTCTGAGTTCAGCTTTTCAGGTTTCAACTCTGATAGCTTAGTTTCTGGCAGTATCTCTTGTGAGAAACAGCCTGCACTGCTCTTTGTTGTGTTTTAAGTGCTGGGTTGGGCTTCTAGTCTGCCTGTGTAATTGCCTGCTTCTAATTGTTTCCACCACTTAACTTTAGTAGTATCTTCTGGCAATTTCCCTGTATTTTGGTTGTTTCCTATTTCCTCTCTGTTTCCTGAGGGGAGCAATGTGCACACCGGCTTAAACACGCTCACAGTAACTTAAACGCGTGTACACATCCCTACACGGTGTTACACGCTACTACACATCCTTACACGGTGTTAGCTAGGCTGATTCATGCTAAAACGCCAAGACACGCCTTACACACGCACGCCCAGAAACCGTTGTAAACAGTTTGCAACACGCTCCCACATGTTGAACCTGCCTTACACGCCAAGACATCGCTGCATGCACGATTTCAAGAAACTTAGAGTGTAGGGATAGCGTATGCCCTCAATTTCTTGACATTCCCAGTGTTCTGTTGGGACACACCTCCCTCCCTGGTGTCTGTCTGTCATCTCTTACCTTACATTGCCCTCCAATCTGGTACATTTCTTTCTATCCTTCCCCATGATGTCACCTACCTCTTACTCTGTTCCTCCCCCTTCTCTAACTCTTACACGACTCAGAAAGTGCTCATTACTTATGTGGCAGTGTGATTCAGTATTGTAAGCCTCATTTACATAGGATTGCCTAGTAATGCTTAGTTACATATCTTACACGGAGCTTCCCCTTGACAACCACTAAACGGAGGCCATATTGTTTTGCTCTGCAAGTCCCTCCATTGACATTTCATGTAATACATAAATCCCACAATTTTGGGCTTATAAGCCGGTTTTCAGTTTAGGTAGCGCACCCGTTTGCTGGTGTGCTTCAGTTAAACACATAAATCCGTGAAAAAAAAAAGTTATATAACTTTTTTGCAACACTTTTTCATGCCAATGGCCACATATTTGGCCATTGCCATGCTTAATATACCAAATGCACCCTTTATTTGGAGCTGACATAGCTCAGTTTTAATTTTGCAGAAATGTACTCAGTTGTCAGCTGAGTACATTTCTGCAGCTAACACGTCCGTTACACGGACTGGTTTGGGCTTCGTGGATCGCTCACATACCTCATTTGCATATCTTGGAGCTGCAAATGAGGTATTGAGCATTTCCACGCCCACTCCGTGTAAGAGACGTGTTAGCTGTCTCTTACACGGAGATTTGGGCTGTTGCTGAATCAGGAGGCTTACACGGAGGCTTACACTACTCTTGAACTCCATGTAAGCCTTCCTGAATCTGGCCCTTTATGTAGAAATTAATGCTGATTGGGCACATATGTTTTATGACTGTATAAAATTGAAAGAATATTGGAAGTCAATCAATGATTTTTTGCAGGCTTTTTTTACAGATAATTTCATTATTTCTAAATCTCTTATATTATTCAACACTCCTGTTCCTCAAAGTGTTAAAAAGGTTAAGCTTCCCTTGTTATGGTCTATTCTAGCAGTGGCTAGAAAAATAATAACCAGAAATTGGATTTCAGATACTCCTCCTTCGTTTAATGAATTTAAAAATGTTATGACTGTAGTGTGCCATATGGAATTGATGACAATAAAATCAAGAACTACTAGAAAAACATCTTACTATATTATATGGGATACTTTACAAAATCTGTTAAAAAAATCTTAGCTTCAATAGCATGGTATTTTAGTTTAATTAATTGATTTGATTGTAGTGGATGTCTTTGTAAATACTTTGTTTATTTTATTGAATGTTATAACCATTTCTATTTTAATTACTTGTATAAAATTATTATGACATTTATTTTGTATGTTAAAAACAATAAACTTGTTTTAAAAAAAAAAGAAATTCTGCATGCTGTTGTTTTGTTATCAGCATCAAACCTACTGAAGAATTTGTTCAGTTAGTTCAGAAACACGATACTGATACTATCATCACATGAAGCTGATGTAGGCTTATAGTCAGTGATGGTTTGAATTCCTTTCTATAGTTGCCTGGTATCCTTCTGGTCCCTAAAGTGACTTTGGATTTTTCTGCCATAGCATCTTTTCACCTCTTTGATACCTTTGTTCAGTTATAATAGCAAGTATAATATTATAATATAAGTTTAATATATAATATAAATATAAATATAAATATAAAAGTTTAATAGTATAATACAAGTTCATATAATGTATAAATTAATTACTTCAATATTAAACTACATCAAAGATTATATTTAGATTAGTGGATTTACTTAATTGAAATGCATATATCCAGTATAATACTCAAATCACTGTTTCCATATTATTTATAATAGCACGAAGATTGATGTATTTTGCGACACATTAATGCCTTCACATCATATCTGGATGCAGCCAAGGTAAACATAGTTATGTGTCATAGTTGTTTGCATATTGAAATAATTCTGTGACATGGCATTGATGTTATTATCTATGTTTTGTCTTCCCCAACACTATCACTCTCTTTTTTTTTTGGTGGAAACATTGCTGCTGCAATACAAATCACCATCATTACAGGAAGCTAGCTAGACTAACCAGCGGGGTTTGGCCTGCCATACCTCCAAAGCTGGCTGAAATGGTGCCAATACAAGCAGCATTATTCGTTGTACAATTTTCTGGAACATTAAATTTATATTTCCTATTAGTTTTTGGGATGCACAGTCATCATCCAAGGCCAACACACTACAAATACTACAATTACCACACTTGTTTAATCCACTTGTATTTATGTTGCTAGAACTTTTATTACTAGTATAGCATAGCAGTCTTTTTAATTTTTTTTTCTTCCTATAACTAAATTGTGGTTTATTCTTAATTACTTGATTTATTTCATCATCTGCTTGTAGTATAAACCAATTTTTATTATTTGACGTACATATTCAACATTACTAGAATATTCCAGTCTAAAAGTTACTGTATCTTTATCATAGTTACCTCTGGAAGCATTGTCTTGATCTAAAGTAAGCCCATACATATAGGGTTTAGCTCTATTATTTCTGAATGCTTACACCTCCTGTAGACCTTTATCAATTTCCTTTCTATTATATTTGTGTTCAAATAGTTCATCTTTAAACACTTCCATGTCTGCATGAAATTTTTTATCATTTTATCTAGTCTTGAGATAGAGTTCCTATTACATGATCGCAGATGCATTCCGTCGAATGCGTCTTGATCAAACATAAAAAAAAAGGCAAAAGAGCGAAGCAGCTTTTAAGCAAATTCTTTCTCTGGGAAAAAATTTGCTTGACCGCTTCCATTACTTTGCCATTTTCAGCACTGTAGTGCGATCTTGGAGTTGGTATATTTAAGTAGGGGGATGTGTGGGGGCGAAGCTCTCCACTTTATGTAATGTTTTAAAGTTTTTTTCTTTTTTTCTTTTGGAACAGCAATTTTTTTTCCCATGGAAAAAAAAATCGCTTTTCTGAAGTTTTGACATTATAAGCATTTGCTTACATGAGGTTGATTAATCATTGTTTGCTTTTTTAAGCATTCGATGGTGTAATATAGACCCTTGAGAAATGCATACCTTGCCCTTTAATTAGATTTTTATATATGTGAGAAGGATGCATACTATCCCTATATAAAATTGTATTTCTACCATATGTTTTTTATATAACTGTTGTAAAAAAACATTTATGTCTTTCTTTATGGTAATATCCAAAACTTCTACCTGATTTCTAGAAACAACATGAGTAAAACTTAAAAAAATAGTAGTATTGTTAATATATATTAAAAATTGTTGTAATTGTGCCCAAGACCCTGTCCTAATTAATATCAGGTCATCCACAAATCTTTTATACAGAAAAATAGAAAAATATACCTAGACAATTCATTGTTATTCAGAATAAATTCTTCCTCCCAATAAGCTAACACTGTACTGGCGTAGCTACTGGCACACGGGGTGCCCATAGCTATGCCAAGTAACTGTAAATAGTAAGTGTTCTTGAACAAAAAAATATCTTCTAATATCAATTCCAATAACATGCATATGAAATCAACTTTCACAGATTCATATATAAAACTCTGCATTAAATAGCTTTTAACTGCTTCTATACCACAGGAGTGCAGCATTACCATGAATAAAGAATTCACGTCAAGAGCTACTAAATAACTCAATTGAAATTTTATTATGGCCTGTAACAGCTTCATGCAAGTCATATATCAATTGCTTTGTATCACTATTAGGTGATTTCATTATAGCAGGTTTTAAATTCTTTTCAACATAAACTGATAGTGGTTGGGTTATCCAACCTTGTCCAACCACTATCGGTCTTAATGGTGGTTGAATTCTACTCTTTTGTAGTTTTGGTTGTCCTTGAATAATAGGAATTAATGGATGCATAACTATAAAGTAATCCAATAACTGCTTAGTAATGAGATTACTTAAATAACAGTCATTTAATGACTCGTGAATATAACTACAAAGCTCATCAATATGAGATAGTGATGCTTTCTTATAAACACCATCATCATTCAACATAAGAAGCATATTTTCACAATATTTATCAGTATCATAAACCACTATCCCCCCACCTTTATCAGCTGGGTGTATCGTAATTGATAAATCATTGACAGGCTCATGTAGTGCTTTACTATCTTCCTTGGTTCAAGTTACAAAATCTATTATGATAGAATTTATCTTGTGAATCAACGAACTCTCTGAGTTCTGGGGTCTATGTTATATGTTCGAATGCTTAATTGTTTGAACCTCTAATGATCGCCCGTTAGTGATCGAACAATTAAATGTTCGAACATATAAAAAATTAATATTTACAAAAAAAGAAAATGTAAAGGGTGTAAGCAGAGGGGCAAGCCCCTTTGCACCCCCCCACACCCCCTACTATTTAAATACACCAACTCCGAGATCACACTTCAGTGTGCTACAGTGCGGAAATGGAAAATTTCCCATTTCCTACACCATAGCACAATCTTGGAGTTGGTATATTTAAGTAGTAGGGGGTGTGGGGGGGCGCAGGGGGGCATGCCCCCCTGCTTATACCCTTTAGTTTTTTTTTTGTTTAGTTTATTTTTCTTTTAATTTTTTAAAAATATTTGAACATTTTAATGTTCGATCACTAAAGGTCGATCTTTAGTGATTCGAACATTTAATCGTTCAAATATTTAACATAGACCCAAGTTCTGTTTCACAAACATTACAGAAAGTCTCTAAAAATGCATTTAATTCAGGAAAAACATGCTAGGCTTTTTAAAATTGTTATACTCTGTTTCTGAATTGTTAAACATTACCTTAAGCATCACATTGCGCGCAAAAGCTTTAAAGTCCAATATAGTGTTTGCAAAATCTGTAGTTGAAGCTGGTATAAAGGATAAACCACATTGCAATAAACTTTCTTGATAATGTGTCAAAGTTTTACTAGATAAGTTAGAAATGAATAAGTGTCTGTTATCCGCTGTTCCCACATTCGTTTGATATTGTGGTTGGAGTTCCACTCTTGTGATGGTAGTCTACTCTTTCTCCCTCTGCTTACTGAATGGTTGTGCCTGGTAGGCTCCACTTGTTAAATAGGAAGGGGTGGAGAGGAAAAAACCTGCTTCCTGGATACAGTTTGTTTCTCCTTCGTTCTAATGGTTTGCTCTACAGCTACTGGATTCACCGGCTGAGAAGAATTGATATTCTCAAGATGAATGTTATTATTTAATCACTCACCTTGAGAAACATGATCATTTGATCCTTCAGGTATTGATGGTTGAACTTGTAATATATTAGTATGTTCCATAATATCTTGTTCATTCACTGCCACATTTAAAGAAAGTGTTCTTCTTTGGAAACAGAATGCTGTATATCATTTTCATTACTAGCCACATTAGAGAAAGTCCTCGGCCATATAAAAACATACCCTTTAAGAAAATCCTTCAAATCTCTATCCAGCTTTTTCTTTTAAATTACTTTTAATTGATGTTCAAAGGACTGTACATTATCACAAACATTCTTCATGATTTTATCAAAAATAGTTGCCGGTAAGATTCCACTAAGTGACATTTGCTTTTGATGTATTTCATGCAGCAACAATTCCTCCATAGGTTTATGAAAGTCAATAAGTAGCTGCATATACTTGGTACTAGTTTCTAGGTTTAATTTTTCAAACGTTTAAGAAGTTCAGGATGTGTTTCACCTGAAACAGGCATATTTAGAACTCGCAAACCTCTTGGAATGACTTTATGTGAAATACAGGCTTCAAAATGAAGCCTCTGCCATTGTAGCTTTGTATATTTGATTAAGTCATTTTCAAGTTCCATGGTATATTTATGAGCAATTCTTTTATCATATTGTACTTGTTCACTAATAATTTCTTCAGATGTTACTTCATATGTCAGCAGCGGGTTTCTATCCATATGTATAAGATTCTCAAGGCTGGTTACAAACTTCTCAGTCGTTTTTGGAACATAATCTAGCTCTGACTACGTTCAGCCATAATCAACAATGTTATCACAAGAATGAAAATTAAAAATCCAACAATAAATAACGATGCCACTGCAAACCTCTACTACACAAACTGTATAAATTATAAATAAAATGTAGTAAACAAGGTGGCTAAAAGTAAAATAATTTAATGAACGGTTAGCTCTTTCACATCAATTTGTGATGCTTCTTCAGATCAAAGAACATATAACATCATTCCTTATATATATTCACATAAATGAATCAGTTATACATTTAATTATCTAATTTAAAATTTAATGTTAACATACAAATATATAATATAACCTACACTAATGATGTTTTTATAAAAACACAAATATCTAAATATAAATTTCCATTTATCTAAAGGCCTAACTTTCAAGTAAAACCTAACAAACCACAGTAATGAGACATTTAATAAAAATGAAACACATACATTGAAGTATACTTCTACATTTTATCTAAGAGACCTAGCTTTTAAATATGGCTTAATAGAAGCTCTATCATTAAGACCTGGTGGTCTATCAGCTTGTAATTCTAAAATCCATTTGAATTCACGTTGTTCTGTTAAATTTTTTAGATCTCCGAATCTTGAGCGTGGATATATACATTCTATAACTTTAAAACTAAACTCGTGTGTTGCAAAATAAAGCTGAATGTTTAGCAAGGGTGCTTCTATCTATATCATTATTTCTGATTGCTGCTATGTGTTCCCTTGCACATTCCCTTAGTGTCGTGTTGGTCATACCTACATAGAATGAACTACAGCTGTTACAAACAGCCAAGTAAATTAAATTCTTCATTGTACAATTTGCTGAAACATTAAATTTATATTTCCTATTAGTTTAGCTCTTGACGTGAATTTTTTATTCACGGTAATATCGCACTCCTATGTTATAGAAGAAGTTAAAAGCTATTTAATGCAGTCTTATATATATGAATCTGTGAAAGTTGATTTCATATGCATGTTATTGGAACTGATATTAGAAAATAACATTTTTTTGTTCAAGGACACTTACTATTTACAGTTACTTGGCATAGCTATGGGCACCCCATGTGCCAATAGCTACGCCAATACAGTGTTAGCTTATTGGGAGGAACAATTTATTTTGAATAACAATGAATTCTCTAGGTATATTTTTCTATATAGAAGATTTGTGGATGACCTGATATTAATTTGGACAGGGTCTTGGGCACAATTACAACAATTTTTAATATATATTAACAATACTTCTCATTTTTTTAAGTTTTACTCATGTTGTTTCTAGAAATCAGGTAGAATTTTTGGATATTACTGTAAAGAAAGACATAAATGTTTTTTTTTACAACAGAGTTATATAACAAACCATGTCGTAGAAATAATATTTTATATAGGGATAGTATGCATCCTTCCCACATATAGAAAAATATAATTAAGGGGCAAGGTATGCGTTTCTCAAGACTAGATAAAGATGATAAAAAATTTCATGCAGACATGGAAGTGTTTAAAAAAGAACTATTTGAACGCAAATATAATAGAAAGGAAATTGATAATGGTCTACCGGAGGTACAAGCATTGATAAATAATAGAGCTAAATCCTTTATGCATGGGCAATGTTTCAAGAGGTACATATGATAAAGATACAGTGACTTTTAAACTGGAATATTCTAGTAATGTTGAATATGTATGTCAACTAATAAATAAAAATTGGTTTATACTACAACCAGATGATGAAATAAATCAAGTAATTAAGAATAAACCACAATTTAGTTATAGGAATAGAAAACAAATTAAAAAGACTGCTATGCTATACTAGTAATAAAAGTTCTAGCAACATAAATGCAATGTACAGGACTCTTATGAAGTTAATCCTACAAAATAATTTCATCTTATTTGAAAATCAGTTATTCAAGTAAAAAATAGGAGTTGCAATGGGGCCTGCCTGTGCCCCCCTTTTTGCAAATATTGTATTAATTCAGTGGGAACTCAATACAGTGTTTAAACATGAACTTTTTAAACATTGTAGATTCTATGAGAGATACCTAGATGATTTATTAATTTTCTGAGATGACACAGGTCAACAACTGCAGCAATTTTTTGGGTTCTTGAACTTGAGTACTGGGTTTTTAAAACTCAGCATGGAATCTAATTTTGATTTTATCAATTTTTTGGATATCACTATACAAAAAGATACTTAAAACCATATATTCACCTCTACGTTGTTTAGGAAACCTACATATTCTAACACCATTACATTTTGACAGTTGTCATCCTATACACCAGAAAAAATCTCTGGTAAAAGGACAGGGTGTTAGATTAGCAAGGATGATAAGTGAATTCACTGTGTTTATACAAGAGATGGACAAATTAAGGACAATGCTCGGTAGGAGGGATTACCCCGTTACATTTATTGATCCAAGTTTGGACAAAGTAATAGGGAAAAGAAGTAGTGGACACTTTGCCCCACTTTTGGGAGTATTGTCTGACACTTCCCCTTGGGGGCAATGAGTAATCCACCAACAGACACTCAGGAAAGGGGCAGTACACCCTTTATGGATGGCATGATTCTCACGTTCAATCCCCTATATTACATTACAGAAGTCCTATACAACAACTGGATGATATTAACTACAGATGAGCTTTGTAAATCACGACTGGGTGACAAGCCTTGTGTAGTATACAGGAGAGATTTATGTATAAAAAATCTCCTGGAAAGTAATCATTCAAGAGAGAGGGAAGGACAAATGAGAACATTTGGACACTGTGCACAATGTCCTTATAGTATTGAATCTAACAGCATTTGAATAAAGGGTTATGTCAATCTTTATTTGCAAAGAAAATTTAACTGTCAAAGCAAATGTTTAGTGTACATTCCAATCTGTCAAGTATGTGACCAATTTTATATTTATAAAACAATCAACGGCTTGAATAAGCATATCTATCAGCATGATTATGATATCTGGAAGGGCAATGTGAATAATGCCCTGGCCAAGCATATAATGGAGTTCCCACAGCATTACTTTAAATTTTCTGTTTTAGAACAAACTCAAACAGAGGGTAGCAGGGGAGGGCCAGTAGATTTATACCTTGAATACAAGAAATTACTCTGGCAGCTCAGATGTAATGCTACAAAAAACACGGTTTAAATTATATGTTGCCCATTTCATGCTTTTTGAAACTCACGTCCGAGATTCATTTGTAGTTATTGTCACTATAAGAAGCACTGGGTTAGTTACAATGTTCTCCAGGTTTATTGGAATTTTAATGTAGATGAGTTGTTTTCGTATGAAAAAATATATATTTAAAATTGTATCATTGCAAAATAATTTATCTGCAATGTCTTATAGCTTTAGGTACTGCATGTTAATCATTTTGTTTGCCTGCTTTGGGTTTTGAATGATATTCAGTACTAATTGTACTGGGACTAGGGTTGATTGATGGGGTTTTTAGCCCATGGCTTTTTTAGATGAGAACATGTGACATAATAAGTTTTATATTTAATTAAGTCTTTAATGGTTTTTACATCATTCTGGTGAAGTCTTGAGGCGAATGCCAGATGAAAGTGCTTAATAATAAAGAGGTCCAGTGGTTCGACAGAGTGCTTCTTTGTTTGTTTAATATCAGCAACAATACTTGCATTCACATGTGTGCTTTGATACAACATACAAACAGGCTTAAATAAGTGTGGCACTTGCACCAGTAAAAACACACATCATATTATAGATTACATTAATGCAAATTCATAATTGTAAACTGGCATTTACTAAATTTGCCCAGTAGATGATGTTTTAACAGCATAATTCAAGCAAGAAACTTTATTTTACAGAAGGCTGCCTGTCTGGGCTACCTATCCATTTGTGTAATACACATAAATACATTCTATGCATATTGATATACATCATGACATTCAGAGACACATACAACCCATTTGTCAGGTGACTGACTATACCTGAGTTGTACCTTAATTTTTGGTCAGGTTTGCATACATCACATAAGCAGGCCTCATTTTGCATGTACATTCATCACTTCTGCTAAAGTTAGACAACTGTTAATATGTACATCAGATCATTATTCTGTTTATATCCTTGTCAATGTGCCACATCTGTGTGTGTGCCATGTCCTTCTGTATTTTGTAAAACTTGTAAAAATATTTAAGTAGGCATTTCCAGGTGAACATATGAAATCACTGTGATTTTAACAGTTTCCATCCCCTCCCCATCAGTCTTAAAGCTAACTGTGGTCCCATGAATAGGGAGCTTTACTTTCCAGCCTTATTCAATGTTGGGTATAGCAGTCACTGAACTCAGAAAAAAAAAACACTTTTCAACTTTATTCTCAGTAGTCATTTTTTTTAATTAGCCTAGCTGCAACTTTTGACATACTTTCATCAGCTAGTCCAATCACAATTCTGTTCCAGTCTGTTAATTTTTAGTTTTATCAAACCAACAGTTTTCAGCTAGTTCATACAATCACCTTACATAATCATCATCACTGTCTTTGTTAGCTTGAACATATCAGTGAAAGCTTGCCATTCCACGTATATCTGTTCTCTCTTTCTATTCTTCTTTCTCCTTTCTCTGTCTTTCTCATACTCATAGACATACATGCAGACTCGTGCACAAATTTTATATAATTTGCTTGTTTATGTGCTTTGGTTTTACAAGAATTCATTTATATGTCAAACTGCCATGCAAAAAAAAGTTCTTTTATCATTCACAAGAAATGCATTAACAGAAAATGGGTTCACTTGCAAGCTGGAGTGTTATAATTCAGGCACTTTTCAACATTTTCACTGTAAGCTCTGCTGGTACTGCAAATTGTGCCAATTTTCTATTAAAGATCCATCTATCATGTGAATTTAGATGTTTCAAAGTCTGCAACTTGATTGTTAGCATCCCTTTGATGTAAAACAAGTTCTTTGTCTCAGGAAATTCTCAATTTACAGTCTTTAGGCAATAAACAGAGGATTAGCAATGTTAGTTTATTTCTGCAGAGTATTTTCTTCAGTGAAATTAATTTATCCCATGCAGTTTCACCTTGCTTTGTAAGATATTACTTTAATGTTTTAGCATAAACAAGATATTTAAAACCCCTCAGGATGCTTTCATATCAATGTTTATATAAATGGCTTGTGTAAAGTAACTAGAGATACAAATAATGAACAAAATGTTTATTTCTCAGTAGCCTTTGGGTGGCAGCTATATGCACTTGTAAATTACCTCATATATCTTTTACAATTCTTTTTTTTTTTAATAAATGTTCATGATATATGTCCTTAAATGACCTCTGATCATAGCAGGAAATATTCATATGATATAATCAAAATCATGTTAAGTGGGCTTAAAAAAATCAACATTTGTTTATGATAATGTATTTATGTGTTTGTTATTTAAACTGGAGAGTGGATTGACCTAAGTAGATTCTTTAAGCTGTGAATTGGTGATGTTTCAAGGCACAATGGTAAACAATTCTTTATATCCTGCACATGCAGTCAGCAACGATTTAAGCACAGTAACTGACTTTGTAATATATCAGTGAGAGAGTCACTCTGATAATGTTCTTTAAAAAAATAAAATAGTCACCAAGTGAAATATGTAATTTAGCTAAACATAGTGTGACTAGTATCATTGTAAATAGTACTGACATCTGCCTTCCCAGCATGCTATGCATAAATGTTGACATAAGTAGCTCAGTGCAGAGTAAAGCTAAGGAACTGAAAATGGATTTGTGGGAATATGTAGTGAGTTACGATTCATTTAAATATTGCATAGCTAACTCGAATGCATACTATTTACAGTTAGTACAAATAAATAGTGGCTAACATGATGTGCAGGCATGTCTATAATACTGTGTCAAGTCTGTTACAGAAAAACATGGTTAATATTTCAAGAGAGCACAAGATATTACTGAACACAAACTGGAGAAACATAAGCTGCTTCTATCTTAAGCATTTATTCGGTGTCAACTGAAAAAACCTTGTCACATGACTCATACACCAAACCTACTTGTATACACATGTGCACCCCTTTTTCTAAAAGAAGCAATTCCCTGTATATGAAGTAAATGTTTATAAATTGCATTGATACCTACATATTCTACAACTATAACTAATGAGTTATACGGCTATTATACAACAAAAATACTACATTGTACCCTTTTATGAACTATGTATAGTCCTGAATCTGAGCAGGGTATTTACCAATCTACTATTGTAAGTATAACAGTTGCACTAATTATGCATATTCACTTTGCTCTCTATGCGTTCAGCACAACTCAGAGCTGTAACCATGACAGCAATGGAATGAGGTGGCTCTGTCATGGGGTTCAGCTGAACCTCAGCACAGATTTTTGTAGCTGAATTTGCTGTATTTGATGACTACTTAACTACAACATCTGGTAGGTTCTGATTTCAAATACTTAATGTCGCTGGAACCTCTTCAAGCAGTTTAGGTAAATGTCCATGATTCTGCTTACGCAGCTGCATATCATCCCCTAGGATTACAGGAAACTTAGAAAATATGTTTTGAGCATCTCATGTAGCTGACCCAAATTCTGGGGTAAAATCATTACCACTATTTTTCTTTTCATAAAATTAATACATTTTTTGTTTTGAAATGAAACTACTTTTATTACAGCTACCTTCTTTGAAAAGCTCTACTGCTTGGTTCTCTGCATCCTGAAACTAACATGTAAAATTATGTGACATGCATAATTCTGTGTCTTCTTTCCATCACTAATTAGGCTGTGGGAGTCTCACAGCTTGCAAAAGTGTATTTCTTTATTCTGGCAGAAAGAAGTAATAATCTATCTAGTCTGAAAAATCACAACACCTGCCCTTCTTAACCTCCTCTAACGCAACTCTACTAATTGTGTCTTGCATGCCACCAAATCCTTATTAAAGATATCTAAAACTGACAACACAGAATTCCTGTACTCCAACTACATAGCAAAACTCTGGAATTCTCTGCCCCTAAACATAAAAACTACTACCAGCACTACACAATTCAAAAAACTTCTTAAAAAATATTTTACTAGTGTATCGATATGCCCCCAGATTTAATAATTCTGTGTAGGCATAATGTAGACCCTACACAGAAGTTACCATGTCCGTATATGCAGTTTCCCCTCAGTAGCCCCCAATGCATACTAATGATGGAACATTACTGAGGAAGAGCCATGGAACAGGGTTATTGAATCAGTGAATGGACTGTGTGACTAACTGTGTCCACAGATGAGTAACACACCTTCCACACTGTCCAAGTGCATGATTGCAATGTATTTAATTTATTTTTAAAGTTTGAGTGGCATGGCATGTAGCAATTGACATGTGTCAGACATCCAAAAATAGAAACCAGATGCATTTAATTTGTGATTCGAAGGTCAAGTTTAAGCTTAGCGGGTTTGCATGGCATGACCCGGTACTTAGCAATGCTTAAACATGGCTCAGAGGTATATGTAAAAGTATAGCAGCATTCCACATATCCACATAGCTAAGTGAATAGAGTTATGGCCTCATGTGCAGTACGTGTGGGTTTTGAATACATGGAAGGGAAATTAAGAAATTATTTTCATAATATAATTTATGCCAATTATTTTTAAATCATGATCTGCTACGCTCAGTTAAAGCACTATTAAGCCTTGCTAAGCCATGATAAGCACTGCTTACACAATCTCTGTTTAGGCATTGCTTGGCAGTGCTTGGCACCTCTTGGCTGTACTTAGCTGGTTTGTGCACTGCTAAGCACCACCAGTTTAAGCACTGCTCAGCTCAGCTGTGCTGGTTTATGCTGTGGCAAGTGTCATGCCACATTTTTGAAAATTGCTCAATGATGCATAAGGGTGAGGAAAAGGGCTATATTAAGCCCAATAAGCGGGAATACACCATAATTTGTTGGAGGTCTGTCTCTGAAGGATACAGTGGCAGGCATTGGAGAGGGTTTGCGCTTTTGGGTGTAGCAGTGGGGCATAGAAGAGTCCAGGGTCATGGTCAGACTCCTTGTGAAAAACCATGAAGACTGGCTCATGCAGGAAGGTTACAGGGCTCGGAGTACAAAGTGGTGGCCTGGGACTGGCTGGCAAAGGACCTCAGCAGTGCAACTGGCATCCCCCAAACAGGTGAGCAGTGTCGTCACCACCATGACATCCTGAAAAGAAGGAAGGGAGCTCTGTTAGTTGCCTGGGTCCAAGAATTCCAGGCGGGCAATGTTCCACATGTGTGTAAGTATGTTTACCTGTGTCTCACCAATATTTAATCTTGAATGTCTGCTAACTGGTATGCATAATGGTGTGCTTCTCTCCCAACAGCTGCAGAGGTGAGAGCTCACAGCGTCAAGCTGCATGCAGGGCAACTGGCCAGGTTGCATCATGAGTGTGGTGAGTACAGCTGTATTATGCTATCTATAGTCAAATAAGACAGAAAGAGTAGAGCATGAACAATTTATGTACAAAACATTTGTAGTGCAATAACTGTGGCATTACAGCTGCATAATGCTAACTGTTATGCAAGAAAAACTCAAAACTATTCCTGTAAATGCATGAAGGTATCTTTAGCAGTATTGTTTTTCAATACTTGTGGAATTAGAGCTGATATTTCAACCCAGTAACAATATATTGTGCACACCTGCATTGTATTTAGTAATGTATAGTTTACCTAGTATCTCTGTCATGATTGCATTACATGCATGTGTGTTCAACTGTCACTGCAGTGTACTATAACACTGTAGTACTAGAACCAGGTCATATTTTGTTTCTAGATGAGTTCTAACTAAATATCAGTCAGTGAGATTTTAGCAGTGACTCAGTAGCTCAGTTTGTTAAATGCCGTGTATGAAGTACATTTTGCCACACACAGACCAGGGTTCAAATCCAGTGCTGTATACTAATAAATATTACTGAATCAGATATGTTATGATGACAGGTAGACTCTCCACAGGTACTACAGGTAAATATATTTTGTGTAAATAATTGTTCAGATGTCACAGATTGTTAAAATCATTACCACCAATGTGCTATTAATGTATAAAATAAAGGAAATATGTGAAATAATCGTACAATATATTAACATAAAGGAAATAAAATGTGTTAACCTTGGTATGGGTGCATGCCTGGAGTGTCTTGTAAAAGTTGCTGCAGTCAATTAATACATGTGATGCACATGTCCCCTGCAGTCACTGCTATTGCTTTCTATCCCCATGCCTGCCAAGCAAGGCATGACAGTTGTGTACTCTGTTTACCATACACATGCATGTCTGTCAAGTGTCACGCTGTCATGGAATGTAATTACTGTTGTTTAATCCCTCTCTCACAGATGTATCATCAACATGGTTATATGTCAATAGCAAAGTAACAGTACATGCCCACAGTACACCATGGTAGTTATATAGGTCCATCTGATGAGCAAGTCTTCTTTGTAGTCATGTACCTGCAGGTATTACTGCTTAGCCCATAGTGTCCCATGTGGAGAGCTTGAGAGGTATTTATGTGCTACAGTAGCTATAGGGCACATTTACACATAAGGAAAGGACAGACCTGTAGAGTAGATAGCATTACTGTTGTCAACTAAATAGCCCGTGGTGGTATTAATGGACTGCATTTCTTTTTCTCCCCACCCCTTATCTTCATAAATGTATTACTGTTATATATTGGTCATGGTTTACTATTAACATATGTTGTTCCATAAACTTTATTTTGGGGCAAGTGTTTTATTAATGTTATGTATTAGTATGGTTGCAAATTAACATATCTTGTTGAATTGCCTATTCTGTTGGCCTTCTGCCATACCTGTTACTGGCATGCTGTTAATATACTGACTGTTCTGTTTATTTATTGTTGTGTTTCACATAATGTGCATTCAACTGTAATGGGGTTATTTCCAATGTTCTGGCATTCTTTTATTACTAACAATGGTCTGATTCATAACTCATCTATATCCACAACATGTCAGGGCAGGCCTGTTCCTGGTGATCAGCCTACTCTACCTCAGACAGCCAAGGCACTGGGTCCCAGCACATCTGGGACCCAAGCCAGTAGTGCCCCTTCTGCTGTCCCTGCACCACCTTAGGGTGGAACTGCCTCAGGGGATGGAACCCGTCCCCACTGGAGTGGGGACAAAGGGGTGGTTGTCATCCAGGATCAGCTACAGGCCATGGTGATTAGGATTTCTCATAGGGGCTATGAACATTGCCTGCACTGGATTGAGGGAAGACTGGACAACCTGGTGGGACATGCTGGCCCCAGCGCCCAGCCTCCAGCACAGCTACAGTACCTTCAGGGCAGTGAAGGAGCAGTGCCAACTGCCATGGGTGGGGATTTCAGTCATACTGCTGCCATCTGGAGGCACATGCATCTCAGATTCCACAACACCATCCCTGCCCAAGGTGTTTACCCCCTCATATGTCAAACACCTCCCCTGTCAGCTGTCTTGTCTGTCTTGTCTGCCTGCAAATGCAACCTTTCCTACCCAACTTACCTCCCCACATGTACCTACATCCCTCCCCCAACATTTCCCTCTATCCTTAAAAAAAAGCCGGCACCTGTCCCATAAAAAAACATATCACCCCCATACATAGCTCTCCATTTCACTCATGTGTCCACTGGACACAACTAATTATGAAATTAATTAATTAATTAACACATTTATGTTGTCCTTACTCCTCTCTCTGGGATCTGAGGCTCCAAATTCATGTACAAATTCTGTAGCATCTGCATAGCTGTTGCTGTACAAGAAATGGAAATCCATGGTCATTTCCTACACTCTTACTGTACAACACTGCCTGACTTTCAGTATGTTTTTCCCCTGCTTGCCCCCATTTCACCAATGTCCTATCACCCCATTTTTCTTTTCTTTAATAATTTTTAGTGCTGGTTTACATAGAGCTAAGTGGAGCGCTGTGATGCCAGACATCACACAAACCCACGCAAACCCACATAACAGTACTTAAAAGTGCCTTAATGGTCTTATGTGTTCCTCACAGTGTTAGGGCGATCAGCAAAATAGCCACCCCTGCTATGTCTCTCACCCGGGCCCCTGTCAACTACAGCATGGTACATTAGCCAACTAGGCCACTCAGCTCTGAATTAAAGCATGTGTTTCCAGAAAATGTACTGATTGCCACTGACAGACTGCAAGTACATGTAATGGGAAAAATTGGTGTGTAACTGGGATTGTAATGCAAACACTACACCAGTACACAGCCAAATAAATAATAATGGATGTACATGAAGACTGGGATAACAGGCATACCTGTCAACTGTTCAGATTGTTGCAGAATGTCCAGAGTTTTGCTCCCTATTTTTGGCCTTGTTTTCATAAAATCGTATTTTTTTCTGACAAAGTACTGGCAAGTCATCAAAGACTGAGGTTAGAACATCATGACAGACATTTAAGTTTCACACTTCATACCCTTCAGAAAGCACATGCTAATGCAAAACATGTTATTCTATCAACAGTCTACATTTGTAAGTGCAATATGTTAACCATGGCCCTCAAAATCCTCTTTGAACCTGAAAAACACCAGTTCTACAAACATTAGTCCAGCCTTATGCCTCTAACAGAACCCTACACTCCACTAATAAAAAGTACATAAAAATCAATGCAGCCAAAAATCAAGCACGAGATTCCCTCTTCTCAAATTACATAGGTAAAATCTGGAATGAACTACCTGATAACATCACCACCATAGTGTCATTAGTCCAAATTAAAACAACTCTCAAAACTCACCTATTAAACAGATGGCTGTATACCTGCTCTACTCAAAACATTTCCCCTCTCTGTCACTGCCCTTTTCACTACTGTTAATCTAACACCTCTCTACCAAACTCTTTCTCTGTTTACCCTATAGAACTTTTAACACTGCCTACCTAAGCGTACTACTCATTCACTCTACTCCTGGCATAAGGAACTCTCCTGTCAGTACAATTCATTTGCCCACACATGCAATTTATGATAAAAGATTTACCATAAAGTAATGTTTATGTGAAATATGAATGTCTAACAATATTTTTGCCAGTAAATATATAAATATGAAATATGACTGGCTAATGTTTATAAATACGAATGTTCACAGGAAATATGTATTGACTGACCTGCTGCACTGTAATGACTATGTAATGCAGCCTCTCTCTGACATTATCATGTAATAAGTGTAGCTGGCTGTAATGTAGTCCAAGCAATGAAGCCAATAAAATGAATGCTTTAATAGTACAAAAACTGCATAAAGCACATAGACAGCTTTTCGTATTCAAAGCACATAGATGGCTTTTCGTATTCCACACTGAATACGTTTTCAAATGCACATTACACTATAGATCAAGCCATTTAAAATATAAACGTAACAGGAAGTGACATCAAATTCTAAATCATTCCTTTCAAACTCTTTCCTACAACCTAATAACTAACGGCGAGACCAGCAGGCAGTACGAGTAGTCCAAGCTTGTATTCACAACTTCCTATGGATAATTCATTGAACTTGACTATTTTGGAAGAACTGTTTAAACGGATGGATGCTTTAACAACTAAAATGGACTTGTGGGAACAGCGGAGTCAGACTTTGCGAGGCACCAAAAATGGTTACTCCGGTGCAAAACCTTGTTGGTTTGCCGCATTCTGAGTCATCAGACAACACGGGGAACATTATCAATGTAGCAGCTCATACCAATGTTCCCCCTAATGGTCAGTATGTACCTTTGGAACCACGGAGCAATGCGGGTAACATCAGCCAGATTGCCAGTACCTCGGGGCTTATTGGGGCTCTTGTCTCTTCCTTTTCAGACTGGTTAAATGGTGTTTTTTCTTTTGCTATCAACCAGAATATGCAGACGGGAGAACCGGCTGGAGGTAACCTAATTTATTCTAATTGCATCACTAATGATTTAAAAGCATTGGATTTCAAACTGGTTAAAGTAAAAAAACTACAATTAGAAATTGGGTATTTTTAAAGAGTGCATCCAACAACGGATTATTCCAAAAGGCCTTAGAAGGTGGCAATACCCTACGGGCCTTGAGAATAATTCACTTTTTCACACAGAACTGATTCAATTATTTGATAAACAAGGTTTTGAATTATTAGAGTTAATGATGAAGCATTATAACAAGTGGATAGACATTTTACTTAAAGAAGTCACCGATTTGGACAATAAAATCAAAGCTGATGGTGACTTCAACAGGTATCAATTTGACTATAATAGAATTTTTTTCCACTATAGACCAGTACATGCTTAAACTAAAAAATACAAAGACTAAAAAAATAACACGTGATAAACTGGCATATGCCAATGATATAGCATATTCTTATCCCCCCACTTCACAAACTTGGGCTCCTAATAGGGGTTATCAAGGTACCTTAGAGCATTTGGGGGTTGAACAAGATGCTGAGTCCAGCTGAGACCAAGCTACCCCCAATAATAGTCAGAACGACAACGCTGACTCGTCTGGACTGAGGAGGAGTGATAGGTTCATGAACCGTAATGGGGGGGTACAAACTAACAATGCAGTTCATCCTGCAGGTAAGCCACACCATGCAAATTTTCAGATGAACAGGAATACGGGGGCAGTGCCGAATCGGGTGAATGGTGGCTAGCAGAGGTACATGAACAAGAAATCCAAAAAACGGAAATGCTAGTAACTGGCCCCAAGATTGTCCTAAATTCTTCTGGAGATTTTAAAATCTATAATTTTTCATCTGTGACCATTAACCCATATCTGGTGGACATTCTAGCAAAGGGATATACATTTGTCCCAAGTCAACATATGAACTTGGCCAAAAACCATCATTGACATTAAAATGTATAGTAGAAATTTGAACTTCAAACTGTTGTTTAATGAAGAACAGTTAGATGTGGCTAATCTACAGTCACAAGTACATGTGCCTAGTACATTTATTCCACCCCTAAATCCAGCATTATACATGTTTGAGTGTATGTGTGAATTGGATTTGAGGTTTTTGCATAACATGAGTAGGCACTATGATCAGCATATTAACTTCAATAGAGATGAATGGGATGAATTAAATTTCCTAAGATCACTAGATGTCAGAATTAGTAAACCAGATAAGGGTGGGGGGATCATCTTTATGGATAATATAGATTATGTTAATAGGATGTCAGAAATGTTAAACACGGAGTCCTATATTTTGGCTTCAAGAAATGAGTTGAACAGGGATTAAAAACTTCCTAAATGATCTATTTATAGAGGCAAGAATAGATATTAACATATTTAACTATCTTTTGGTTCAATATCCAAGAAACCCTGTCATTTTTGGTCTAGCCAAAATCCATAAAGCTTTGGTGAGCCCACCTATGAGACCATTGGTTGATGGTAGGGGCTCTATTACATATGCCTGTGCTAAGTATGTTGATTCGATCGTTAAGAAATACCTTATAGATGAGACACAAGTCTGTAAAGACTCCTGGTCATTCCTGGAAAAAATCAATAATCTGTCATATAATGAAAGAGATTTGCTGTCAACAATAGACGTGAAGGACCTTTACACTTCTATTCCACACAACCAAGGTATCAAGTGGATACAGGAGATGTTGGTGTTAAAAGGGGCAGCACCCTTGGAAATCTCTTTAGTAGTAGAAATATTAGACATTGTTTTGTCATATAATTATTTTATATTTAATGGGCAATTCTACGTACAAAGGGTGGGTGTTGCCATGGGCTCACCATGTGGCGCTAGTTTCGCCAACATGGTGATGACGATATGAGAAAGATGTTTTGTGCTAGAAAATGTTTTTAAAGACAAACTCAAAATGTATACGCACTATTTGGATGATATTTTTATCATCCTAGAAGCAGAGGAATGTGAGATGCAACAATTCTTTGAATAGATCAACAACACTACAAATTTCCTTAGGTTTACAGCTAATTTCCATACAGATGAAATAGATTATTTGGACATAAATCTAAGGAAAGATCTTTTAAATAGGTGTTATTTAGCTAGAATATTTAGAAAAAGTACATATTCAAATTCATTTCTACATTTTCCAGTTGCCACCTGTTAAACAAAAACGCTCCATAGTAAAAGGACAGTTAGTCTGAGCAGCTTGTATTGTGTCCTTGGACATGGATTTTGAAACTGAATGTGCTTTATTACAAAATATGTTTTTAGCAAGAGCGTACCCAGACAAACTAGTGAGGGATCTGATTAAGGAAGTTGGTAATAAAAGGCAGGTTGGGATTTATCACCCATCCTTAAACCAAGAACAGTGGCCTTATATTGCAATGAATGTATAGAAACCAGTGAGTCAACTATTCCATCAGAAGTAGCAAAAGGGAATTGCACTATAAATTTTATTTCTACATTTAATCTAAATAGCTCAGAAATTTTCAAGATTTTGAAGAAAAACTGGGTGTATATTATTAATGATTTGAACATGGCCAATAAATTTGACATCACCCCAAGGGTAACATATAGAAAGGGGTATAATTTAAAATGCCTCTTGGAAAATAAAATCTTGTCAAATACCAGAATGACAGGGATGTTCAAATGTGAAAATTGCAATTTCTGTAAATATGTGGATACGGGCAATTGTTTCACAGTGTGTGAAGCTAAGTACAGATTGCATAAAAAATTTAACTGTATTACCAGGATGGTTGTTTATCTAGCAAAATGCCAAATGTGCACAGCATTTTATGTAGGTAAGATGGAACAATGTTTGAGGGGATAGGATTTATGAGCACCAATATGCCATAAAAAAACTGAGTACTACGAATGCTTTAGCAAAGCATGTGAGTACGGCTGCAAACCATAAGTTTAAATTTCAAGTTATTGATCAGATTAGTGAGGATATAAGGGGTGGTCCAACCCATTTGAAATTGGAAGAACTTGAATTGATTTGGCAGGTCAAGTTAGATGCATGCCACAACCCTGGTATTGATGCAAGTTCACTTAAATGCATTTTAAAGATTAAAAGTTTGTCCAGGTGATTTAATGTTAGGTAATGTCATTTAATGCCTTTTAAGTTATTTTATTCATTTCAGCACAATGTGAATTTTTGCATGTGATCAAATAATTGATGTTGCTGTATTGGTTAAGGGTCAGTCTAGTTTACTGTTGCAGTGGTTGTTAAATTATTTATGTATATTTATAGTACAGTTAATATATATTTATGTTGTATATTTATTCCATATATATGTATATATATATATATATATATATATATATATATATATATATATATATATATACCAACTTTAATGATAGTATGAATTTCTTAGGATCTGTATAAATTCTTTTCTAGTATTTCTCTTGTTTATTAACTATTTTGAGGTCACGCTCCCCCCTATGTGTCCTAGGCTGAAGCAGCAGCTGTAGCCTGGAACATACACAGCTGTATGTTAAGCTAGCTGCTACAGACCTACCATACCTCACAACCCCCTAGAACAAGGGATCCCGACACAACCATACATAAAGGGTGGGGACAAAGGTTCAGTGACAGGGACATGTTTCGCAGTTTTCCCCTACAAAGCTAATGAGCTAACAGAATAGCAGCTACTGCATCAGCATGCATAGTCTGATGGGTATGACGTCTCAAATTCACATGTCCCTCTGTTTACTGACCTCAACCCACAATGTCTACCACTGAACTGACAGACAATCACAATGTCATGGGACAATGGCCAAACATATCATGCAAAACTGTGGACATACCTCAGAAATCTCAACAGTGGACAGTTTTTGTACCTACCCTCTGTAATGCTATAGTCTTCACACCTCACTAATGTCCATGTCAACGTGTAAGAAAGGGGCCAAGGCCTACATGAAGACCTTAAATATTCCACTGTGGTGCCAATAAAAGTGCAACCCAGCTGATTTGGAGGCAATTAGCAGTTCTGAGACACAGATTGGTGCACAGGCACCTGTTAATGAGCAGTACCTACAAAAGGCAATCAACTGCCTATGGGGAACAGGTCTGTATATTGTTTTGCTTACAGAGACAATAGTTCTGCAATCTATTTTCTGAGGAACACTTCAAAAAATGAGCACTGCACTCTACCAGGTATGTAATAGATGCCCCCATGTAATGGAATGCACATAGTAGGATGGAGGTATGGGGAATAGGGATTACAACAATAGGCCTGCCATGCATCTATGGTATCGATATGTTGGTGATACTCTGCTGTCCAACAGCTACAGGCATGCTTCACAACTGTACCTGCTTTGAGTCAAATCCCAGCTCTGCCCCTGTTACTCCCTCCTACTACTACAGTTGGCTGTTGTAGGAAAGCTAGTGGAATCTGTGTTAGACATAGTGACACTATGTAAGGGTGTACACTCCTGTAACATCAAATGACAAACTGTCATTCACAACCTCTCCTTCTGTCAATGTCAACACATAAATAGTGCTGGCATTCTACAGGTGTCCCTGACTGCCCATGATGTACCCTGGCTAGGTTACTGTTTTGTTGACATTCATCCCTCTTTGGTTGAGAGCTGTGGTTAACACAGCTCTCAACCCCCTACAGCAGGGATTTGGTCATAGCCATAAGTAATGGGGGGGGACACAGGTCCAACCTCAGTGACAGGAGATACATATTGGCCATACAATGTAAACCTATGAATACACTAACAGATATTACTGTAGCATACATGTTTTCTGAGGGGTCTGGCATGGGGCAACCAGATTATCTAGTGTCCATCAACAACCATCAATGAATGGCCAACCATTTTTCAGGTATACACATGTTTATGCCAAAAGGAACACATTCATGAGGCACACGTTCATAGTCCGCAAGCATCTGTGTAGTGGGGAGGTGGAATTCCTACAGGGAACATATACTACAGCAGGTTTGCATTGCTGTCTATCATTGTGGATACTGTTGTTGCTGGACTGTCCCCATATAGTTGTTGCAATATCACACAGCTATTTGTCCAACAGTGGCTGTACAACATATTAGAAGGCACTTGCCCATAGGCGACAGAACGCAGTAGACTGCAGTGATGGGTGTACAGACATACAGCAGAATCTGTCACAGTACACATGGACATGCCCAGTTTTGCTACTATCCTGGTGATAGCCACACATGTAGTGTGTTTATACACTGTGAGGTATAACATGTGAGGGAGTGGTGGATAGTGCAGACCATATTGGTTGTGCAGGGTCTGTACATAGTGGATGTCCCCTTCTTGTTGTCTTTCAGGAACAATGTATTGCAGGAGGCATCCCCCATTCACAGCTGCTGAGAATGCTGTTATCCTGGATGGCCTCAGACTGCATCATCACATTCTGCTTTCAAGAGGTCAACAACATCGTGAACAGTGTGCAGCATTGTGGGGTGACCTTGCCAGGATGTTTAACCAAAGTGGACATTAGGAAAGGACAGCAAAGACGACCAACCACAAAGTTTTCTGCACGAAGTCTTTAATAGACGTGACAACAGTGAAAACAACTAGCAGTCAAATTTAAAACAAGCGCTTTCGCCTGGCTGATACCAGGCTTTATCAAGATGTGTGTGTGAGGAACCCAAACCTATTTATAATACTTAATGGTCACCTGACCTACACTTAATTAATTAATTAGAGTAAATTTAATAAGTTACATTCTTAAAGGTGTATCGAAAAAATATATATATGTATGTGTGACTTATGATACAACCTAATATAACAATACATGCATACTTATTAAAATCTGTTGGGATTCAGATAATACATTATGTTTGTAATTATATTAATAATAATGTATTAGTATCCTAAAAACATATGCTGTGTATCTGTACAAACATTAACACGTTTGCAGTTATAGTCATGAAGAAGTATGCAGCCTGCTATACAAGAGGCAAATACTCCAGGATGCCTGTTCACTCACTATAGGGAAATGGTACATACCTGCAGCAGTGACACTACAGCAGCCATATCATTATCCGGATAGGTGTACTGGGTATTATGTGTAGTTATATCACATACACTGTCATACTGTGTACCCCACAGGTGTAGTGTACTGGCAACATTCACTGTATGTATCTGAAGTGCATGTTAGAAATGGCCTGTCTTGTCTGTGCATGTTGTGTGTTTGTGTGTTGTGCATGAGATCAATGATGAGATGTGTGACTGGTAATGCAGGTGTGGCTCATTATCTGTATGAGTCTGTGTGGCTTACCATACATAACAGTTCAGGAAATAATGTACTGATTTTGTCTTCTTCCTCACAGGTGAATGGGGGGGGTTGGAGTCTGCCCCCCTCACAACCTGATGTCAGTGTCCCAGTGGGCTCTGATGATGATGGTGGCCATAGTGAGGCACAGGTGGGGTTGTCAGGGGTTGGATCTGTCCCAGAGGTTGACATCTCTCTTTTGCCACCATTGTCCCCACACACAGTATGCCCACACATACCCATTCCCCAGAGGCCACAGATATTGGACAGTCATATGGTATCAACATTGAACAGGACAGTTTGACAACTATGGTAGCAGTGAGTGTAGACACTGGCCATAGCCGGACAGCTGTCGTGGTCCCACACAGGCAGATTGATAGGGGTGCTCGAAGGGGGAGACAGGTGTCACATCATGGGTCACTCGCCGCATGTTTCGGGCCATCATGGAGGCACAGACACGTACCGAACGCAACACCAGATGGATGCTCAGGGTCATGGATGAAGCACAGTCTGACATCTGTGACTTCCTCCACTACATTGGTGATGCCATGTATTATTTCACTGATGTAGTGGACAGATGGTGGGCTGAGACAGTGTCTGTCTTTGCCCACACATTGTCTGTACTGGAACATCTGGTTGGGGTAGGGCATTGGGCACATGGATGTAGGTCAGCAACACCATCTGCTGAGAGACCATGTGTCCATGCACACTCACACCCCTGTAGTGGCAGTACCTTCAGTGCTACAAAAGTGTGCTGTCCACACCACGATGTAGCAGGCCATGGGCACATGGTCCTGGGTGATCCAGTGGTGGACACAAGCTCAGCAGACAGCAGTCACCATCAGGTACTAGCACTGCATCTGACATTGGGTGTGGTGGTGCCACTGCTGCTCCTGACAGAGCAAGTTCCTGTGTTTATGGCCGGTGATGGTGAACTGTCCACTCTGCCATGTACAAGTAAAATTTCACCTAAACAGCCAAAATTGGACTAGAGAAGTCAAACATAGTAGAAGCAAGAGAAACAATGGTCCAAAACCATCAGTTTATTATAAAACAACAAACAAAGCTTTCGAGTTAACAAACTCTTTTTCAGTATACTGTTAAAACAGACAAGCTGTAATTCTTCAGTATAGCGTTAAAGCAGACAAGCTTTGGCAAAGCATATAATGATGAATTGTGTGCAGTATAGCTTTGAATTTTGTGTTTTATCACAAGTCACACTAGGGATTAGAGGTGGCAACCTTGCTAATAAAACAGAGATAGAGGAATATAAATGGATAAATTATTTTGGGGCTGACCACCCACCAGGACTAAATCTCACTAATAGTTTAAAGCCACTATTAAAAGAGAAACACTCTTATGTGACTTTACTTCAAATTGATGCTTTGTTATATGAATTAGTCAAGTTTGATTTTAAGAGTGTAGGCTTTTATACCATGTGATGAACTGTGTTGTTTTTATTGGCTGGCATGTGATATATATTGATGCATTACAGCTTGTCTGTTTTAACACTATACTGAAGAAGAGTTTGTTAACTCAAAAGCTTTGTTTGTTGTTTTCTAATAAACTGATGGTTTTGGACCATTGTTTCTCTTGCACTCTGCCATGAACAGTCCACAGCTGTCCAACATACACATGTGTAGGGCTAGACGTGGGCTTGACTGTGTACACGCACACCCTCAAACATCACATGCAGGTCACTCACAGACACACATGGCACCTCTCCATGGCACATATGACCAGTACCCCTTCCTGACTCACACACATGCTGCCAACTGTATGACACACCCTAGGCCTCTTGTACCTCCACATCATGCCCTGTGCATGTGATGATACCTGTGCCACATCCCTGCCATCCATAAATGCAAGGACATACAAATATGTGACTGATGCACAGGGTGACTATATTACTTTCAATGTAGTTATGTAGTACAGTATTGTTATGCCATTGCAGATGTTGTGAGCCATGACAGGTACTGTGTGTTGGCACATGTTATGACTACACAGCAAACCCTGTGTATCTTAGGTGCATGATGTTAGACTGATGGCAGTGTGACACAATGACATGTGTATCACGGACCTGTGTATGTGTCTGTTGTAGGGGTTTGAGTGGTTACTCAATGTACACATGGCAGCAGTACGGCAGCACAGGATGGCATGGCAGCACAGCAGTAATATGATGTCAGCAAGGTACGCTAGTATTTCTGCATGGTTCCCTAGGTGCTTATGTGTAAAAAGTCATGTGTGGGACAATGGGGGCAGCCGGCATAATTATGCATTCATACTTTGTGAGAAGGTATGTTACCCTTTATACATGTCACCTGGGTTTTCTGACCATGCAAACCTAGATGGTGGCAGACATCAGTGATGCCTATATAGGACTAGGACCTGGAGCTTGTCACAGGGCTGTAAAATGCATAACCATTGCACAGAAATAGCCCACGTGGGGATGTCTGTAGTGTTACTAGGGGATATATCTGTAACCACATACATGGACACACACACAGAGCTGGTTGGTGGAAGACTGGAATCTACTATTGCACACTATAGCATGCAGTAGTTAACATATGCACCACAAATGTTATCTGGATTTGGGCTGTCAGCTAGAAGTCTTAAGGTGGATGACATCAGCAGGCCTTGTAGGGGAGGGCATTAGAGGTTAGCAGCTAGTCTTAGGCCCATAAAATGCATAACCATTGCACCACCATGGAAATGTGGATGATGACATCCATCAGAAATGCACACACACCTAAAGAAGAATGCCATAATAACGCACACGCACAAACTAGGAACATCATAGAGCATGTTTTTGGGCTGCTCAAGCTATAGTTCTGCTCCCTCAATATATCTGGTGGAGCCCTACAGTACTCTCCAAAAACATGTGCAAAGATGTTCATAGTGTGCCATGCTACACAATATGATCCTGCAGAAACAGCTGTGGCAGGATCATCACATTGAAGGGACACACAGCCTCCTGTCAGGGCCAAGGTCCCCACAGCCACAGCCACAAAGGACTTGGAAGAGGAACCCCATGAGCCTGTCCCTGTGGGCAGAAGTTGGTGTGCCCAGTATGCCATGGCCTTGGCAAAGACGCAATGCATAGTACATGCACTGACAACCTAGGGTCCTAGAGACTGACACCTCGCTCTGACTCACATACATAGTAAAAAGGATGCCAACCACACCACACAACCTGTACCTTACCATGTATTGGCTGTGTACTGTGTGTATCAGACAGTCAGCCCTGAAGCACTATCTCAACTGTTGCAGTCACAAGGTAAGTCACCCTTTTTACAACAAATGTATGGGGTACTAGACTATGATAGCATATGTATGGACCTGCTGTATGTATGCAAGGGAATAGAGTGGGCTACTGGACTACCTGCAGAGAATGAACAGCTATGTGGGACAACAGGTACTCTCTGTCCAATACTGGCTGCCCCATAATATGCAGTAGGCCACAAGGCAGCAAAACCCACTGCACTATACAAGGGAAATGCCAAATAGTGGGGCCATAGGCCAGACGCATGACTTTTAATGCTAGAGACCCTACCCCCAACACAGCTGTGTTCCCATACAACTGCAGTAAAAGCATGTTATCAAGGTCATAGCAGCTGACCACACAGTCCCAGGCCTGTCCCATACAACCTGGCAACATGTCCTATTTCAACAATATGCAGGGGTAAAAGTTATGTCTCTCTGTTGTTGATAGTGTCAGGAATTAAACTTAACTTTCTAGTGGCTGGTGTGACTTAGGGGCTAAGTACATTAGCGTGGTTAATGGTGTTCATGGTTCAAAGCTGGCTGCATCTACAATTTTGCATGTGAGGTACTCCTATGGTAGGAGTCCCATATACTTAAAAAATATATTACTATTTGTTACTTCAAGAAAGCTGAATAATGCCAAAGAGAATGGAGGGACAGGGGGCTACAGCTATGGACATTACACATGCACTGAGTAACCTAGAATGTGACTAGTATAACAGCAGGTTGTAATAAGTCAGAGTAGCAGCACGATGTACAGGCCATCACGTAACTTTGTCAGTACCTACAACAAGTCACAGGGCACCATGTAGTTGTATATTAACAAAACAACACAACTGTCTGAGAAGCAGAGCAGACATACAGGGTGGAATGCTCGACATCCTGTGAAACATGTACAATCAGAGGTGAGAAGTCTGTAACCCTGTGTGAGGTGTTACAGCATGCACCTCGGTCACAGCATACCTACAGTTACTCAGAGCAGGAAATATGGACAAAGCCATGAACAGAAGGATCATCTATTGGCCACCCAAATGTAGACAGTGCAGAAAATAACAGGTCATCTTGTAGCATGGGCTCCCTGCTGTGGATGGAGTCAGTAAAGCAACTGTCATCAGTTTCTAACATCCGTCTATAATGATTTGCCACTGATGTACCAGAAAATCACAGTGCTATGTAAAATGTACCAGACATATGATGTAAATCCCTGTATAGTCCTCATCCCACCCCCACCTGAAATAAAAAAGACCACAGTAAAGAACTTCTCAAAAGCCGACTTCACACTTCTAAAGACTGGTGTGGTCTCCTTTAAGGCCCCCGAGCTGGCGGAAAACAGTACTCAAGCCGCTGAATCACTTACAAACGCCTTCTACCAGCACCTGCAGGACTGCATGGATAAGGCAATCCCAAACAAAACAAAGACTCTTAGTACCAAAGGCAAGCGTCCAGTCTGGTGGACCCCAGCCATAAACAAACTCTACAATAAAAGGAGGAAGCTACTACAAGATAGAGCAAAATCCTTAAAAGGTAAGACACCCTTGATCACTATAAGTATAAAACTAAGAGCTCTCATAAAATCATCCAAAGCAAATTTCGAGAGAAAAATAGCTAAAGACTCAAAAGACAATCATAAGGCCTTCTTTAGCTATGTTAGAAACCTAGGAGGAAACTCCCAGATATGCTCAGAACTAGTTCAAAATGATGTGAAGATTACTGATCCTACAGACATTGCCAACATACTGGCTGACAGGTTCAGTGCAAACTTCTCCCCCCCCCCCAAAGGAGAGATATCCATACCAAACGATTGCAGCCCCCCAAACATCTCCAGTGCCCAAGTGAGAACTGCTCTCTCCAAAGCAAAAAACACAGCATCCATGGGACCTGATGGTGTCCCCAGCTGTGTGCTCCATGAACTCAATGAGGAATTAAACCCACAGCTAGGACAGCTGTTTAATCAAAGTCTTACCTCTGGATATGTACCCAGGGAGTGGCGCACTGCAACTGTGGTCCCACTTCACAAAGGCGGTGCCTCCACCGACCCTGGAAATTACTGGCCCATTAGCTTGACAAGCCTTATCTGCAAAGCCATGGAGAGGATCATAATGGACCTCATAAATAAAGACATAGGGAATTTGCAGACTTTGGATCCAACCCAGTTTGGCTTTGTCAAAGGCAGATCATGCCTTTTAAACTTGGTTGACTTCTTCGAAACAGTCACCAAAGCCATTGACGAGGGAAAGGCAGTCCATACAGCCTACCTCGATCTGGCTAAGGCCTTCGATACAATACCCCACTCGGGTATCATTGAAAAACTCATCAGCTTAAATGTTAACCCATACATTACAAGATGGGTTGCAAACTGGCTGAGTGACAGAACCCACAGGGTCAGAGTTGCTGGCGCCATGTCAGACTCAAAACCTGTCACAAGTGGTGTCCCACAGGGCTCAGTCCGGGGCCCACTCTTGTTTGGCATCTACTTTTCCAAAGTACAAGCAAACACAGGAGGGTTATGGCTGACAAAGTTTGCAGATGACTGCAAACTGGGCCATAGTAGAAAACACATCTGACACAGATATCCTTCAGAAGGGTCTCACAGAAACGGATAACTGGTGCCAGAGCCACGGCCTGAAGTTAAATGCCAAAAAATGCATAGTCATACCCTTTGGGAAAAACAAGGTTACCCCTAGCTACCAAATAGGTGGCAATCCACTGAGCACAGAAGAAGTTATCAGGGACCTGGGGACCCAGGTTGATAGTAGTCTGTCATTCGACACCCATGTAGCTAAAGTAGTTAGGAAGACCTTCTACATTGCCCACCTTATCATGAAGGGATTCTCATCTAGATCAAGGGAGGTCATAGTCTCCCTTTACTCATCACTCATCAGACCAATGATTGAGTACAATGCCCCATTCGGGATGTATCTGACCCGACACTTGCAGCAGCTGGAGAGGCCACAAAAGTTCCTCACCAAAAGGATAAAGGGTCTCAAAATCTGTCCTATGCTGCCCGACTGAAAGAACTCCAGCTCTATTCAGTCGCACGCTTGCTCAGAGGTGACCTTTGCCTAACATACAAGGCCATGTCAAACCCAGATTTGATGAATATGCTTCACCTCAAAAAATCTAGATCCATCAGAGCCACAAGGGCGGGAGACTTAAACCTCGACACAGCTATTAATAGGACGTGCTGGAGGTATAGATTCATCACCCAAAGACTCCCTATGCTGTGGAACAAAATCCTGGTACATGTGAGGCAGAGCACCTCGCTGGCATTGTTCAAGAGAAATCTTGACCAATGGATGGGAGATCGCAGATATACCCCAGGGATTACCTCAGTGTCACTGCTCGACAGAGGCACAGCAAAATAATGGGTATAGTTCCCCATACTAAAGGGGTGGCGTAAGCCACAAAACGATGGGCTAGGCTTGTAAATGCCCTCGGGCAGATAGCCTAGTATGAACCTATGAACCTATGAACCTATGAACAATCTGTATACACCCTAGGCATGACTCAGATATTATGTGCATCACACAGCCGGGGAATCTCTTGGACATAATTTATCAAGGAGGTGCTGGACTGTTGAATCTGGTGCAGCAGCCAATTGGCTGTAGCACACAAAATCCTGGACTGGAGTACAGGTAGGTCAGGCCTGTAGTCACCTTGTAAGTACTGATGGTCACACTAGGCATGCTCCTACACCTAGCTAATTTTGACCCATGTCTGATAGCTCATATGCCTAAAGAACTGAGATGGGAATATATCACTGTGCATACAGACAAGTATGTATATCTATCTGTCTCTTCCTATCTCCCTCAGACATGATTACCCTTATCTATCAGTATGTGGCACATATATTTATATATCTATATCTATATCTATATATATATATATATATATATATATATATATATATATATATGTGTGTGTGTGTGTGTGTGTGTGTGTGTGTTTGTATGTATATGTATCCATATATTTATATATATATATATATATAGATATATAGATATATAGAATTAATATATACATATATATATATATATATATATATATATATATATATATATATATATATATATATATATATATATATATATATATATGTAGAGAGAGAGAGACACATACAGGTGTAGAATGATGTAGTGCTATAGCCACTTGTACACCAAATGTAACTGGTGGCGCATGCAAGTAGTACTGTGAGCTGTAGTGTGTACTAGTAGGTAGGCAGGGGTTCTAATCTCACATCACCCACCTTGTGTGTGTATATGTTCATAGGTTCATAGGTGTGTACTAGGCTAATGGCACTGGGGCCTTTACAAGCCTAGCCATAGGATTACCCTGATATAGTGCCACCTGATCTTAGTTCCCAGTGCCTCTGTCAAGCAGAGCCATTGGAGTTATCCCCGAGGTGAATTTTCTGTTTTCCATCCACTCATCAAGATTTCTCTTGAAGAGGGTCAACAAGGTGCTCTGCTTGACATATATGGGAAGTCTGTTCCATAACATGGGCAGTCTCTGGGTTATCAACCTGTCCCTCCAGCATGTTCTGTTAATTGTGGAAATGAGGCTGAAGTCTCTGGAGTGTGTTTGGTGAAGAGGGATTGGGATTTCTTTAGGTGATCCACACACGCACACACACACACACACACACACACACACACACACACACACACACACACACACACACACACACACACACACACACACACACACACACACACACACACACTCACACATGTTAGGTACACATACTACATTTTATTTCTGATCCCATGCACAACACACATGCAGACTACAACATACACACACAAGACAGGCCAAGTAAACCACATGCACTGCAGCTACATCTGGTTAATGTTGCCACTACTATACACCTATGACATTAGCGATATGTCAGTGTATGTGTCTTCAGCATACTATTGCCCCTGCATTGCAGACTGCATGGAACTTCACATAAATAAGTGCAAATATGTTACAAATCCTACACATGCACTACTGTAATTACCAATACAATGCACTGCAGTTAACCCCTCTCAGACTGAGCATACAAGTAGTGCACTCTGTCTAAGCATATCAGTTGTGTATACAGCAAAATTGCAGCCCTTAACATTGTTGGGGTATACATGAGCCATACAAAATCATTATCACGCTCATCAGGTACAGAACATTGGACTCTGGCCACACCTGACAGACCTATGGAAAGGTGAGAGACAGGTATTGTCAGCAAAAACAAAGGTGGCATGGCTACAGGATAATATGTGCATATAGCTACATGTACAGTAGGTACTGTGATACTGCCTACATTTCTGACATTCTGAGTATGTATGCACAGGTGTGTATTACAAACAACTGCCCCAATGCAGCTTGACCTGACATCCATGTACTGGTATGCAGAAGCTGCCACAATGACTGATACAGTATTACAGTGATGTACACAGGAGGCTTACCTGGACATTACTCTGCTGTGGTTGCTGTGGCACCCACCTCCACGATGTATGGGGTGATGGATTTGGGGAGCTGGTGGTTGATCCCAGATTCACCAGAAATTCCTCTGTGGCCGAGAGGGGTTCTACTGCTGCAGGCCCCCCACCACTGGCAGCACGGTCCTTGGCCACAACAGTGGTCCTATGCGGTGTAACATTTACCATGTCCATCACCCTGTGACAGACCTGCTCATAACTTCTAACCTGTATCCCTACACAGTCCAATGCTGTTCCAAGGTCAGTCCACATTGCAGAACATTACTCATGATTGTGGCAAGCCCTGGAGAGCCGAATGGTGTCCATCCATCCAAGATCACATAATTTTCCACAGCTGTAAATGGCAGGTGCCTCCATCTATACATCCTTTCTGAAAAACAAGAATAGGGGAACACATTGCAGAACTACATACATTGCTCTCCACTATGTTTACACCATGCACATCCACATTGGCATGCACTATGTACTGCTACCTCCCACGTCATACCCCACCATCTATCAACACAGTCTATATGTGGCTATCAGCAACATAGTAGCAATACGAGTTATGTCCCTGTTTGCCATGATGGAGTGTGCTGAATGTCTACACATCCTAGTACCATGTCAGACAGCCACTGTTCAAAAAATAGGTGTGTGTTATTACAAGTCTATGGGGATAGTCCAGCAACAACTGTGTGCCAACATGGCAGACAGCAATGCAAATGTGCTGTAGGGTATCTTCCCTGTAGGTGTCCTACTTCTCCAGTACACAGATATATGCAGAATGCGTACATGTGCCTGATATATGTGGTCCCTTTGCCAGAAACATGTGGATGTCTGGCAAACAGTTGGACAATAATTTGTGGTTGTTCTTAGACTGTAGAAAATCTGGTTGTCACACTCCAGCACCCTCAAAAAACAATTTATGCTACATTAATATATGTTACTGTATTCATACCTGTACATTGTATGATCATTATGCACACTCTGTCGCTGAGGTTGGGCCTGTGTCCCTCCACTACTAATGACTATGACCTGCAGTCCTGCTGTACGGGGTTGCCAGTTATGGTAGCCATAGCTGTCAAGCAATTTGATATGAATGTCAACAACACAGTCGCCCAGCCAGAGTACATCATGGACAGACAGGGACACCAGTACAATAACTGAGCTATTCCTGTGTGACATTCACAGACTGCAAGGAGCTGAATGACAGTACATCATGTGATATACCATGTCCATCATTACTCCTTGTCGCTGTCTAACGTACAATCCAGTGGCATTCATACAGGAGCTGACCATTGCAGGAGGGCGTGAGAGGGCCACAGCTGTTATCTAAGTCATAGCAGGCAGAATTGAAAGGCATGACTGTAGCTTTTGGACAGCAGACTATCAGCAACATGTAATTCCCAGAGATATAGTAAAGGCCTACTGTTCTAATCTCTATTTCCAATAACTGCATACTCCTATCTAGGTAAAATAGGTGGCACAATTGTGGACATTCTGTAACAGCCTGTGCAGTTGACTGCTATACCTGCAATCCCAGGCCTCACATACATCCATCATTATTTATTTAGCTGTGTACTCGTTTGGTGTCTGAATTACAGTCCCAAATACACTGCCAATTTTCCCATTATATGTACAAGCAGTGTGTCATTGGCAATCAGGATATGTTTATGGAAACACCTGTTTTGCTTCAGAGCTGAGTGGCCTAGTGACCTAATGCACTATGTTGTAGTTGACAGGGTCCCAGATTGAAACTTGGCAGAGGTGATTATTTTGCAGATGTACCTAATGGTGTCAGAAACAGAGAAGGTGAATAAGTCAGTTTTAAGAAAAGAAAAAAAGGGGTGATAGGAAAGCGGTGAAATGAGGGCAAGCAGGGGGAAAATATACTGAAAGGCAGGTAGGGATCTGCAGGATGGGTGCAGGAAAGGACCATAGCTCTCCATTTCATGTACAGCAACATCTGTGCAGGTTGTAGTGAATTTGGAATTTGGAGCCTCACACCCCAGAGAGAAGGGTGAGGATGACATAACTGTGTGGATTAATTCATGTAATGATTGATTGTGTCCAGTGGGCTTGGGTGTGAAATGGAGAGCTATGTATGGGGCGATATTTTTTGGGGACAGATGCACCTTTTTTTCAAGGAGAGACTGGAATGTTGGGGAAGGGGTATAGGTACATGTGAGGAGGTATGTTGGGTAGGAGAGGTTGCATTTGCAAACAGACAAGACAGCATACAGGGGCAGTGTGTGACACATGAGGGGGTAAACACCTTGGATGGAGAGGGTATTGTGAAATCAGAGAGTCATGTGGCCCAGACGGCAGCAGTGAGACTGAGCTCCCCACCCATGGGCAGTCAACACTGCTCCTTCACTGCCCGAAAGGTGGCTGTGCAGGGGGCTGGGTGCCAGGGCCACCTTGCCCCTCCAGGTTGGCCAGTCTACCCTCAAGCCAGCACAGCTAATCCTCATAGCCATGGTGAATGATCCTGCACACCATACCTGGCAGCTGTTGCTGGGTGACAACTGTCCCTCCACACCCACTCCCGGGATGGATGGGCCCAATCCTCTGAGGCAGTTCCACCCATAGGTGGTGCAGGTCCAGCAGAGGGGGCAGCACCAGTTTGGGTCCCAGACATGCTGGGACCTGGTGCCACAGCCATCTGAGGTAGGGTAGGCGGATCGCCAGGAACCAGCCTACCCAGTCGAACTATGGTGTTGGTGTATTTCAAAGTGTACACGTTAGTAATGAACAGAACATTTCACAAGTTATAGCAGCATGCCAGAAAGTTGCAAATAACCCAGTAACATCACATCGCATAGCATATGGAACACAACAATAAGTGAGATAACAGTCAGTATAGTAACAGTTGCGACATAAGGCCAATAAGATAGGTAATTCAACAAGGTATGTTAGTATGCAACCATTGTAATGCATAACAATAATAAAACACAAGGCCCAGAATAACGTTTTGGAACAGCAGATGTTAATAGTAAACCATAACCAATGTATAACAATAATAAAGAATGATGCAGATAAGGGGTGGGGGAGAAAAAAATACAGTCCATTAATACCAGTATAGGCTATATTGTTTGCAACAGTACTCTTGTATACTCTAAAGGTCTGCCCTTCCTTTAGTATACGAGTGCCCTATAGTTTTGGTTGCATGTACATACTTCTCAAGCTATCCACATGTGACAGTATGGGCCAAGCTGTAACACCTACAGGTACACAACAACAGGGGACTATTATATGTTAGGATGATATATATGACTACCAAGGTGTACTGTGGACTGATGTAGTGTGACTGCACTATTCACATAACTCATGTCCATGATCTGTGACTGAGGGATTAGGCAACAGTCCGTGACAGCGTGACACTTGAGAGACATGTATCTTGCACAATAAAGAGAGTTTATGACTATCATACCATCCTTGGCAGACATAGGGTTAGACTATCAGCAGACATCCACAGACAGAACAGGCATACAGCCATACCAAGCTTATACATTTTATTTACTGTATTAACTTTTATTAGTACTGTACTTGTCTTTATTTTCTGATGTCTTATAACATTGCTGAGCAATCCTGTTAACACTCTGGTATATCTGAACACATAAATTATTAACCCATTCTTTATTGCCTTAACATTATTAATGCAGTAGAAACTTTATTTCCTTAACATTATTACTTCACTAGACACTTTTTATTTCTTTAACATTATCAGGTTTCATCCTTTCATCTTTATTTAACTGCACCTGGCATTAATCACGTATTTCAGTCAAGGTCTATGACCACATTCATTGCAGTGCAATCAAAACTAAATATACCTAGTGGCAGTTACTAATTTACTCCTTCTTGTTTATATGACTATAGATTGCAAGTTCCATCTGTACTCACTACACTCATGATGCAACCTGGCCAGGTAGACTGGGCATCTAGGTTGCGAGCTCTCCCCTCGACAGCTGTAGGGAGAGAAGCATACCATTATGTGTACTTGTCTATCACACATTCAGGTATTGGTAAAACAATGCAAACAGTACTTATAAACTCATGGGGCATTCCAGTCTCAAGCATCTTGGACCCAGGTGGCCAAGAGATCCCCCTTACAATACTTCATGCACCTGCTCACCTGTGTGGGGGGATACCAGTTGCACTGGTTACATTGCATCCCAGTCAGTCCCAGACCTCTGACTTGTACTCTGATCCTGGTAACGGCCCTGTAGCAGCTGGACTTCATGGAATATAACATGAAGTCCAACCATGATTCTGGACTCTAGAATGTCCCAACATTGTACCCTGAAGCATGCACCCTCTCCAATTCCTGCCACAGTTCCTGCCAAGTTCAAACTCCCACAGGTTATGGTTGTATTCCTACCTGTTGCACTTAAATAAGGCTGTTTTCCCACCCTTTACCACCATCGGGACATTTTTAAAAATGCAACGCTTTGCTTAGCACTGTGCAAACCCACTGAGCTTAGCTGAGCAGTGCTTAAACTGGCAATGCTGAGCAATGCTTAGCGGTGCACAAACCAGCTTGGCTGGGCTGAGCAGTGCTTAAACGGGCATTACTTAACAGTGCTTCACACCCCTTAGCAATGTGTAAACCAGCTGAGCAGTGTTAAAACATTCCTGGTTTAAGCAGTGCTTGGCAAGGTTTAGCTGTGCTTAACAGAGCTTAGCTGGGTGCAGCAAACTGGTATTTAAATATAATTACATGTTTGTGTATTGGCAACATAAATTCCTAATAACATGTCTCTCCGTACGTAGAATATTCAGTCAAGGGTTTAAGAATACTTTTCATAATATGTGTATTTGCAACAAAAATGCTTAATAATCTGTCTGTGCCTTCATATAACATTTAGTCAGGGATTTGATAGTGCTTCTCATATATGTACATTTGCAAAATAAATTTCAAACCTGTCTGTGTAATTAAACAAAATATTTAAGCAGAATTTGAAATTATTCTCATATATATGTATTTGAAAAATAACGTGCCTGTGTATTTGAACCCTGCACCTACTACACATAAGGCTGTTACTCTAACCATTCAGCTATCTGCACATTTGCATTGCTGCTATACTTTTGTATATAACACTCCTCTACATTTAAGCACCACGGTGTGCTGCACAAACATGCCCAGCTATGCTTAAACTTGCTCTTTCCATTAGATGTGTAGCATGTGTCCAGTGCTGCGTGCTATGCCATGCCATGCAAACACAAAAAAATGATTTAATTTCATGGTTTTCAGTTGCCTACAGTGATATCCAGCACTTTGACAGTGCAGAGGGTGTGTTACTCATCTCCGGACCCAGTAACACACTCCCTACATTGATTCCATAACTGTATTACAGGGCCCTCCCTCAGTAACATGCCTCCATTATTATGCAAGGTGAGCTGCAGAATGGGTTCCGCATACACGGCCACATTGCCTTCCATGTAGGCCTTACACTATGCCTGCACAGATTTTTATTAAATCCCCAGGATACTCTTGTCCTTTGAACTTTGGACCATTGTCATATAAAACCTCTTCTGATAAAAAGTCTATGGCAAAAATTGATTTAACTCATTACATCCAAGTGATGCCTCCAGGTGCATCTGCACTTAACTCCTACTGACACCTCTAGGCATCAAATATTGCTTGTTCATATTTGGATCAATAATTCCAAAGCCATGCTGTGTACAAGGTTGTAAAAGATTTCATCTTAAAGCTTACACAATGGCAAACTCAACTACATTAATATTTGATGTCTAGTAGTAGAGACAAATAGATATTAACTGTTGTTGTATTATATTAATTTATATAGATATAATTTTCAAATTTTTACTAAATATCTCAACAACCAAGTAACACAGACAGGTCACCTTAGCCTCATATGAAAGTTCTCAGCTAGATGAATAAAATGTTGCTGACAGTATGTGTGTAACTTGAATGATTGCTGAGATATTGTAAGTTGTTTACAAAATATCACAAATGTAATATTACTGTGTTTACTGTAACATATAAAATTCATTTTAAGACTTAGAACCTAAAGAATACTACCACTATAAAAATTGTTTGTGCTGAAGATCTTTCCATTTATACTTCTTTCATAACATCTATGGTCCCTGAGATATGAACATTTGTTTGAAATGTGAAGACATAATTTGATTCTGTCAAAAGGCTTAGGCTCCACCTATTGGAAGTTACAGTGCAAACTTCCTGAGCTCCCTTGGAGTGAATGAGTTAAGCACATTAATTACAGAATGTGACATGGTTTCCTTTAGAGAAACAACTTCCAGGTATCTGGAGAAGTAAACAACACAGATCAAGAAGTTGAAATTTTTGTGCTAAAATAAATCAATTCTAACTTTCAAACAAGGCAACAAAGGGATTTCATGTAAAGTTAACTCCACTTTTTGTGTATGATTGCTATACATTTTGCACAGACCACAATCTTGCATTATTTTTCACTCTGCATGCACATCTTAGGCCTGCATTTTATGTCTACAGTTGTTGTCTTACACTTAGTCGTACCTAGATGAGATCCATGCAGTTTCAGTAGCATCTGATTTATCAGGTGACTGGGAATAATGGCCTTCTCATCATTGAACAAAATTCATTTAATTCAAGAGAGTTCATCTCTAAGTGAAAAATATGGCTGAATTAACAGATATGTCTGATTACAACATCTAATCATGCTGTCACAATGACATGACAGAGAAGATGTATCTTAAAGTCATCTTTTGCACCAGATTTCAATTTTTGAGTGGTTTTGGATGGATTTTGACTCACTGTTTTAAGTGTTTCATTTTTAGAAAATGGTGAGTCAAAATACATGCTTCAGTCACACATAGATAAGCCAGTTTCAACTTCTGAAGCTTTTTAACAGTTATTGGTAATTTTACCACCCATAATACCCACAAGTCTACCTAAAGTACCTCTTTTGCCTCCCATGAGATATGATCTTCTAAGTATATTTCTAATGTGTATAAGCTTCCATGGCTTGCATTTCACTTGAAGCACATACCTCTATAAGGCCAGTAATGTTCTTTGCAATCAGTGTTAAAAGAAAATATTTTAAAGATGTGCATATTTGTCAAACATCAAATGCTCCTCATATTTCAGTATGTGATTGCATTTTGTTTTCATGTTGGGAAGAAAAAGTAAGTAATGAAATAAGTGAGTAATTATATGATATCAAGAAACATAACTTAATTATCCAAAATTTCACAGAATGTCCTTATTTTGCCCCAAATATTTCATCTGTTCTTCATAAAATTTTTCTGGCAAATTGTTGAGAATTGAAGTTGGTAAATAAAGACAGACATTTGAGTTCCAAACTTCATATTGTTCAGGAAATGCAAACTAATACAAAATCTATTATTGTAATAGCGCTCTAAATTTGCAAGAGCAATATTTAAAAGCTATCAATAATTTTGGGCCTTTGTTCCCAATTATTTTTGACTCTGTCCAGAATTCTTGCTCTAAACATTTGAGTGGTATGTCAAGAAGGGAAATGGTAAAGGTGCTTTAACAAGTTGTGTTAATAATTGGTAGCAAAATGATACATTTCAGTTTTATGTTGCTTTTCTTTATTCAATACAAGCATAGATGTGATCTCTCTAATATATTATTATGCATGTAAACTAGGAAACAAAATATTTTTTCTTACCCTGAGTATGCTGGATCGAATGATTGTTTCTCTGTGGTTCCAGTACTTAAAAGTCCAATGTATATATATATATATATATATATATATATATATATATATATATATATATATAAACCAATTATAAGTGATAAATGTGATTGGTTGTTAAGTTTATTGTATTTTCCTTTAAGTGTTGTTGTATTAGTCATATTTTAACTCTGAGTAAACTGTTAATTGCACCTGAAGCATCCGTTGGACTCAACATTTTTCTGTCACTTCCTTGTTTTACATTATTTTTTCCCATGTTGTCAGCTTCCCTTAACATCCTATCACTTATGTGATTCTTTCTGATGACACAGCCTAGTTTGCCTCTTATCAAAGACTGATATAGTTTGCCAAATATACAGTCATTTGCACTATGTTTTTAGTTCAGAGAGATAACATCATAGGCCTCATGGACTACTTGATTTTTTCTGGAAATATAATGTATCACAAAATCTATGTATATTCTTCTTCTTTAAATTTAGTTTTAAGTACTGGAAGTTTGTCTTTTTTTTCTCATTTCTAGAAAAAAATGTGCTAAATACCTTAATTATTTTCTCATCTGCTCCATGAAGGTACATGGCACATAAAATTCATTCTGGTTTATCTCCAAGGCCATTCTCATTGAACTGCAGCTCAAATCATTGAACTCTAGGCTTGCCATTTTCAAAGAGATTTCCCTGCAACTTCAAAGATGTTTATACAGTCATCATCTTTATCAGCAAATTAAAGGCATTGGTGAAAAATAAATACTCCAGTGCTACAATAGAGCACAAATAAAGTGAATTCAAATTAGTGTAAAATCTGGGCTAACTGGTTTTAAAATGAACTATCTTTAAGCATCTTCACCAGAATTGCAAAATATAAGATAAATTATATGACTAGTACAGGGTAACTCTTACATTCCAAGTTTTTCTCATAAGGATAAAACATGTCCAAATGTGAAATATGAGCTTCAGAGCAACAAGGCTAAAATAACCACCAAAATTAAGAACTTCATTGTTGTAAGTATTCTAAACTATTTCAAATGTGCAGGAGAAAGCACTTGGTTAGTAGGTCAGGTCATTACAAGGAGGCATTGAATACATACAGGCATGAACTGCTTCCACCATAAGCCTTTACTGAATACTAACTGAAGACCCAGTCCTGTCATATGACTCATGCTCCAGCCTATTTGCACAATAGAAAATATAGTACATCACATACCTGGTATGCACATATATTGTGAGTTTGGTGAATTGTTTATTCTTAGAACAAAACTGTAAAATCATAGTCAAAAGAAAGTCTTAATGACTTGGTTAAGTCATAGATATAACCTGTATGAATGTGCAGTGTAATAATGTTTAGCTTAAGTACTTGTATTTCTGCTTCTGTACCTGATTGTATTACTGTGGCTATGAGAGTAAGGTCTGCATTTGCACAAGTCTTTTATTCTTTGTTGACAGTAACTCGTAGAATCAAGTAATTAATTGCTCCACTCTGGAGTGAAACTAATATAAGTCTAAGGGTGTCTGACTTTCTTCCAAAGGTTAAGCAAACATTTATGGACTTTGTAGTTGAATATGCCTGAGAAGTCTGGGGTCATGGCCTCCTCAGAAGATGTTATGAAAACATAAAGTCAAATAGTGCATTTTTTACAACAACATAATTAATTTAACCCAGTCTCTTAGTCTTTATCAATGCTCTCAGTCTAGAAAAAAAATAACAATAAAATATTTTGGAAATACTGCAATATATTTAATTATGATCAGTTCTGTTTATTTCTAGTGCATTACTCATACATCCCAGATGAAAAAATATGATATGCATGATATTATTTAAGGACAAGTATTGAAATTAACAAATATTTATCTTAGTAAGATAATACATTATTATACCTTCCAACCTCTGATTATACATTATAAGCATGTAGTTCAGCTCATTGCACCTGCATTCAAGCTCTCTCTAATGTGCATTTCCTCACTAATCATGTTCCCATTTACCATTCCCATGGATTTGAACTATGCAGTGTCACAGTGTTTGGTATCAAATCACATTCCTCCCAAAGGCAAAAGCAAAATAGCCTTCCAGACCAAATTCTATTATTGTGTACTGTGCATCTATTAATTTATTTGTTCATTTTAAGATTTATTTTATTAATTTAATATGTTTACAATATATACAGAAAAAAGAAGAAATTCAACATCACATACTGTTATACAATGTTAGGAATACATCGAATCATCAAGGTAATCATATGCAATTAACACATTAAGAGTCCTGATATTTTAATAACAACAATTCAAGGCTATCCCAGCTACTAAAAGTCTTTGTATGATTTATAGCTTTTATTCTGATCATGTGTTTTTTTTTTTTAGTTTTACATAGTATTGCTTTTAAATTTAAACATTCTTTGAATGTTTGAAATGAGTTCAATTTCTAATTTTTTGTAATAACTTTTCTAGTAACTGCTAAACGACTCCAGAATATTTTTGTTGTTTGAATTTTATTTATTTATTTTATTTATTTATTGGATTTGTTTACAGGGAAAGTCCATTGAGCCAAAAGAACCCATTTTCAGTGGAGGCCCTGGGAGAAAAGATCCACAAAGCAATTAGTATAACAGTACATAAAATTCAAAATAGACAGTACATATAAGCAGTGTTAGCAAAACAGAACAATATTAAACAACAGAATAGAAAGCACATAAACATACAATATGCACAGATTAATACAGTTTAAGGGCAAATATTAAGCAAGTAATTATATTGTTATACATTTAGAAATAATATAGTGATAAAAGGAGTCATATAGAAATATTTACAAGGTAATCTATGAGTAGCAGCCAGCATAAATGGTGCAGGGGAGAGTGGAATTGATTTATTACCAAATAGTTAGGGATAAATAGATAGTAAGGCAGGAATAGATTAATCATATGTGTTTTTATTAAGTAGTGGTGAAGGAAGATATAAAACCGTGAGGACATAAGGTCAATATGACTTAGGGTGTGGGAATCAAGTTATAGATGGATGAGAATTAAGACATCTGCATTGCCATAGGGTGGAGAAGTGTTGCCACAGCACTTTTTTTGAAGGAGTGTGGGAAACAACCTCTATGGTAGTGTTACTTTGAGAATGAATGATGACTTTTACAGACACAGAAATAAGAAAATGCATTAGTATTTTTGACCTAGTTAAAGAATAATTATCAGGCCACAATCCCTTAAAAGCATACTTATCTCTTACCAGTATACATTCATTTTTTCACAGACTATAAGCATGTATGTCCAATCAGCTTTTACATCTTTACTACATCTCCAAAAAACTGAAGAATTCTTTTTTACTAAGCTGACAGATGTTATAGAGAGTAACAGACATTCTGTGTTGATATTTACACATAAAAACTTTTCAGTATAAACTTGAAGAAGTTTGGCTAACTGATTTAAGTAACAAAGTTTTATTTTTACTATCTATTGAGTCATTCAATCCACTACTATCTAAAACGTTCCAGAATTTTGCATCAAAATTATTATCATTATTATTTATAATTAACTTATATAACTTGGCCAAGCTTATTTGTAGGTTAATTTACATTAGATGATAGCCTTCATATATTCATGTAATGGGAGAATAGTGTTTTGTTCTCCTTCACTCATATTAGCTACAAATTCATTTAATTTCTTTATTATTGATATTTAATTATTCAACTTATAAGCTTTCATTAACTATTCTGCAGACTTAGCTTTATCCTTTTCAAAGCAATCAGGCCAAAATACTAATCCATTCCTTTTTAATAAATTCATTTTAACATTGTTCGGAGTTTCCTAAAATCTAGAGTTGTGTGCAATGGGAAATCACAAAAATTTCCATGTTGATATTAATGGAGTTTTAACAGCATATTTTTCAACAGTTTTAAGAACTGATTTCATATATGCAGAGTCTAAAGATCTAAATGAATTTTCTTCTAAGTTAAATTTTATTAACCAGATGAAAGAATTGTTACATATTTCTAATTTATCACATTTGATAAACTTCTAAGAATTTAGTACTGTCTGCTCCTGAAGGGCTTCCATTGACTAGTGTAAGCTGAGTTTATCCAGAGTATAAAAGAGTTAAAATTTGCAGCAATAGAATAAGATTCTACATCCAAGAAGCTAATACTAAAATACTCTAATAACCTTATATGATTTTAATAAGCATTTAGGATACCATAAGAATGAAGTTATCATTTTTCCATGTTCTTTAAAAGTTTTTTGTTGGGTATTAAAGCTATTAAATGCAGTATATATAATCTTGGGTAATATAATTATTTTAATAAGTACATAGCAAAGCGCAAAAGTAAAAAAAAAACATCCAATTTTTTTTTAATAAGAAGTAACACTTCTTCAATTATTTTTTCAAAATTATTATTAATAATCTTACTTACATCTTGATAGATTTTATTCCTAAATATTTCAGTTCTTTTCCTTCAGAATTATATTTATTTTTTATCATTAAACTTACTCCCCCGGGTTTACTAACCTTCCATGCAGGACTAGTCTAGTCCTGCATGGAAGTGACCACTTAGGAGGAGGATGGCAGCGTGCCATGCATAGTCATGAATTGCTGCCTGAGTCTCCAGACTTACACGGAGCATGTACGAGTGCAGGAGGCATGTCTGAGAGCAGATCCCACAGAATAAATATGCCCCTGCAATGTTGAACAGCAGAAAGTGGAAATAAATGAGTGATACTGCTCATAGGTGTCCACATATCCTCATCAACAGTCCCCATGTGTACAACAGCAACAGGACATAAAAATGAAAAGAATAAACCCCTGTATCTGTGTCTAAAGCACCGAGTACAGCTAACCATTGGTGCACAGGTGTGCCCATTGCTTAGCCACAGTGAAAGCAGCCTAAAAGTCTAAAGAGGATAACAAGGACAATATATGCAAATGAAGCATGTCAGCAATAGTGTAGTGGGCAGAGCGTTCGCCTAATGGGCAGACATTTCCAGTTTGATTCCCAGTGCAGCACAGTTTATTTTACACGGCAAAGCATGGTATAAGCAATATTTGTAATGGAAAACCCACTAAATAACATACATTTTTATGAACAGGAGTACTGCAGGAAATGCATGTGTGAAGAGTCAGCATCATAATGAATAAGGCTGCTGTAAGCAGGCGTAAGCACAGATAAGCAGTAGTAAGCATATGTAAACATGTGCAAGTGCATTTGCGTGGGGTTAAGCACTGCTGACACAGATTAAGCAAAGGAGAAGCAAACTGGGTGTAAGACAGTGTGATCAGAAGTTAGCAGTGCTTACCTCTGTGCAAACCCGCTTACAACTGCTTTAAAGTGCCTTAAGCACACCATATCCAATGGCTGGTGTCCTGCCCAGCAACAAAACAAACAGCTCCTGCAAGTCCAGAACCCAGGACCATGCACACCACACACAAATTGATTTACCACTAAGCCATGCCAGATATGCTTAAATCGTATGTTGTCAGAAACATAACCCCAGCCCAGTCATGCAACAGTACAGAGACTGTATACCTGCAGCTAGATGGACATGTGTGTGCAAATATATTACTATCTAAATGGATACAACATATCTATAGATGTATGTTCTATATATATATATATATATATATATATATATATATATATATATATATATATATATATATATATATGAAATATCCAGAGATATATACATATATATATATATATATATATATATATATATATATTATACATGCAAATGCCAACTACACATATATATGTCAACATCTATATGTCCTCGTATACACAGCAACTTACATATATGTACGCAGATATATGTCTCCGTAGGTATATACGGACATAGTAAGAAATATGTAAGCAAATATATATACCCACAGAGGTATATATGACCAGACATCTGTTGAAAACAATGGTAGATTAACAGACACATATATGTCCACATGCACTGTGAATGGGCTTGAGAGGCCCCAAACAATATACAACACGTACGAATTGCCATATCCCCCCAGCCAAACACATCCGCCCTGCAGTACATTACCAAGCTCATTGCATTGTACATGTGTCATTGAAATAAGGATTTAAATTAGCCCTCTGTTATGTTTCACATGTTGACATCACATCCCCCTCTCCCACCCACTAGGCAGGCCAAGCAGTACAAGCCCATCCAACCAAGGCCATCCCCGGCCCATACATTCATTACCCACAGTTCCACTTCCCCCCACCCACTGCACACACGCAGCCACCATCCCTACCCTGGTAAACTGTCCCGTAGCTACCACACCACCACACATTGCCCTCATTCCACCCCCCCTGGGGCCCATCCCATATGTTATCCTGACCCAAGTATCCTAGGTCCGGCGCACGCTGTAGCCCATGCACATAGCCATGGGTACCTTTGTAACTCAGGGTGTAAGCAAAAGTTGAATACCCAATGATTGGGTTGTCCTGCATGGGACGAATGTTACCCTGTTACTAACAATAGATTTCACGTGTGACTTAGATTACACTAACGAATTTAGTTGTAGGTATCGCAAAGCATACGTGGCACACAAGGTCGGCTGTTATGCACACGAAACACAATAATACCAGTCTACATTACAGAATATGTAGCTAAATATGTAGAGGTAAGTGTGTGTGTATATATATATATACCCATAACCAAATATATATACGTATATTTATATTTATATATATATATATATATATATATATATATATATATATATATATATATACATCTATAGATACCTCTCTGTAGTACAAATGTATACATACATAGACAGACATATATATATATATATATATATATATATATATATATATATATATATATATATATATATATACCCACATATAGATATATACATATGCAGACACCCATACATCCACAAGTCATCAGAGATATGTGTGTGTGTGTGTGTGTGTGTGTGTGTGTGTGTGTGTGTGTGTGTGTGTGTGTGTGTGTGTGTGTGTGTGTGTGTGTGTGTGTGTGGGTATGTGTTGATATCTAGTTATGATATGATACAGCAGTTAGTAATGACATATGTTCACAGGCAGTGCCAATGGGGGTGAGGGGGCCAATCAACAAACGTGTAACACGTAGCACCCCCCCTCCAGCCAGACAGGGGAAACATACAAACAAACACACAAACAATGTAAACAATCCACTGCTCCCCAAACCACAGGCAGGACACAACTACTGGGGGAAGCACTGTCGACCCGCCAAGTCTAATCTTGCAACAGAGACCAGAGAGTCCCTTGTGGGACACCCCAAAAATTGATTATGATCAGAGTCAGTCCCTGTAATGATTTATCTATGCAGGCTGTGTACATACATGGACTACAAGGTTGGACAAGCCTGTTGACCCATGGGTCAAAACAACGTACGACATGGGTCATGAGATGTGGAGAGTGGGCAGTGTGTAGTGGTGTGGTTAGACCCGACCTGCACCCACAGTAAGGATGAGTGCTGTAGAAGAGGGGTGGGGGAACTATGGGTATGCAATTATGGGACTAGGCATGCAGGTGTTTGCTGGCACAGTTCTCTTTGGACCACCCCGGGGATGAAAGCAATAGTGCAAATTGGGTAGAGCCTCTGACTAATGAACAGCCATTCCCAGTATGAGCCCACTGCAGCACAGTCTATTTTACATGGCAAAGTATGGTATAACCATATGTGTTGTTGCAAAACCCACTATATAACACCAAAGAACACATGGTGGCAACACCCCATTGTAGGCATGTAAGCTGATCTAATTGGCATCACAAGTTATTATTGTAGTCTTCACCCCCACCCAGGGGTGTGAGTGTCCAACCCAAACTCCAACTGCAGTGTATATGCACAGCTGTTGCTGTAGAAGACATGGCCAGCTGTGGACCTTCCTTGCAGCCTTCCTGCACATCCCTGGATAATTCCCCAACTAACACCCCCCTTTCTGCCCCATGAACACCACTTACCTATCAACCCCTGTTCCATTTCTATTAATGTTTAAAGTTACATGTAGGTGACACTCTCTTTCCCAACTATATTGCCAGAATCTGGAACCCCCAACCCACATGTATTACCTCAGCTGTCCCACAGGACACATGTAAATAACACATGAAGGAACACCACAAGCACACTTGGATCAGCACAGGCTCACCACCATGTGAAATCCTCCACCCCCCCAACTTACACTCTATACCGCTACATCAACTAGTGGAACTGACACCTCTTTCCTGCCTCACATACAAATCCCAACATCTGACAAACCTTCCCTATTGCTCCCCATCCAATTATTCCAACAGGCTACTATACATTTACAATGTCACCCCCACTACCTACCTACCTACTCCTTCACTATTCCACTCTACTGTACCACACAGGTATGGAATAACAAAACCTACCCCGAATAGCTGCGTGTAACCTATTCAGACTGTTAAACTGGAATCGAACTTCACCTTAAACTGACCTTTGTCAACAGTCATACCTGACATGTAAACCTGACCTAAGCATGTATAATACTGACATGTTAACCTAAACTAAGCATGAAGAATGGGGGACGTAGCTATGTTACATCTATTACTCTCTATGAATGTGAACACCTCAGTATTAATTGGAATTAGAAGCTGGGGTCACTGTGGAGCTCTCCTCCCTGGGCCACCACTGAAAATGGACAAGAATCCAGTCGGATTGTCCTGGTCCACAAGCAGGTGTAAGCCGGTTTGGGTGGCGGTAAGCAACTACCAACACTGGTTAAGCAATGTAGATGTTAGCTCAGTGCAAGATGCCGCAACTGGAGGTCAGCAATGCTGAGTCTCGTGCAAACCAGTGCATACCTGCCTACAATTGCTCTGCAGTGCCTTAGTCACTCTGTAGCCAACAGCTGTCATCATGGCCATTAACAAAATAATCTGCACTGCTAGGTTGCAACCTCCCGACCCTGCACACTATAGTCTATGTGAGTTCCACTAAGCCATGGCAGATACACATTTAGCTGCTGTGATCACAAACATATCATCTAACACAGTCATGTAACAGTAGAGTAAATGCATGTAAGTGCACGAGCAATCTATCTGCATCAAAGAACAGTGCCTGCCCAATCATACTGTGAGAACTATAGTCTTGCATAATACCAAAGAGAATAATGAAAAATGGTGCACACCGTGGGGGCGTGCTTCATACACACAATGTCACACCTGGGGTGACATGAGGCTGGCCAGGTGTGTGAGCAAACTGCTGCTTCTCAAAACCCTGGCAGGATGCTACCAGTGGGAGAAACAGTGTAGACCAGCTAGGTCTACTCTTGACACAACAACAGGTCCGTCCTGGCAGAACGAACCAAATGTTGTGGGTCACATCGATGTCTCCACCAGTAACGGAGGAGGATCAAGGGAAGGCTCGTACATACATGGACTAAACGGATGAAGAGACTGCAGATGCTTGGGTCGAGACAGTATACTGGAGGAGTACCGAGACGTGCAGAGAGGGAAATGTGTGGTAGTGTGGTATATCAGGGCTAGCAACTGGAGAATGGATGGATACTGTGTACATGGAGCTCGGGGGCCGGGGAAAGGGAACATGGGTATGACATTATGGTAGAAATATGCAAATGAAGCAGAACAACAATAGTGTAGTGGGCAGAGCACCCGCCTAACGCGCACACATTCCCGGTTCAATTCCCACTGCAGCACATTCTATTTTTCATGTGAAATCTGTATATCAACATCATTTTGCTGTATAACCTACTAAATAACATTTATATTTGAACAGGAGTACTGCATTAAATGCACATGTGAAGTGTCAGTGTCATAATGAATAAGGCACTATAAAGCAGGTGTAAGCACAAATAAGCAGTAGTAAGCATAGATAAGCAGTAGTAAGTGTGTTTAAGTGCGTTTGTGCAAGGGATAAGCATTACCTACACAAATTAAGCAAAGTAGAAGCTGAGTGTTAGAAACTGTAACCGGAGGTTAGCAGTGCTTAGCTCCGTGCAAACCCAAAAAAAACTGCTTACAACTGCTTTAAAGTGCCTTAATCACTCAGTATCCAGCCGCCAGTGTTCTGCCCAGCAACAAAGTAAACAGCTCCTGCAAGGCTCGAAAAAAGGACCCTATACACCATAGACAAAGGGATTTACCACTAAGCCATGAAAGATACAAAAAAATTTGATGTTTTCAGAAACACATCATTCAGTCCAGTCATGCAACAGTGCAGAGAATGTATATCAACATCTAGATGTATGTATGTGTGTGTAGATAGATTAATATCTAAACAGATACAACATATGTATATATGCAGATATATATATATATATATATATATATATATATATATATATATATATATATATATATGTGTGTGTGTGTGTGTGTGTGTGTGTATATATATATATATATATATGTGTGTGTGTGTGTGTGTGTGTGTGTGTGTCTACAACTATATACATATATATTAATATATATGCACATATGCACATGCAAATGCCTACATCGACACATATATGTGTGTACACCTATATGTCTACATATGCACAGCACATTACATATGTGTACGCAGATATATATCTATGTAGGTATATACGGACATAGTTATATATGTGTAAACAGATATATATATCTATATAGGTATATATGGCCATACATATGTAGATAGCAATGGCAGATTAACAAACACACATATGTCCACATGTACCATTAATGGGGTTGTGAGGCCCCATACACTATACATCTTGTTTGAATAGGCATCCCCCCACAGCCAAACACATTTGCCCTGCAGTACCCTACCAAGTGTTGCAGATCCCATAACCAGGACCTGACATGACATAGCCACAAGATGTTAACAGTAAGCCATCTCACCTGTATGATGTCAGGCTGGTATAGTTAACATATCATGCAGTACAGTCTGCCTCCCATGGGAAATGTAATATGTGGAAGCCATCAACATCCCCAGGATACATATATACATATACACAGACACAGATATGCAGATACACACATATATATATATATATATATATATATATATATATATATATATATACATGTGACTACACATACACATGCAGATATATTTACAGTAAGATCCATATATAGAAGGTGCACACAATATGGAACTGTATGGGCAACCCATACATATGTCAATCGTTGCCTGCAACATATATCCATAGAGAGGTCATAGGAAAGACACCACACACAGGTTTGCAGAAATGGAAAACTTTAATTGTGTACTATTACAGTTCTATACGCCATGTCATATAGCTGTTCAGACACTGACAACCATATAAACAGAGTACTGCAACCGTGAAACAGTTACACTAATACAGTAGTCTGTAAAGGTTTACAACTGTTGCTGTCCAGACCAAGCCCTTCAAATTGTACAATAGTGAAGACAGACTGGGCCACAGGATACCAAACAATCAACAGTATGTAATGCAGGTGTATAGTTCAGCAGCCTCTATCTACACTCTGTACAAACTCAGTAGGTGGTAAAGATGTTATGTGATCAAATGGGATGTAACTGTTACATAACAAGGCATAACTGACACCATCACGAGTACACTGACAAACAGAACAGTCTGTATGGCAGGAGGCAGTAGGCTTGCATTACCCCAGTTCATGTAAGTAATGTAAATATAGGTGAAGTATACGGTACTGTACATCCAGATACGTTATGGCAGCTCACCCCTGATACCTTCACATTTTGTAACAGTCTAGGTCATTCATGGTGCTCCCCCCAGACACAATAATACAGGGCCATATACCACTGTTACATACACTGGCCTCTGGAGTGCATAAGGGCACACATGTATTGTGTAGGTGACAACCACACATATATGGTCCCAGCCCCACTGTATGTGTGGGGGATACAACAACAGTGGACTGATGGCAACAATGGTAGTGTGATATACTCACAGCCCACTAAAGAACAACCCCAACAGCATGACATATGTGCAAAGTGTGGTATATAGGTGGGGACAGAGGCTGGAACACAGGCATATATGTGGAAAACTGTTGCCCTACACTAAGCAAGTTGCTGGTATTACAGGATAGTCTGCAACATACCCGTAGTCAGGGAATTGAGGTTAGAAACAGAAATGGATGTAGCCATGTACTGATAGCACTCAACACACACACACTGCCAGTGTAATATCTGATACAGGACCTGTGTGGTGGACAGACAAAACATGATAGGCGTACTTCTGTACAGCAAGAGGATAGGCCCACAGTTGTGAGCTATGCAGATAGACTGCATTCCAAGGTAAACTAGTATGTACACACACACACCCTGTAACACCAGTACTATACAAAGCATAACACAACTCTACTCACAGTCTGTCTGTTGTTCCTGATCTTCCTACAAATATGTAGCTGCCCTGAGTGTGCCAGTTCTCCTGTAAGAGGTATTACTACCTGCTGTCTGTAACACTGATGCCCACACACAGGAAGGATGTCCATCACACAGGAAATGTAAAGGGACCACGCCCACATGACGTAGGGATTTATAGTGGGTGGTTGCCATGGCAGTGTTAATTTGAATTACTACACATGTGTAAACATGTATTATATGGCTATCTGGATAAGTGTATGTACATATATTTCCACCATATGTCCTGGGCATGGAGAGTAGCCCTACCCTAGCCCCTATAGTCCCAAAGTCGTAGTGCAAGGGGATGCCAGGTATGCATAGCAGGTATATTAGTAGACTGTTGCTACTTTCATTGGGATTGTCTTCACAGACATGTGTGTGGGGGAGGTCACATCTGCTTATAACATGTGTGCCATTGGCTACTGACAGACATCCTAAGGACATCATTGTAAAGTACCACTGCTAGCATGTAATGCCCATGTGGACTGCAGAAGAGATATTGGCCAATATATGTGGAAATGCTGACACACCCTGTACAGTCCAGAGGTATACACATAAGCCCTTAGTGCACAACATGTGTACCATGCCTGACAATATGGATGTAGACAGCCATGTAGATGGGTATAACACATAATGACTGGTATACATTTGCCACCATAGGTTATGCATTCACACACTCCTGTCTGGTCTGACACATAATGACCACTGGTACAGGTGTACCATGGCCACATACTACCCACTAGATATTGACATACATCTGTACAGCATCCCACTGCTCTGTCTGACATACATGACTTGTAAGGGAGGCCCAAAAGCAGTGCATCTGGCAAGTATCTGCACATGACATCTCACTGGGTAAGTATACTAAGCTGCTAGGCATGTAACAATGCACTCTGCAGGCTACAGGCAGACTGGATCAACAATGGCTTACATCTCCAATGGGGGAATGCACATGTACCTGCATATATAGCAGGCTCAACAGGCATGTCACAGCACAGGGTAAGATACAGCTGTGTGAAAATGCATAACCACAACCAATGTGAACACAGCCACATAGGTAAGCTAGCATAACATTACAGCAGATGGCCTATCTGTTCTACACCATCCTCATATGTGCCACTCACAGACTGACCCTACATATACTGGGCTGCTACACAATTTGGTCTAATGGCTGTCTGTGGTATGGGACATGTGTGTGTATGGCCCTACAAACGTATGCCAATATGGTACCATACAGTGGGGCAGCATGTAACATCAGATAGGAGGGGAACTAGAACAATGACATCTACCACAGTCTGTACACAGGCTAAATTACATATTAACAATGCACATACTATCAACATTCACCATAAGTACACAGACCTCAGTACTGTACAAACATCTACAGAATGTCCGGGTTATGTCATGAAATATAACCCCTGCTGTACATAACATGTGTGGCAGTCTGATATATCACTGGCTTGTTATCAGATATGATGACACTAATTATGGTGTACAGCACATATGCACCACTTCCTGCACTTCCTGCACAACATATCTACAAGGGTGGACAGAGGTGTGGCTGGGAGATCTATTTAACTTTCTGACAGTACCTTGTCCTATTACACCGATATTATACGGTGTTCCAAAAATACATAAATCCATCATGAATCCACCTATGAGACCTATAGTCTCAGGTGCTGGTTGGGTCACGGAACCCGTATCTATTTACTTGCAACAACAACTTTACCCTTATATGAGAGACTGTAACACAGTACTAAAGGATACAACTGATTTCTTATTAAAATTAAGAAATTGGCAACAAACTGCAGAAATGCAACAGATAACACATAAGGATATATTATTGGTAACGTTAGATATCACCTCGCTCTTTACAGTAATACCAAACAGTTATGGTATTGACTCTATAAGGGAGTTTCTAGTAGGACAAACATCATGTGTAGCACGTAAGATAGAAACACTATGTGCACTACTAGAATTGGTTTTAAACAATAATATTTTTATGTTTAACCAACAGCTATATTTACAAACATCAGGTGTAGCAATGGGCACTTCGATAGCGAACACCTATGCGAATTTGGTGCTATATGTATGGGAACAAAAGTTTGTGTTAAACAAAGATAATAGTTTTGCTAACAATCTACTGTTTTACCAGAGGTTTGTTGATGATTGTATTTTGCTATGGAAGGGTACAGAACAGCAACTATGCTCTTTCTTAGAGTATTTAAACTCTACAACAAACTTCTTAAAATTTAAAATGCAGTATGGTAGGGATAAAATAGTATTTTTAGATATTATGTTAGAAAAAACTCTAACTTCATTTGAAACAAGCATACATTATAAAGAAGTTCATTCTGGACGTTATCTAAATTATACAAGCATGCATGCACCCCATATATTTAGGAGTGTAGTAGGATCCCAGTTGAGTAGAGTAAGTAGATTAAATACTAATGAAGCAGTATTTAAAATACAATTAGATAATACGATACAGGAGCTGTTAACAAGTGGTTATAATAATAAACTGATTATGGAAGAAAAAAAGAGAGTCTTAACTCAGAGACCTTCTACATTAAAACCTATATACACGGGGGGTAACATACAAAATAGAATAAGAGAATGTAATAACAGAGTGAGGTTTATTACTTCTTTTAATTACAACACACATAGAATACAAAGTATAATAGAGAAGAATTGGCTTATACTAATGGCATGTGATCAGGTCAAAAAGATAGTAGATATAAAACCATATTTTGGCTTCAGGAACATGAGGACTATTAAACAGAGGTTATGTTATAAAGAGTTCAATGCATATATACCTAGGAATATAACTGCAGCAGGGACACTTAAATGCTATAATTGCACATGCTGTGGAGATATTTATGAAGGAATGGGTCATATGTTCAAACATCCCTTAACAAAGAAATGTTATTATTTTAACATCAGAGCTACTTGTAATACCACAGCAGTTGTATATATGGCTTCGTGCTCAGTATGTTCTGCATTTTATATAGGCAAAACTATCAGAAAATTAAAGAATCGAATAATTGAGCATAAATCTGAAATAAATAGAGCAATAAATACTAATTCATTATATAAACACATAGCAGAACATGGAGCACAACACTGTTTTAAATTTAGAGTTATACACACAGTAGATAGAACTATAAGGGGTGGGGATATTAATAATAAATTAGAATTAAAAGAATACGAATGGATAACCAGATTACAAGCAGATAAAGCACCAGGCATTAATGACATCATTACATTAAAACCAATTTTAAAATTAATACAGCAGACTAAGCTTAAATGACTCATATATATATATTTCATAATATGTTTAAAAGTTTTAAATTTTGTTTTAAATCTTGTTGAAATGTTGATTGCAATAATCACATGACTTTTGGCTGCAGGCCATGTGATTAGGACCCACACTATATATTTGATGTGATTTTAGAATTTAATGTATGCACTGAAGAAGGGTTTTTGTAACCTGAAAGCTTTGCCGTGTTTATAAACAGTTTATCTTCCAGTATTTATGTGTATTTGACTGTTACTTCATTCTACATTCAGTAAGTGTTTCGCTGGGAGCACATACACAGGGCCAATATTGACATGTTGCTGTGATAACCTCACATGTTTACTGTTGTAATGGGGTTTGTTGCAACATATGTCCTATGAGGGATATGAAGTCAATATGTGTCATGGCCCACACCATCTACAGACTGCAGTCCTCACACTACCTTCCGCAGTCCACAGATAGATGCTCCATGGGTAACACATTAAACCAAAGGCACAACACACTGCCTGGTCTGCAGATGACCCTGCAGATGGGGATTCCTCATAAACATGGAACTGACATGGCAGGTATTGAGACATGTACGACAGCCATATCCAGACAAACCTTGTCAAACCAACATTACTCCAAATGCAATATAGCAGCACTTATAGTCTGTAGTCAGGTCCGGCACTTCCCCCTCCTGTTTGTTGCCCTCTTTCCACAGTGTATGTTGTTAGAGGTAAATCCCCAATCCATCTGAGATGCTGTTTGCCAAACAACAGATCTAGTTCCTGCTCACAGTGAATGAAAAGGGCCAGCACCACCATGATGTTACTAGATATTGGAGTGTGTTTCCATGCAATTGGCTATGGGAATGTTACCACAGCTGTTCCACATGCAATCAGCAAGGGGAGGGCTGTAATTCATGCAGAGGCCATCAGCTGATCATGAGCATCACTTAAAATACACATGCTGCTGCCTAAGCAAAGCAGGTGTGGGTCTCTACATCCACCAGAGAGGGAGTGGGAGAGGCAGACAGAGGCAAATACATGTCAAGGAATGGTGGAATGGTGGGTGAGTAAAACTGAAGCATGTTTGTGTCACACACCTAGCAGCACAGAGTATCAAACCCCCGACAACTATGTAGTGCTATCACAGTTTGATGCAGTTATTTGAAGTGCCACATGGGTTACCTGTCATGGAGCACTCAGAACATATATGTGATGGTGAGTGACATCTGCAACAGGGATACAGTAGCTATACGGTAGGTGACGTACACATGTCTGTCCACATGAGCAAGTGTCAGCGTCAACACAGCCACACTCTCACAGGGACGCACACACATTTACACACTTGCCAGGGCCAGGAGTACAACTCATCAGTAGTGGGATTGCCACAACACATCACTGTGCAGGTATCACATGCACCACATGGGTCATTTATTTATTTTATTTTATTTATTTTATTTTACATTTGTTGACCGGGCTAGTCTAGCTGGATATATGTCCATTTTCAGTAGAGGCCCGGGAAGAAAAGCTCCAATGGTTATAACAAGTTAAACAGAGATAGGCAATACAATACTAAAATGTGAAGACAGAGCTAGTTAATACACGATATACACAATATATATATATATATATATATATATATATATATATATATATATATATATATATATATATATATATATATACACAATATAGTCGGAGCAAAATAGACAAATGTCTTATCATTTTTTTTTTTTTTGTTACAATAGTAAGAGATAACATATATCTACATAGATGTTATATAAAGGTAGACCTATTAAGGGTATAGGGAGCAGAGATTGTAAGAATTATGAAAGAAGAAAAGATAGAGAGGAAGAAGCAGAGTTAATCCAGGTTGTTGCAGGAGCATAGCCAGTGTTTATTGAGATAAATTTTCAGTTGTCTTTTAAAAAGTGGGAGAGAGGACAAAGATAAGATATCAGAGGGTAGTTTGTTCCACATTTTTCCAACAGAGTTGGAAAAGAGACAGTCACCTGTAGAGTTATTGGGTTTGGTTATATTAATCAGTAGTTTGTTGGAAGAGTGTAAATGTTTCAGGTTATTGTATGGTGTGATGAGGTTAAAGAGTATAGGTATTTTAGTTGGTTGGTATAAGATCTTGTGAGCTATTAAGAACTGTTGAAGTATAAGTTGGTTTGGAAGTTCAAGCCAACCTAGTTGTCTTAGGTTCAGGCAGTGGTGAGTTCTAAATGGGGATCCTATAACACATTTAGCAATATTATAGTAAGATGTTGATAGTTTCTTGAGGTTGTTTTTGGAGAGATTTGTGTATATGGGGGAAGCATATAGAAGAGTAGAGATGAGGTGAGATCTGGCTAAGGTGGTCCTTGCTTCAGGTGTAAGGAAGGGTTTGATTCTGTAAAGGGATCTGATTTTTTTATCCACTAATTTTATTGTATTGTTGATGTGAGAGTCAAAGCTGAGATTATTGTCAATAGTTATTCCTAAAAGTTTAGTAGTTGAATCTGGAGAAATAAGAGTGCTATCAGCGGAAGTAAGAGTGAAGTTGAGTGGAGCAGATTTACGGGAAGATGAGAACAATAGCAATTTGGTTTTCTTGGGGTTAAGGAGTAGGCAGTGGTCACAGAACCATTGTTCAACAGTGGTAAAAGCTTTTTGTGTGAGTGACTGGAGTTCAGTTTGTGAATTAGCAGTGCAGATTATAGTAGAATCATCTGCATATTGTATGCAGGTGGTGTTTTGGATAGCTGATTTGAGGTAATTAATAAAGATAGAAAATAGAAGGGGGCCTAGGATAGAGCCTTGAGGTACATCTAAAGAAATGGGAAGGAGATTAGATAGTGCATTTTTCCAGAGAACTGCTTGCTGACAGTTTTCTAGGTAAGACGTAAAGCAAGTTAAGGAAGGAGGATCAAGTGAGAGAGATTTTAGTATGAGTAGAAGAAGTTTATGTTTAACCATGTCGAAAGCTTTAGATAAGTCAATGAAGACTGAAGATGACAGGTTATTACTGTTGCGGTTATAGTTGATGGAGTTGATAAAGGAGAGTAATGCTGTGGTAGTACTGTGGGAGGGTCTGAATCCATGCTGACAGTTAGCAAGTAGGTTGTTTTACAGAAGGTGGTTAAGAAGTTGCTTATGGATACATTTTTCCATGATTTTAGCTATAGGGGATAGAAGTGCTATGGGACGAAAGTTAGAGAAGTCATTAGACTTACCCCCTTTGTGTAGTGGGATGATGTGAGATATCTTCCAGATAGAGGGGAAAATTCCTTCATTTATGGATCTATTTATCAGAATACAAATGGGATAGGCAATCACTTTGGCTCCTATTTGCAAGAATTCTGCAGGGAGTTTGTCTGCAGGGGGGATGGTAGGTCTTAGTTTTTGGAGCAGTGATAAGATGAAGGAGGTAGATACAGGTTGTAAGTGAAAGGAAGGAGGTGGATTTAAAGTAGGTAAGAGTAGCTTAGAGGTGTTGGGAGATAGGTGACTAGCAAGAGTTTGGATAGTATTAGTGAAGAATGAATTAAAGTCATTGGCTATTTGTGTGAGATTCCCTGGATTAGAGTCCTGAGGGTTAGGTGTGATAGACTGGCCTGGGGATAAAAGATTATTAATGCTGGCCCAGAATTTTTTAGGTTCCTTTTTGGAGGTTTGTTGTAATTGAAGGTAATAGTTCTTTTTGTCTGCCAGGATGTCTATTTTTGTACTGTTTCTAAGCTCTCTGAAGTTTTGGCGGTCAGTTAGATGTTTAGTGGTACGCCATTTAGCCCAAGATTTGTTTCTGAGAATGATTTTTTGCCTAGTATTATTGGTCAGCCAAGGTGCTGCTATAGCTTTGGTTCGAATAGTTTGACTAGGGGCATGGTGATCCAAGATAGCTAAGAATGTGGAATTGAAGTATTCTACTGCTTCATTAAGTGGGAGATATTTTAGTGGGGACCAATTACATTGTATTAATTCAGCTAGAAAATGTTCAGAGTTAAATTGCTTTTTTGAACGTAGTGTTCTGTAAGAGGTAGGTAAAATTAGGTTGGTTTTATGTCTAATTACATAAGTAAGTGAGTGGTCGCTTAGATCATCTGGGAGGGTACCTGATTGGTAGGTTTGTTGAGGAGTATTAGTAAGAATCCAGTCTAAGGTGGCTTCATTGTTGTTGGTTTTATTAGTTCTAGTGGGACTATTAATGAGTTGTATAAAGCCATGTAGGTTTATATGGGAGGTGGGGTTTGTACTATTACAGGAATACCAATCAATGTTGAAATCACCTAGGACTAGTGTTTCTTGAGGGAGGTAGGTGGAGAGTGAACTGAGGATGCATTCAAGTGTGTTGATGTTATTTCCTGGGGGAAGATAAACACATATGATATTTATGGATTTACTACTGTTGACTTGAGTTTGGAGCTGATTACCTCTGCATGATTATCTAGGCTAAGAGTCTGATGTATAATACTAATTTGGAATTGTGCTTTATAGAGAATTGCTACCCCTCCTCCCTTTTTTGCAGTGCGATCGAGTCTAATGATGTTATACCTGGGTAGGGTGATTTCATTGTCTTTGATGGTAGGCTTTAGCCATGTTTCAGTTAAACATAAAATATCAAATTGTTGAATTTCTAGAAGGGCATGGACTTGAGTAATTTTATTACAAATACATTGTATATTGAGATGGGCAATAGAGAGAGAGTTGGTAGGTATGGTAGATGATAGAGAAGTAGCTTTGTCTTGTTTTTTGTAGGTATTGGTATTGGTATGGTGTGGGCCAGTGTTAGCATTAATATCTCCATCCAACAGTAAATGGAGGAGTTTAAAATCTTTTGTCTGGGGAAGTTTGTGAAAGCTGTCGATTAGTTTCCTAGATTTTGGTTTGCTTAATTTGAAGTATGCTAGTCTGTGGTGTTTGGCTAGTAGGTAGTTGGGTTGAGTAGTGAGATTTAAGAAGGTATGAGAGAAAGTTGATATAGGTGTAGAGGTATGTTTAGATGGAAAAGGAAGAGTAGAGTAAAGTGGGTATTCATAGAAGGTTAAGAGGTAGGTAGTAATGAGAGAAGAAAAAAATGATAAGCAGATAAGCAGTTTAAGTTGTGGAGGGATAAGTGTTGTATGGGCAAATATTATGAGGAGGTGTCAGACATCAGAGAGCATGCTTCAGTATGCCCATGGGAGTTGTAGTGAGTATGGAAGTGGGCATATGCACCATACAACACATACACACACAAACACACATGGTGCCAGTACTGACATGCATGGGTGCATGTCTGCACGGGTGTGTGGTGGTTGACTGTGCCAGCAGGCTGTACAAGGGTAGGCGATGGGTATAAATTGGCATCAGGCCACATGACAATGGTCTGCATTGTGTCTCAAGGCTGTAGTTTCTGCATTTGCCCACACAGGTGGGTATTGTATCCCCCATCCAGTCACCTGGGTGACTATTGTGTGTGGCCAAAGCTGTGCATCGCTTGCCATGTATGTGTTCCTTAGTCCATGACATGGACGGTGTCTAGGATGTGCACACCTCCCACATGCATGTACAGTGACATGTGGAACTGTACCTGGGGTGTCTGGCCCATGTTGTGAACACAGATTATCATCAGATGTGCAAGTCATGCCCACCCGTGGCAAGGACTGGTAATGGGCAGCAGGTTTACCCTGCACCTACATTGATAGCATGCTAATAGTATTCCCTGGTGTCATTGGCATCTGTCCATACAGGGCATGTTGTCAGGCATGGTATGTCTGTTGTATGTCACATGTGAAGGCAGCACAGGTGGTGCAGGTGTCCATTGGGGGACATGGGGGAGGTGCACTGTCTGCATGTATGTGCATATTGGACAGATGGGGAGGGTGACATACCCTCTGTATCCCACTATCACTCCATAGTTACTATCAGTGGCCAATATGCAGTGTCCTACCCACATATTGGCTGTTGCCTAGGCATGTGTGTGTGTATGAGACATGGGTGAGAGTGTGCTCTGGGTAATACTGGAGTTGCTAACTGTGATTGCCTGGCCTTGATGTCTCATGTATGGGTATGGATATGCACCCCAGCCTCTCGGCTATTTCACAGCTCTTATCCCTGTACAGTGGACATTGTGATATGTACTAGGGCCACCATATAAGAATCTTGCAAAACCCACCACACATTGGGCCCAGGTGTTACACACGTACATCCACCTCCACCCAGGATACCAGTTGCACACACACACACACTCACACACACACACACACACACACACACACACACACACACACACACACACCTGTCATTTCTGGGAGTAGAACCCCTAACTAACTAGTTTATTACACTACAGCACTACGCAGTTATAGTACACGCCATGGACATTACTGGAGTACTCCTTCCCCAAAGGTGTATTTCACACTGAATGACATCAGCAGGATTGCCAATGTAGGCCATTTGAAATGTACTGCTAGTGACTAGCCTAAAATGCATTGTTCCATACACAGGCAGTGAGACACATACAAAGCATCCACAACTAACATGTGTGGGTATAGAACCCCTGACAGAGGTCTATATCACACTACAGCATGGAGCTGTTATAGGACGCACCACAGATGTTACTGGAGTACTCCTTCTCCAAAGGTGTATTTCACAATGAATTACATCAGCAGGATTACCAAAGTAGGGCATTTGAAATGTACTGCGAGTGACTAGCCTATGATGCATTGCTCTGTACACAGACATTGAAACACACACAAAACATCCAGAACTGCCATGGGTGGAGATGGAACCCTACCACAGTTCTAAATCACACTCCAGCAGTACGGAATTACCAGACGTGCTACAGAGATTACTGGGCTACAACCTTCCCAGAGGTGTAGTTCTAGGTGGGTGACATCAGCAGCCTTGCCAATGGTGAGTATATGACTTGTAAGGTGTGTGAATACCCTAAAAAGCATTGCTCTCTACACAATCAGAGACAGACAGACATGCACAGTTGCCAAGTCCGGGGTTAGAACACCTGCCTAACTACTTTAACACACTCCAGCAGTACGCAGTTACAGGACGCACTATGGAGATTACTAGGCAACAACCTTCCCAGAGGTATATTTCTAGGTGGATGACATCAGCACCCTTGCCAAAATTGAGTATATGAATTGTAAGGAGTGTGAGTACCCTAAAAAACATTGCTCTCTACACAGACACACACACAAATGCACACACACACAGTTGCCAAGTCTGAGGTTAGAACACCTAACTAACTTGTTTATCACACTACAGTTATGGGACGTGCCACTGAGATTACTGGGCTATAGCTCACCCAAAGGAGTACTTCACATTGGATTACCTCAGCAGGCTTGTCATAGTAGGGCTATGGGGAGGGCGGTGTATGCATGGGCCATAACCCATTCATGCACGGGTTGACACGCCACATGTGGGCACACATGGGGTCATATGTCACAGGTACATGTATACAGCTGCTAGATGACTACTTCTTTGTACAGTCATGTTGCACAGCTGGCACGTGCACCACATAGTCTGTAATGCTGACAGATACTGGTGGCTAGTGTCTGCAGTGAGTGACATTTACACCTCATGTGTTTGGGGCCCTTTGGCTGTGTGCTGGTTGGGACAGGCCTGGATGGCTCCTTGTCACAGTGACCTTCTTCCACACATCTATGTACCTTTGGCTTATTATAGTGTGTTTTCCTGACATATATGTCTGTAGTCCTATCCACTGTGTGTGCAAGGCATGAGTGGTCCATACTGATGACTGTCTGCACTAACAGCTGCAACTGCCAGATATGTCTGGTCCACTGGTGTTTGCAGTCATGGCCTTCATGTGTTTTAGTGTGTGAGCATGGCCAATATGGACATCTGTATTGAATCTGTGGATAATGTCCAGGTAGTTTGTGCTGCAGTGCTGGCCTTTGTGTTGTACACCAACAGGTAGCATGCTGTCTCTGCAGGGTATCCATCAGTCATTTGGCTTTGACTGTTACTACATTTCTGTATAGCAGGGGGGGGGGCACACCTGACTATTTCTACATTTCTACATAGGGTTGGAGGCACACCTGACAGTTATTACATTACTATGTAGGATGGGGGGGCACACCTGACTATTTCTACACAGGGTTTGGGGGCACACCTGACTGTTATTACATTACTATGTAGGATGTGGGGGGGGTTACACATGAAACATGTACACATTTGCTATGACCGTACTGGTATGTCAGGTACTCCATTTCATTCTGTATTGCTATCATGCTGACTAGAGGCATACCAGTGTACTACAGATCGTGGCTTTGGTTGCCCTACATATTATTGTCTGTCTTCCTACCCTTCAGAACTAACATATCACTGCCTGCTGTGCTGTGGTGTGTCTGTGTATGCTTGGGGGGGTTTAACCATAGCCATCATTCTGGGGCCATGTCACAGGCTCTGTTTGGGTTTGTCTACACCTGTCCTGCTGGCTGAGACTGTTGTTGGGTATGTGAACTGTCCTGACTGGCATGTGTGGGTCATATGGACACACATGTCACACAGCACATTTCCTGCAGTGGGTTTGTAACCCTGTGTAGTACTGGCTACTATGGTAAATCCAGTATGTGTTGCAGATGTCATGGTGCCACTATGGGTGTCTACTGTCTTCTGCCATAACATTCACTCACCCAATTCCCTTGCATGCTCACATCCATATCATAGCTACAGGTAACAACACATTCTACTCCATTTGGCAACTGGTAGGTTTATTGACTTACCTTGAGGGTGTGCCAGACTTGCGGATGGTGCTGGAGGGCTGCCTATGTCAGATGCACATGGTACATTCCCTATACATGGTTGAGCACAGGTAGTGTCGTATTTGGCATCCCTTTTACTGCATGTGCGAGTCAGAGAGAGGTGTCATTCCCTGGGTCCCTACTGTGTCAGTGCATGCACTATGCATTGCCTCTTTGCCTAGCCTAGGGCATACTGTGCACTCCTTCTTCTGCCTACTGGAGCAGACTCAGGCTGTTCCTCCTCTTTGTCGCTCTGTGCCTGTGCAGGCCTTGGCATTGGTGGGGAGCTGTGTGGGCCTGCCCCATGCTGTTCCTGCTGCAGCTGTTTCCACAGGATCATATTGTGTAGCATAGCACATACCATAACAATTTGGGTACATGTAGCTAGTGAATACTGCAAGGCTCCATCAGATGTGTTCAGACACCAGAACCGTGACCTGAGCATCCCAAACACATGCTCTATTATATGTCTGGCCTGTGTGTGCCTCATTATGGCATTGTTGTTCAGGTGTGTGTGCATTTCTGATGGGTGTTATCAGCCACAGCTCCAGTGGGTACCCAGCATTCCCCACTAGGTGACTGTAGGGGATGTCCACATTGGCAAATCTCTAGTACAGCTGCATCAGATGCCATATGTGGGAATTGTCATAGCTTCCAGGGCAGCCAGCACACACATTCATTATAATGTCCTGGGCATCACAAACAACCTGGCAATTGATGGAGGGAATGCCCCTGCGGTTGATGTAGGCCCTACCCTGCTCACTGGGTGGTGCTTTGATGCATATGTGCATGCAGTCTATAGCACCCACTACCCCAGAATATTCTGCTATTTGGTGGAAGAGATGCATATTGCTGGTCAACACCTCACGGGTGTTGAAGAAATATACATGCTTACTTGCATGTGCTGACATGGCATCCAGGAACTGGTGGAATACTCTGGATGCTGATGCCTGTGAGATCCCCATGTTATCCTCAGTTGTGCTTTGGGAGGTACCTGTGGCTAGTATACCTAAGCCTACAAATACTTGGTGTCCACTAGGATGGGTTTCCCTCGGTCAGTTTGGTGTGTCAGGTGTGGCCAGCACTGCTCAACAATTTGCTGTAGGAGGTCCCTGTCCACCCTATAGCGCTCCACTATCTCCAGCTCATGTAGCCCCTGGTAGGTTACCCTGGGTCTGTACTCTCTTCTCCGTCTCCTCACTGTGGGTTGTTCAGCAGCATTCACATCCTCACCATGCTCACCCTTTTGCACATGTTGTTCTGTGTTGCCTGCTGTAGCCTTTCTCATTTTGTAGGTTTGTTTGTTAAAATTTCCCCGCTTGTATACACCAGTGGTGTAGAGTGTGGAAAAAACCAGAGGGATAGGTGTTTTATTAGTTTATAGTAGTGTTCTGGGCTGGGCTGGGCTGGTCGGCTGCCTGTGTAATTGGATGATTTTGATACATTTCACTTGCCAGCTAAGCTAGTTCTCCTTGTATACATTCCTACTGCTGTTTTCACTTCCCATTGCCTTCCTGTTTAAGTCCATGTGTGTGCCGTGCAAACAGAGTGCTCATATGTGCACACTGCTGCTATTTCTTGGTTTAACTTCTTTTTTCTTCCTGTAAAATCCAGTGCGCAGCATGCACATCCACTTACACTTTGTAAAGTGTGCTAGGCAGGTTTAGACACAACCCCTAGTTTAGCTGTGCTATGCTAGGTGCAAACCCGAGCCACAGGGCTCCAATCCACTTACAGTATGCCTGACACACCCACCCATGATGTCACCTATCTCCTAGTCTTGCACTCAGCTATTCATACTCTTACACTGTTGGAACCTGCCTCACATGCTGGGGAAAACTGAGATTTACAATCCTGCCCCCTCATTTGCATAGGATTGCCTGCTAATGCATAGTTACATGTCTCACACTGAGCCTCCCCCCTTAGCAACCACTATTCACTGGCCAGGTTGTCTTCTGCCTGCCATTAACTTGCATGGCAGAATACTGATTTTAGTTAAAATGTTTATTTTAGGTTTATTTTATTATTTTCCCCCGATCCTGTTTGCGTGCCGCTGCCCTATGCTTAAACAGCCGAGATCGGCATAGAATAAAATAAAAGTTGATTTTTGTTTATTTATTGTATTGTGTGCAATGCCAATGGTCTTCTTCTTGGCCATTGGCATGCTTCATCAATGATATGCAGCCTTTATTTGGAGCTGTCATAGCTCCGTTTCGGATTTTGCAGTACCGTACTCGGTTACTAACCGAGTACATTTCTGCATATTACGCTAGTCCTGCACACCCTGATTCCTGCTTCCTGGATGGCAGATTTACTTCATTTGCATGGTTTTCACTGCAAATGGGGTAATTTGCATAGGGGGGCTGGGAACGTGCAGCACTAGTGCTAGAGCACTCGCGCACGTCAAACGAGCATGTACGTGGATCGCTCAGTTGCCACATTGGCAGCATTTTCTCTTACACTAATCATGCAAGCCGTGCAAGCTTTTGAGAATCCAGGGTACTATCTAGCAATTAATTTAACACTAAAGTTTCAATTTTATTATTAAATTTCAGCAGCAATACTTCTTAAACCTTTTTTGAATTCCATCATCTATTTCTTTGACTGGATAATTTAAATCTCCTATCATTAGTAAAATATCATCTGAAAAAAGTTGTATTTTAGACTGGCATTCCTTGTTAATTGGCAATCCATCATTTTTTTCATTGCGTCTTATACTATTAGCTAATGGTTTGATAATTAATTCAAATAGTAGAGGGGACAAGAGACACCCTTGCTTTGTACCTTTGTTTAAAGCGAATCCTTGAAAAATGTAAGATCCAATTTTAACATAAGCTTTGGAGTCTGTACAGAATTTTTAATATTCCAATAAATTGTTCTGGAAATGCAAATGCTTCTAAAGTCTTTAACAAGTAGTTCCAATGCACAAAATCAAAAGCTCTTTCAATATCTAAGTTAATTAGGGCCAAATTCTTGGGCATTCCTTTTGCTAAATCTAAAGATAGTAACTACCCTTCTTATATTATCATATATTAATCTTTTGACTACAAATCCTGTTTGATCTTCATTAATTAATCAATCTACTATATCTTAATCTTGTAGCTAAGATGGAAATAAATATTTTGTAGACTATATTTAATAATGAAACAGGTCTGTATGAGGAACTTAACTTACTATCCTTTCTCTGTTTAAGTATAGGTGAGATTATGGAAAATTTCCATGAGGGAGGAATTATTTTGTTACTCTGAATTATCCTGAATACATCACTCAGCAATTCTCTAAAATATTTAATAGCAGCAGGCTGTATAATTCAATACTTAAACCATCTAATGCTGGAACTTTATCATTTTCCCTTTTCTAAATCTTCTATAACTTCTATTGGGTAACACGCTTATTCAACAGAGATACGGTCATTAAGTTTATTGTAAAAAAAATCTTTAAATACTTGTCAGTTTTGTAATCATTGGGATTATTATTTTTATCTTTATTAGATACTCATGGAAAAATATTAAGCATATCTTCTAAGTCTGAAGTAAGCTTTAGTGTGAGGATTTGGATATTATTTATTTGTGCCTTTTGCTTAACACCTTACTTCTATTAACTAATCTATGTAGATTTTTTGAAGTCATCACATAACTGGGCAACTTTATTGTTTTCTAAATCTATCTCCACTTTATGCATCAAAACTGCTTTAATATTTTGTCATTAATTTTTTAATGACTTCAGTATTACCTAATTTCCATGTTTGCTGTTCAACCCTCACTTTGTGTATTTCATCTTGTATTTCTAACAACTCTTTATCCCACTGTTTCATTTTATTACTAATGCATCTTCTTATTCTATCTTTAATATGCATTTTATGGAGTCCCATAATATAGATTTACTAACCTGACCATTATCATGCAAAGATAAAAAAAAATCTCAATTTGTTCCTTAAGGATTCCATATACTAGGATTCTATAAATAATCTGAAATTTCCGTATATCAATTAATATATTAATGCTTAGTGCATTATGATCAGATAAAGGCATAGGAATTGTTTTAAAATAATTCACTTCATTAAGTAATTTTTTTAGAAGCATAAATCCTAGTTTGTGTCCCATGTGTATAAGAATAATGATTGAGGAACAATGACTTACCTTCTGTTTTTTCTATGAAATCAACTAAATTATTATTACTAATCCAGCTGTTTAGTGATTTAGCTGATGACAGAACTTTAGCTTTTTTTCTGTTCACTTGTATCTTCTATACTAGATATGCAGTTTAAATCCCCTGAGAAAATTAAACTACCCATCCAATGACTTTGGAGTAAGTTTAAGTGATCATTAGCCAATCATCCACCTATTCCAGGGATCCAGTAAAATTAGCTAGTGCATAGAGTTTGCCATTATATTTAATTATTACAAATGTATACATTCCTTTGGGCTCTTTAATGGATTTCATGACCTTAGGCATTACAGTAGATTTTTGCCAAAGTATAGCAGTTCCTCTTGTCTTTTTGTTTCTCTACTCGTAATAATAAAGTGTATTAGATCATGGTAATACCCTTGTGTTTTAACAGGGACCTGTATAGGTGTATCTTCTGTTAAAAACCAAATAAACAAACTCAGTTAAATTTATAAATAACATGCATCACAATTGTGTTCAGGCTGCTTGAAAGCATATCCTGGAAGAAGGAACCTCAAGCTGAACAAGTGTTATCTCCAGACTGAGGATGTCCTGGAGACCTTTGAAGCATTCATCATTTTCCTAAGATCCTCAATGATATTGAGAATGTTGTTAAAAGGATTTATTTATTTTTATTTTATTTTATTTATTTTACATTTGTTGACCGGGCTAGTCTAGCTGGATGCATGTCCATTTTCAGTAGAGGCCCGGGGAGAAAAGCTCCATGTTGAGTACAACAAGCCATTAACAGATGATATACAAAATAACAATATAGAATAAAAAACACCAAAATTAGGTACAATCATAAAAGAGTATACAGAGGAATACAGCAAAATAGAGTCAAGGAAGAAGTATCAATTAGTTGTATACAAAAACTGAGCATAAAAATTGTTTTTTTTTTTTTTGTATAAGGCATGGCCAGAGCATTAAACATAGATGAATTATTGATATCTATGTGAAGACTTCAGTAAAAAGTTACATCCTAAGCAGAGTTAGAAGAAAAGGCTATTTAAAGCAGGAGGTTGTAGGTGGGAGGAAGCAGCAGTTAGTCAGGTATAGAACAGGAGCATAACCAGTGAGTCATGAGATGAAGCTTAAGCTTCTTTTTGAAAAGAGTATGAGAGCAGAGAGTTGTAAGTTCAGAGGGAAGAGCATTCCAAAGTCTGCCAATGGAATTGCAGAAGAGGGAGTCTCCTGCCAAATTGTTGGATCTGCAGGTGTTAATCAGAAGTTTGTAGGAAGAGCGTAGTTTTTTTGGATTTTGGTAGAGGGTAAGGAGGCTTGAAAGAATAGGAGTATTGGAGGATTGGTGTAGGGATTTGTGGGCAATTGTAAGCTGAGAAAAGTGGAGATGGTGTAGAAACTCTAACCAATCAAGTTGTTTAAGATTTAGACAGTGATGAGTTTGAAAAGGAGAGGCAGCAGCAAATCTGGCAATATTATTATAGGATACAGTGAGCTTGTTAATGTTGGCTTTAGAAAGGTTTGTATAAATGGGTGAGGCATAGAGTAATGTAGAGATGAGATGTGTTCTGGCTATAGCAGTCCTGGCTGTTGGAGTAAGAAAGGGTTTGATTCTATAGAGGGATCCAAGTTTCTTGTTGATTGTTTTTATTGTACTGTTGATATGTGTGTCAAAGTTGAGGTTGTTGTCTATAGTTATTCCTAGGTGTTTGGTTGTGAGGTCTGGAGAGATAACAGTACCATCGTTAGATGCAAGTGTAAAATGGATGGGGGTGGACTTACGGGTTGGGGAGAAGAGTAGAAGTTTAGTTTTCTTTGGATTTAGAAGGAGGCAGTGTTTTGTAAACCATTGTTCAACAGTATTAAATGCATTATGGGTGATGTTCTGCAGATTGATTTGAGAAGTAGCTGAGCAGATAATAGTGGAGTCATCTGCATACTGAACACAGGCAGTATGTGGAATTGCTGACTGAAGATCATTAATATAGATAGAAAATAGGAGGGGGCCTAATATGGAGCCCTGAGGGACACCCATGGAGATAGGTAAGAGATTAGAAAGATTATTGTGCCAAAGTACTGCTTGTTTTCTGTGATCGAGGTAAGATTTGAACCAGTTGATGGCTAATGGATCTAGCGAAAGGACTAGAAGAGTGCTTAAAAAAGAAGAACAAGCAAATGAAGGAGTCAATCAATTCCTATATAAGTCGAAAACTAAGCTTCTTTTTTAAGGGAAATAGGTAAGAAAATTTGTCTGTGTTTCTACATTTTTCTAGAGGTTGTTTTGAATACTTTTAGTCTTGGAAATGAGGCCACATCTAAAGACAGAAAAAAAAACATGTTCCAGAATATGAGATAATACATTTTTGTTAATCGGGTAGGCATAATGGACAGTCTATTTGAAGGGGTGACCTAAGAGTAATGTCTGGTTAAGTGACTTGCTCAAGGTCATACAGCAGGCAAATGATGAATAAGAGAATCAAGCTCTGTATCACAGGAATTACAGATCACTGCCTTAACTCTCTGCACCAACTGCCAGTCAAAAGGATATGTTCATTGGTAGTTTCTAGGCTTGCATTCTAAGGGACCATTGAGGAGATTAGCCCAAATTCCCAGTTGCCTATAAAAATGTCTGCTTAAATAAATTGTTCAAAGTGACACACTAGGCAAGTGAAGGCTGAGAGAATCAGAGTCAGTACCGCAGCAACTTCTGCTGATAGCCTTAACTCTTTGATCCAACTGCCATACCTGCAACAACTATGCCTTCAGAGGTCAGTTAGCAATTGTCTAGGCTATTTGTAGCTGTGCCAGGACATTAACAATCCATTTAGTATCACAAAATGACTGCACAGGGTCCTGACAACAATTTAAGCATTTATACTGGGTAACTTGAGTGCGATACTGTCTCACATTACCAGTTATACTAAACAGAGGAGAGGTGGCAAGCTTCTGAGCAAACCTGCTTAAGAAGACAATATGATTTTTAGCTATTTATAATAAAGTTAGTACAAAAAATGAAGAGCAAATATTCTGAGGGTCTTCATTCAGACCCTTCTAGTTGATGTCAGGATGTTAGCAAGAAATAGAAGCAAATCATCTACATAACATGTAGCAGAACATGTAGCCATGTTGACTGCTGTATGAACATTTCCACAGCTTTAAAATGTTATTGGAGAAGCTCAGGAAAAATTAGCATCAGTTCAAGGGTTGGTGTTGTTTTTCTTATCAATATGTCTAACTGGAGATGGTAGCAGAATTTTTCCTATATCAGTTTTGTAGCCATATTTCATCTTGTTAAAAATAAATCTTATAAGATTCATCAGGTGATGAATGTGTTCCCTCTTCAAGAGCAGATGTGACGCTAAAAGTAACAGTCTCTACAGGGCTTTTCTGCAAACTACCACTGTTCAGGACATGGATTATACTGCATCCAGCTGGCATAACAAAGGCTGGGATTCACAGAGAAGCATAGTATACCTGTGCAGTGCTAAATGGCACAATACAGATAGTGTGATATCATTCAATATTATTCAGATATGTGTTTGAGCCAGTAAAACACCAAGATACTGAGCAAATGCCTGCATAGCAATTCAGAGTGATCATGTAACAGGAAAAAGTGTCATTAATTTGGCACTGTAGAGGAGTACCATGATAGACAGATGCATAATCAAAATGGCAGACATCATCACCACGACATTCAAGCACAGCACAGTTCATGTGTATCCATGCACATAATGAAGTGCTGCATAGATGCCAAACAGCCACAAAATGTAGCCTACATATGGTCAGTAAAGCAAAATGGACATCTAGTGAAGCCAAGGGATGGAGGATGAACAACATATATGGATATAACACAATAGGCATGGAATACCTGGATGGTGATCAAGCAGGGGCCATGGCAAAATGACAAACTGGTCCAGAAAGCAACTCCCAGTCACCAGTCACCTTCGTGGCCAGTGTCATGGACAGCCTGTGTTTCTGGTGGTCACATGGTTAAGGTCCCTTAGTCATATGACTTGGTAAGTCATGCCAGGAGGTGGGCATCCAGGTGTTGCCATACCTTGAATGGCATCCCCTATGAAGCTGATGCCAGGAGATATTGGGAGACCCTTGTAGGCCACTGACAGAAGATGAGCATTTGCCTACCTCCTGAGAAGTGTCCCTGGAAGCTGCCAGCAATCTCTCTAAATCATTTTCAGCAAGGTGGCCTTCATTCCCCTGCTGAGAGGAAGACAGGGCAACCACTGTTGACCCAACACCAGAGGCCTTGTAAAACTCACTCCAAAGCAATTGCTGTCACTCCACTACCTGCACCACAACCAGAATTGCAGAAAGATAAGAAACTGAGAAGACATTAGTCAACACGTATGGCACACATACAATGGCAGTTACATACAAAAGGCAAATGCATCAGATAGTTGGAGAGCTGCTCCTACATCCTGCAATGTTAAACGTGTGCTCCTCAACTGCTGTAAAAGAAAGTAAACATATCTCAGTATGCAGGCACAACAGGTAAGGCTTACAGTATAGGTCTGGAACTTTATCTCTAACCTCTCCCTCCAACTGCTGAAGCAGGATTGGGTGTCACCACCACAGGTAGCTGTTTCAGTGCTGGAACAGTTCATCAGACTAGTTGACACCAGTGGACTCACTCATCATACTGACAAGCTTAGGTAAAAAATCCACTGTGCACAGGAGACCATGATACCTTTCCAGGAGGTGCTCAGAAAAATCTGTATACAAGAACACGACCATATTGCCCACCTTAGGTTAACCCTGTGGACACAGGTGCACTTTAAGATATAAAGTGATGCATAATCATAGTTCTGCAACAGGGTGCTATGAAACATTCTGCAACTGGTCCACACAGCCCATGTGCCTAAATAAACTGGTCACATGCCTCCATACAGTCATACAGAGCATGGTTAGTGTCAACCTGGCTATATAATGCATTGCATTCTGTATGCAGTTCAGTGACAGTAGTACTGGCTTGCTTCATTAGCATAGCTGTCATACTATGACACATTTATTATTGAAATATGAAGTTTGGGTGCCATTTTGCATGAGAACCTTTACATATGAAAATCAATGGACTTTAGGACTATTCACACTAATTTGCTGGAAGTGGATATGCAAATTCTAAATGTAGAAAATTCATTGAGTAATCATCATCAGCCCCCTTTTTCTCATTTTTTTCTACAGGGGGTTGGGGTATCTTGATAACTGCCGCCACCTCTCTCCAATCAGTGCCACACTCCTGCCTTCTTCAACACTCATGCCTGACTGTCGCAGATCTTCTTTCACGCAATCCATCCATCTCTTTGCTGGACATGCTCAATTCCTCTTACCTTATTCCTCTCTGTCCCAAATCTTCTTCACCAGATTGTCTTCTGCTTTTCTACACGTGTCCAAACCACCATAACCTGATCTCTTTGATCTTTTTTGCAATTGGAGCTACTGTGGCTTCTGCTCTTACATCATATGTCATCATTTCTTTGTCTGTCCCACAGTGTGCATCCTACAACCTTGCTCAGGCACTTCATTTCCATCACCTCTAGCTTCTTCAGCTGTTCTGCCTTTACTGCCCAGGTTTCTGTACCATACAGTAGTACTGGTCACACCACTGTCTGATATACCTTACTTTTCAGCTTCTTTGGCATTCTTCTGTCATAGACTACACCTGATACTCTATGCCAGTTGGCTGCAGCCCCTCTGATTCTAGCTTTGACCTCTTCATTCAGACTACCCTTCTCCTCAACTACCCCTCTCAGATACTTGAAGCTGTTTACCTGTTCCACTATCTTCCCTTCTATTTCTATTCTTCTGATTTCCCCAATTTGCTGCCATTACCACTGTCTTATATGGGCTTAATTTCATATCATGTGCCCTCAGTTTTGCATTCCATTCCCCTATCCATTGCTGAAGTTCTTGCTCAAAGTCTGCCTGTAATGCCACATCGTCTGCATACAACTTTGTTGATCCATCCCCTCCAACCTGTTTGTTAATTTAGTCCATCACCAGTATGAACAGCAGTGGGCTCAGAGCTGAACCCTGATGTACACCCACTCCCACTGGGAACCCCTCTGTGAGGCCGAACACTGTTTGTACTTGAGCCATTGTGTCCTTATACATAGCCTGCACTAATTCTACCAATGTTTCTGGGACTTCAAACCACCGCAGTACTGCTCAGATCAGCTTTCTTGGGACCTTGTCATATGCTTTCTCCAAGTCTGGGAATGTCCAGATGGACTCTCTCCTCATCTCTAGCTTCTTCTCAAATATCTGTCTCAATGTAAACATCGGGTCAATTGTGCTGCATCCCTATTATGAATCCAAACTGCTCATCTCCCATATTTCATTCTACTACTCTGCGTAACCATTTATCAGTAACCCTTTCCAGAACTTTCATGCAATGTGATAGGAGTTTGATGCCGCTGTACTGCCCACAGTTGTGGATGTCCCCTTTGTTCTTGTACACTGGCTTGAGTATGCTTATTCTCCAGTCATCTGGGATACACCTTTCTCTCCACACTTCTATTAGTACCCTCAGGAGCCATTTCTTCCCTATCTCACCCAGCACCTTTATCACATCTGCTGTGACCTCATCTGAGCCTGCTGCTTTCCCTGACTTCCACACCAATCCAGTCAACATCTGTGGTAAGTATGAGGATAAACAGTGTACAATAACACTGTAGTGTCATGTATTCCTGTGGTGATGACCCAGACCATAGGCAATAACACACAGGGAAGGACAGGACACAAGGGTCATAAATAAAATGTAGGTATAGCATGATATTATAAGAGGGATGGGGTGTTATGGTTTGCATGCCACTACATGGGGTTAATATGCAGATGCAGGAAGTGGTGTACAGAGTCCATGCCCATATTAACCCAGTGTACAGGTTTGGGGCTCATACTTAGAAGTACAGTGGCCTACATTCCATAAGTACAGTGATCTGTATTCCAGCTGCTGAATAGGGGAGGTCACCCAATACTGGTAGCGGAAAAGTATTTTTTACACAATATTGGAATGATGTTACAGTCATATTTGATGAAGTGTGTAATAAAATTGGATTCATATATAAAGGGTTATTTTGATTTTTTACAGAAAAGTAAGTTAATAACATGGGAAGATAATTTTTTTGGATAGTTATTGATGTGAAAAGTTTATATACTAACATTAAACACTCTGTAGGTCTTGAAGATTTAAGATTTTTTCTTAGTGAGAGTCTGGTAGCTAATTATGTTGTTGATTTATTATTTTTTAGCCTTACAAACAAATTTTTTGAATGTAATCAATGTGTTTATCAATAGATGCAAGGGGGAAAATCGAGTGCCCCCATTGCACCTATGTATGCCAATTTAGTTATGGGTTTGCTGGAGATGAATTTTTTATATGTTAAGGTTTTTTAAGGATTTTATAGTTTTATATTGTAGGTTTATTGATGATTTGTTTTTTTGTTTTTTTTAATGTAGAGAAGGTGGGAATTTAGTGGAGACTTTTATAGAGGATTAGAAGGAAATCATTTTGGCTTGCAATTTCATGGCCTACAGAGTGGTAAAGTAGTGACTTTCCTAGACATGGAGTTGGATGTTAGTGGTAAAACTATAAGTACCAGAATACATAGGATATTTGAGAATGGGGCTCATTTTTTGGATAGTAGGAGCTGCCATCCTCCCCATGTATTGAATGCCTTACCCTATGGTGAATTGTTAAGGGTAAGTAGGTCATGTAGTGAGGTGAAAGAGTTGGAAATGGAAATTATTCGTACCTGTACCATCTTTAAACACAGAGGGTATGGGGTAACTTTAAAAAGTTGCTTCAGGTGGATAAGGGTAGACATGGAACTATTAATATAGAAAATCTTGGTCCTGGCACTAGTTCGATTAAGTTAGGATGTGGGGAGGAAAGAAAAGTTTCTTTTGTTACTGTCTTTAATATACTTAGTCAGAAAACAGTTAATATTATTAAATAATGTTGTGGATTTCTTTCTAAAGGTAAAAAATGTGTTAGGAATTTATATAGATTTCCTTTGATATCTTTTAAGAACTGTAGAAGTATTAAAGATATGGTGGTACACAGTTTATTTTCTCTACCTAAGGATAGTCCTATTAGAGTAATGGAAACTTTGGGAACAGTTGTATGTGGAAAGTGTTTGATATGCGAGTATGCAGTGAGTTGCTTTGAGAGGACCAATTGTGTAAAGTATATCCCTATAGGGGTCTATATTATGTTGCCGAAAGCTGTTTACAGTGAATATGGCAACATGGACCCTTAAACAGTGAAAACGCACTAATGTGAAAGGCCAGGTCAGCGATTTTTTCCTAGGGAAAGAAATTGCTTGGCTGTCACCATAAAATTGCCCTTTACCCCATTGTAGTGTAATCACGGAGTTGGTATATTTAGTTAGGGGGTGTGTGGGGGGGCACAACCCCCCACATCAGGGTTGTGGGGGCAAAGACCCCAGTTTGTAGTGATTTAGGTTGCGTGTCATGTTTGGCAGGTCTGACGATTTTTTTCCCTTGGAAAAAAAATGGTGACCTGGCCGTTCACATTAGTGGGTTTTCACTGTTTTAGGGTCAATGTTATATTCACTGTAAACAGCTTTCGGCAATATAATATAGACTCCCCTATTGCACTTTATACTTTCACCACAAAAGGAGTAGTATATGCTTTGTCTTGCTCCTGCAGTCTTTTTTATATAGGGGAAACATAAAGACTCTTCAAGGTAAGACTGCAGGAGCATATTAGAGAAATTAAGAATAAAAACTGAAAAACCTGTTGCTGCCCATTATAATATGGTCCATGGGGAGAGTTTACAGATTTAAAAGCATGTATTTTGAAACAAGTTCATATAGAGGATACTTTTGTACTGAAAAATAAATTGTTGTTTAAAGAAACAATTTTTATTCTGAAAAATGGTATACTGACACCTAAGAGCTTGAACAGGGAATGCACTTGGAAAGCCCTTTTGTAATGAAAAGGATTTTATTGGGTAATTATTTTATTGGACCTAATTAGTCTGTGCTATTTAATGGTGTGTCTTTTTGTGTTTGTTAACTATAGAAAGACTTTTCAGCCAAGATGCTAGAGTGTTAAACAGTGTTTTATATTCTTGCTGGCAATAAATGTTATTATTTTTGGGTGCAATTCATTTAATTTATCACTAGCCTTGTCATATTTGAATGTATATCTTGTTGGTGTTTTTTTGGTTTTGTCCTCATTCATAGCATGCACATCCTAGCAAATGTGCTGTAGACAAGATATATACAGACTAGGTACTGCAGGGAGTAGTGTAAGGAATGAATACTGCAAATGGCCATAATAAGTATCTGCAACAACTGAGGCAAAAGGTAATCAATATGGTGCTGTGTGCAAAAAGCAAAGCACTGGACATTGCCAAGGATATGTCAACCACTGGAGAGGGCCACCAACACAAAAACAGCTCATAGAGATGGAAGAGTTCCTGCTGTCCCTGTCTGTAGAGAGTTAACGAATGCTAATACCCAGAGGTGGCTTCTACATGGGAGCTGGCCTAGCAATGATCACCCAAGTCCAAGTACAGGATGTACCAAGGTGGTGCATTGTGTTTATAAAGGGATTGATTCACCAAAGTCCTTCTGCAAACCTGTTATTTACCATGTATCTTTGGGCTGAATAACCCACACATCATTGTATGGATATCTCCATATTGATATACATATGGAGTTGCCTGCCACTATGCATTAGATGGGGGTTATAGGCTTATGTTGGAGTGCTTCCAAAGGTATTAGGTGTTGATGCTTCCACAGGTTCTACTGGCAGAGGGACCAGCACAATGGGATAGCAAATGCCCAATGTCCGTATGGTTTCTGTGGCTGACAATGTCGGCAGCATGGAGATGGCACTGCATGATGAGAAAGTGGTACAGTCTACAGTGCTTCTATGGGAGAGTTCCTCCACATCACCAACATTCCCTCCTGTGCGCATGAAGCCAGCCTGGGCTCATCATAAATCTCCAGCCCACATCACCTCTGATAAGCAAGGCAGGTGGTTTGTGATGTCGCAATGGCTCCAAATCCATCTCTGATCTGGATGTAACACTTGGCATAAAGCAACAAATGTACAAAGTCAGTGATCCAGGTACAGACAGCTGTTGCCAACAACATGAAGGAGACTATGAGTGTGTCCAGTGTATTGCATGATGATGTGCAACACCTGCACAGTGTCATGGAAACAGGGAGCTGCTGTTGCTACTCTGGCCTGTGGTAACAGATGTCACCAGTGTTGGTGCTTCCATGAGATGCATATCAATGACTCTCCTGTCTGCCATATATGTGTGTGAGCATGTCTGGGTGCATGGGTGTGTGCACAGGTATGCATGCATGCAAGTATGTGTGTGAGAGAGAGAGAGAGCACATGAGCACATATCTGAGTGTGTGTGTGTGTGTGTGTGTGTGTGTGTGTGTGTGTGTGTGTGTGTGTGTGTGTGTGTGTGTGTGAGAGTGCACATATGTGTAAGAGTGCGTGTTTTTGTGTGTGTATGCATATGTATGTGTGCTTATAAGGTCATTTTAAATACAATGCAATGTTCATAATTAGCATTTTTGTGTGTTGCTTATAAAAAAAGAAAATGCTTGATGATTATTTGTCTGATTATTTATTTCACTAATTTAAGTGTTGATGCCACTACATACTTACAAAAATCATCACCACCATTTATCATAGGATAACTTGTTTTACTTTAGAGAAATCAGCAATGTCTAGTATACTTAATAACTGAAAAGTGATGGATTATTAGCAAACAGAAAATTTAGCCAAGCAAATAATGGCTTTGACGCAGTGAGAAGAAATGGAGATGGCAGTAGGTAGCACGTGCTTTAAATTGTTAAATGTCCAGGTCACTAGAGAGAGACAAGTTATATCATACTAATGTGATGCAGAAATGTAGAAACTAAGCAGATAAAATTATAACTGTCCTACATGCCACAGAGTATTAAGGCTATTAGCTGTTAACAAGGTGCTTCCTTTATGCCAGGCTTTGAGTCCGTCAGTCTCCATTTCCCTAAAGTGTTGTTACCTCACAGCAAGACGTTCTCCCATTCGATTCTTGGCTTGGCTTGGGGGTGCCTTCTGTGTGGAGTCTGCATGTCCTCCCCATGGTTGGATAGCATTCGAAAGACATGCGTGTATAAATGGGCGTGCCTTCGTTGAAGGTTGGGCATCGAGCTGGCACCTCGGTGTTTCGTAAAAATCTACTGCCAATCATTAGCGGACTGGAGTTCCGCTGCGGTGACCCCTTACCAGGAAAAAGCCATAAGACAAACAACAACAAGTCTCTGTTTCCCTACTGTGCAATTCTTTGCAAGTTGCTTAACCAGACAGTGCACTGAGGCAATTAAGAAATTGGAATACATTCCTCAATGGTCTCCTATGCCACATGCATACTAATTTTCTATATATATATATATATATATATATATATATATATATATATATATATATATATATATTTATAAATATTAATGGGTAGAAGTCCATCCTCTGTAACCTTGCACTATACATCATGCATTGACAGATCTTTGGAATATCCCATTATCTAAAGATGCTGCATCTGTACATAAGCCCATTAGTTTTCATATGTTTATACAACCTTTATATTATTATCTCATAATGTGGAATATTTGAATGTTTCCAGTATGTTAACTTCCCAAAAGTGGTGGTATCTTTGTGACTATTAAGGCAAACAAAAGAAAAAAAACTGTAAAATAAGCATTATTTTTACTTACGTAAATGAAATACAACCAGATAATGTGTGTTAAATAGTATTTGTATAAATGCTGGAGGGTCATAATGTCATATGAGGTTGTAGACTGAATACATATAGTCTCCTATTTGTTTGTTATAAACCTATAACACACACATCCCTAAACTGATGTATTGTGAGTCTATATATTCTAAACAGTCTTGCTCATGAATTCATATTAAACATTGCAAATCCAAGACTAACTGTTGCCACCAATGTTTTTTTCTTGGAATTCTAATTTTATCATGTACAATAAAATGTAACAATATATGTCTATAGGTAACTGTTTTATAGCCCCAAATGCTTGACTGCTACTGTTGATTTTATGCATCCATCCATAATTTCTTTTTTCCCATTTTTGCACATGGAGAAGGGATGTCACATCAGTAATGGCCATCATCTAGAACCAATGTTCACGTGTTAGATGGCTAGCCCTGCCACATTGGTTCTTCTTTTAAATGAAAAGAAAAAAGAAACAGAAGAGATGCCAGCATCCCCTTGTAGTGCTTCAGAATAACTCTAAAGTGTAACTATTATATCTTATATTATTATATATTATATCATGGACATAGCAGGCATGTGTTTCACTCTAGTTCTCACACAGGCCTTGTGGCAGAGCGCAAATTTACTTTTTATTATATGACAACAGAAAACAGCAGTAAAGTGCTTGAGCCGCCTTATAACACTACCTTCCAGATTAGTGGATAGCAGGGAAGTAGCTCTAGTAACTGCAACATTGTAGTATCCTAGGTACTGAGTACACTAAACACATAAAAAGAATTAACTTTAATTGCTGCTGACTATGTGTTTTAGTTACTACGGTAAGCATTCATGTGAAATAATCTAATGTTTTATAAAATTGGAATAAATCCTAACCTTCTCAGAAATATTGAGCATTCTGCTGAATATTCTATGCTTTTTTGTGGCAGAGTTTCATTTTATAATTGACAATAAATACCCTTTTGCCATGCACTGCAGTAATGCCTAAAGGAACTATTTATTATCAGTGTATGATCTGGAATTCTGCTGACACATCTTATTATAAGAGCTCTCTGAGTTGCCAGAAAATAAAATAAATCTGTCAGGTTATTTCCTGTATGTCGATTTGCTGAGAAATTCCATCACCAACATTTTAATATGAACCCTGACTTGTTAGCAAGGTACCAATGCCAATTTGCCTCAGGTCCAAACAGAGCCACCTGCCTTCAAAATTCAACATCTTCATTTTCCAGGTAGCTGCATAACTGACTGTGAATTTCTTTGTCTTCTAATGTCTGCAACATTAATGAAAAAAAAAAATTAAAAAAAAGTAAACTGAAACAAAGCATCACATGTGAAACGGGCAAGTTTCATCCAGTAATAGAAAGTCCCTTTTAGTGCATGATACTAATAATGTTTTATCTGATGTATTAAAATGTATATTTCTAAACATTGTGAGTATGTTTTAGGGGACGTGTTGGAGTAAATGAAATAGAACTATTGTGAAATGTAAAAAAAAAATTATGAAGGAGGAAAACACATACATAAGGAAAAGAGAAAGCCATACTTCTCAGGGTAGGTAGTTGAAAACAACTGTAGAGATAACATTTAATAACTATATAGAAATGCAGTGCAAATAAAACTGTAATGTATGCAAAGATGAAACAAAAAGGCATGGGGAGAATGGAAGACGCTCAGAGACACAGACCAGGGAAATAACAATGAATGTATCAAAAATGTGGAGCAGAGCATTTTAAGTTACATAAAAAGACAGAGAAAGTAAATAAGACTGAAGACTTAAAAAGGAGGATGGAAATGTAAAATGGAGAATCAGAATAAAAGTAAATATTGAGAGCAAAATATAAGTTCTTTGTTGAAAGTGGAAATAAAAAGACGTATCTCACTCAGATGGCTTCTCGTACAAATACTGTAACACCTTAGTTGTCTTCTTGTGAAATGTCTGCCTTTAAGTCATTGCTTTCAAAGAAGAGTCTTCAGAGCAACACAAAACACAACATGCAATGTCTGGGAACCATTAATACAGAGGGGCAAAAACTACTTAGACTCTAGTAGTAATGCCTCTCCAAGTATATTAAGTTAGGTGTTCAGCCTTCACTACTAACCTTTCATTGCATGCCTGATTTAACTGTTCTGATCGCCCTTTCCACTTTTGATAATTTCTTAAGCCCAACAGCACTAGACTGATCTATTCATGTTATTTTCTAAAATGATTTATTTTGTAATTATTGCTTGAAGAACAACTAATAAAAGGCTTGTTATTTGCTATGTCTACATTCCAGCCAACTCTAGGAAAGGCAATTCTGACATTAAATATGAGCTGATAGTTAAGAAAAAACTATCAATAGCTATAGATAATCCAAAGATTTATTCACATATCCTGATATGCAAATCTTTGGGTCTAACTCATGATGTCTACTCCAAAAACTGATGAAATATCGAGCAGGGAAAAAATCCTTGAAGGAACAGTCATACTAGCTCTGAGCAACATTATATTAACTGGAGTGATGTCAAAGTATGTTAGTGTTTCCATTTTAATTAAAGTTTATTCTATCATCTCAGCATTATTTTTTGAGATCTTTACATCAAACATAAATAAAATTACATTTGTTTCAAACACAGGTACAGTTATTAGCGTCTTCAGAAAATGTTTAAAACATTAGACCGGTTTCCAAAAGAGTTGCTCTCATTTTAAGTCTGCCCTGATTCCAAACAGCTTATTCTCAGTGTTAGTGACTTACTTGGATGCAAGGCCTATCTATAAACAGGCTTACACCAGGGGCCAGATTTCAAAAGACTTGTTCTCGGTGTAAGTGGTCACTTCCAGTGGGAGCAAGTCTTTTGAAATTGGACCCATTTAATTTTAAACTTTTGGTTAATTTAATCAATTTCCTCATGGTTCCTTACATTATACTTAAAGGTAAAGCAAAATGCTTAACCACATACACTTCACTTATACAAAAAACATAATAACTCCACAAAATACTGGGGCATGTTACTGAAGAGGTCACTTGCGTGAATGTTTAATTTTGGTGCTTATGCATACTAAGAAATGTTACTGAAGGGGTCACTGGGGGAAATAAATCATTTGTGTGTCAGAGAAGTGCTTGTGCATACATGGTCAGAGTGCTGAAGTGATCGCTAGGCAAAATAATTTATTCTGTTACTTTAGTGCTTTTGCATGCTTAACACAAACTAATGAAGGGGTACAGGGGAAATAATTAATTTGTGTGTCAAGGAGGTGCTTGTGTATACTTGGACAGTTTTGTAATTTGCAGCTCCAATATCAAAGACAAAGCACTGCATTTAACAATGGATGTGCGTACCTTAGGAATGTTGGACTATGAACTGCAAAACATCCTCATTAGCATATTACACTTTATATAATTTCTCATTTATATCTCATTATTTTTCAGGCCTTGAACGTTACCATAAATGGCCTGTATACACTTGTTCATAAGCATCAGGAATACTCTAATTGCATTTGTGTAAGCGACTATGAATACCATCCTCTTTTTCCTACATAACAAGAGGAATAAATGTTACTCACAACAGACTAAACACTCAAATAGCTCTCAACAGCTTTGCAAGGCACAGCAGCAAGTTTGCTTAATACAGCTAAAATATCCCAGGCAAATCGAGTCAGACTGTGGCAAAATGTGTAAATCAAATACAACACATCTATGAAACAAATCCTTTTTTCTCTTAGTGATGATCCTCTACTGTTCCTCTTCTGTTTCCTCCTCTCCAGTTCAGCATTTTCTTTGAAAGCTGAGAATATCTGCTATCTCTAGAGATTACTGAGAGAAACCACAAAATTGTTTATAGACCATATTGCATAATTAACTTCCATTCTCATAAACATGTCTGTCAGACTCTCTCATCTTCCCAGCACTGGAAATTATCCGTAGTTGTGCCTCATCTGCACAGGCAGGAGCTCGAATGAACTTACAAATTTGTTTTATTGCTGTCCTCTAACCCTTGTAAAAATCCCTGAGAAGTACTTTCAGAGGCATCTCTTGTATACCATTTCTCATCTAACAATTTTCTCTCTCAGTTACTCAGCAGGATGCAAACCACACTCATTGTTTGTTACCTCACAGAAAAATTGTACCCAGATGAAATAATTTATCATATACATCAGTGGCATTTGACATTGTGAATGACCACATTCTGTTATCATATGTTGCACATTTTTGGGGTCCATTATGAATAATCCTGTATCATTCAATTAACACAAGATTATTTGATACCAAAAATTCTAAAACCTTAGGCAGTAATTAGTCAAAACAGAAACACTGCAGACTACACATACACGTTATTATGGGAAGCCTCTAGTTAATCAAATGATCAGAATACTGAGCACTTTTTATGCTGGCTCACATGATCAAATAGTCAGATGTTTGCAGGATGGTGGCATTACTTTGCACATGATTGGAGTAGACCAGGTATTGGGAATTTGCCCATTCCCTTCTGACCTCGTATGACCTCGAAGTTGGTATATGTAGGTAGTAGAGGGTGAAGGAGTGCAAGGGGGCTTCCCTCCCTGCAAAAAAATAGGTTTTATTTTTTGTATTTTTTTAGATGTTTTGTGTTTTTATCTTTTTAGATGGATATTTTTCTGTTCAAGATTTTGAGTGTTTGATTATGTATACAACATTAATACAGTTACAGCTTAATGAGCTTACAAGTGGGCAAAATCAGCCAATCATAACTTTGTCCAGATGAAAAAAAAAAGTAAAATATTGTTTGTATAATGCAGAAATCTCTCACGAGAAATAAACCATTAACCTTTGACAGTTAGATACCATAATCACTGTGGTTTCTTATGGAAAACAGCAAAAGGGAAGTTTGGCTTTATTGACTTGAACTCAGTCATATCGTACCCTGTCGAGTTTATGCTCAAAGTGGTGTAGGAAAGCCTTGTGAAAAGTTTGTGAATGGATGGTTGTGTAAAAACAGACAAGTGCACAAAGAAAATAGTTTATAAAGAAACATTTGCAGAGTGGAGTAGCCTGTTGTTACACACAGCATTGATCATTACAATATTCATATTACAATATCATGCTTACATCAAAGAGCTTGTTATGCTACCTGTGTGATATAACATTACAGCCTGCAGCACACTAGTGTCTGAGTACACCCAGAGAGGGAGGCTACCTGTGTGATATAACAACATTACAGCCTGCAGCACACTAGTGTCTGAGTACACCCAGAGAGGGAGGCTACCTGTGTGATATGACAACATTACAGCCTGCAGCACACTAGTGTCTGAGTACACCCAGAGAGGGAGGCTACCTGTGTGATATAACAATATTACAGCCTGCAGCACACTAGTGTCTAAGTACACCCAGAGAGGAAGGCAAAAGCTAGAGATTGTAGTTATCATTCTGTGGGAGCTAGGAGCCTCTGTGTGACACTATCTCTCCCCACCAATGAGGTGGGTGGGCCTACCACCAAAACAGAAGCTGAAGTGCTGGCTCAGTGTTGCATGTGTGCTTCCACAGAAACACACAAAATACATCAGCTACATGGGGTATTTCTAGATCACCTAAAGCACCTACCTCTAGCCCTTTTTTCTGCTCACATTGCCTTCTTGCTTCCTCAGCCATCAGCCATAAAGTAGGTAAATTTTTTCACCTCAGGATATAGAGCTGATATAGCAATAACCCACGCCTGGGTGTGGGTAATGCTGGATTTACCCACAGTTGGCATGGTTCGCCCTCGGGACCAAACAAAGCCAACCGTGGGTAAATACAGCATTACCCACACCCAGAAGTGGGTTATTGCTATTATACCATGACATTATTTAAGAAAAGAAACTATTACTTTTCTTAAATAATGGCATAGTATAATGCCTGTTTACTGCCCTTCCGCAGATGTCTGGCATCCGCGGCAGTACATCAGAACTGTGGGCAAAAGCAACGGAGAAAGCAAGATCTCCGTTGCTTTTTTTTTTACTGTTTTCGCTATGTTAAATGGGTTTAACACGGCGAGACAGTTTTAAAATAAGCAACGGAGATGTCCGTTGCTTATTTTAAAACTGTCTCGCTATGTTAAACCCATTTAACATAGCGAAACAGTAAAAAAAGCAACGGAGATCTTGCTTTCTCCGTTGCTTTTGTTTTAAAACCTGTCTTGCTATGTTAAATGGGTTTAGCATAGCGAGACAGCTTTAAAGTAAGCAACGGAGATCTCCGTTGCTTATTTTAAAGCTGTCTCGCTATGTTAAACCCATTTAACATAGCGAGACAGTATTTTAAAAGTAGAGTTATACTAATGGAAAAAAGTCCGGGCGACCGGACCTTTTTCCATTAGTATAACTCGATTTACAATGTGCACGCTGGCCAATCAGCGTGCACGTTTTGGGGGGGGTCATGGTATAATATGAGTTATTCACTCCTATCCTCACAGATGGCTTCTCCAGTTCCCAAGCCAGTTGAATCCAGATCAACAGGGCTGCACTCAAGGTTGCATCCCCCTGTGCTACACAGCCATCAAACATGTTCTATTACTTACTGTGCATGTAATTTCCATCTATTATAAAAAGTGCCACATGTCTGTCAAATGCAAAATATGTACACAGTCTCACTGTAGACAAGTAACCTAAGTGATATCTTGACTTTTACTATCAAGGTCATTTAAGGTCCTCTAGTAATACTTTGGCAGCATAACTAAATGTTTACCATCGTCCATTCATATACTATCCATTATGTTGTGAATGGCTAGACACTGAGGTTTGGCAATCTAAGAGCATGTTAACACAGTTTTCAACTCATTGCACCAGTCAAGCTTCGATGAAACTGAAATGGAAACTGAGATTATAAAAAAATATATAATGATAGATTTTCTTTCCTGTTTTACTTCTACTGTCAACCAGCCTGATGAATGCTTAAAATGTAGATTAAAATATTTTTATTTCAGCTCTAATAGTCAGCCACCAGATTTCTGCATTTTCCAGCAGCCTTAAACCATAATTGCTATGTGCACCATATGATTTGCTATTACAGGAGCTGTCTAATTATAAACTCAGAAGACTGAATGCATGGCATGCACAGAATGTCATGCATCAATTTCTAAAACTGCTTCTAATTATATTATTCAGAAACAGATTATTTTATAGGTGTTCACAGCAGCTTCTGCAGTAAAATGCTGCATACGCAAAATAAGGAGTAAATAAACCTCAGAGCAGGACAGCCGTGTCTTAATTATCTGCTTTTCATTTAACTGCTTAAATTTTAAATATATTTTTTAATTTTCTAATTGAGGTCATGTGGCTGAAATTAGTAGCATACTTAAAAAAATGTAAGCTATGTCAGCTGTAAATAGACATTTGTAAATCTAATGAAAAAATGTAACTTTTTAATAAGAATTGTCTTATGAGGTCCTGTTATACCACCAAATAACGTCTTATGAAACTATGTGTTATTAAGAGGAGAAAATAAAAGAAAATTACCAAGATTCTGGCTTAATATTAATAAACAGTAATGAAATAATAAACGTTTCAGTAATATGGGCTATGTAATTCAAATAAATGCATTTCATAGTTAGTGGCTATGAAAAGTCAAATGGAACTCCTTCCTTTCTGTAAAAGGAGTTTTTTTTTTTTTCTTTTCTTTTCTTTTAATTAGCTTCCTCTGTTTCTGCCTTTCTTTTCCATCTTTCCCTTGGTTTCTTTCTATTCCATCTATTGCCACAAAAGACAACGAAAGCTGTTACAGTCTAGAAGCCAAGATAAAAATAGCACAAGTGCATTATACTAGTTTTCAGCATAAAAGCTTGGATACAGATTTCCAACTACCTCCATAATGCATCCATTACTGAGATTAGAGTCATTAGGATTAAGATAAACATGCAATTGATTTTTTCAGTACTTTAAAATATGCACCAGGCTGCAAAGAATTTATCAGGCAAAACAAGCGGAGTTTGCTTGATCATCAGTTAGAATATCTGCTTCTTCCAACAAGCTCAAAAGTATTATTATGGACAGAGTATTCTCAATGGAGGTCTAATAAAACATTTCCATAAGCTGGCTCAGCGGTGTAGCTGTTCTCTGTGCAGAGGCAGTCATGGCACTTGTATTCAACTTCATGCTGTTAATAGCATATAAAAATTGTTATATATACAGCTCAGTCTTTATGCAGGCTCATGACATCACTGGTGTAATATTCTTAAATGCTATGATTCTGACTCTGCTGTATATAATACATACATTATGACAGAAGTAGAATTTTTATTTATTTATTTTGATTTATATTTTGCTAACCAGGGAAGAAAACTGGTCCAGGTACACTATTCGGCCATAATTAGGGCAACGATGTCAAACACAATAAGATGTAGGAAATTCACTTAGGAATACAAAGAGAAAAAAATACCGCTATTAAGACACCATACAAAGATTGCTTGTACAACACATAGACACTGCATACGTAAAACATAGAACAATATTTACAGGAATAAATATAATATTAATGTTTAAAATTACAGTGTAAATGCTATTATAAATACCAAATTGTATGAAACATATTGCACAACTCACAGCATTGTAAAATATTACTACAGTGTTATGCACTAGGAATCCATAAGTGAATGTTGCATGGCTGTACAAAAACAGGGGGAAATAATTATATTTGCATCACTCTTTTAGTCCTAATGTAATATCGAACACACTGAACCTGCAAATTTTTGAAGTGAATCACCAGTACGGTGTACACTAGTGTAGCGCTGTGTTAGCCACGTCTCTGCAGCACTTGCATTTAATTTCTTTGAACAGATAGTCGATAGTCTCGCGAGTATTTTCCGAATACTCAGTAGTGTTTGTATTCCTAGTATTCTTTTGGAGATTGTTCCAAACAGCTGGAACTAATTTTAAGAAAGCTCTTTCACACCTATCAAGTGTGAATGGGTTCCTGTATAACTGAATAGCGTCATTATTTCAAAGAGTGTTGGACTAGTTTCTAAACTGCAGCCTACTGAGCAGTGGTGGACAGTTGCCATCATTTGTTATTTTGAAGATGAGAGCACTGAGGAATAAAGCAGCTCAAGCTGTAACAGGTAGCCCCTTAATTGAGCTGAGAGCAGTCCACTGATGTTCATGCTGCCCAGCTAGGTGTTTGAATCTAAGTATTTTATTATTAGTGGATTGAATAAGTCCAGTATTGTGTGCAGACATAAATGCAATTAAAGGAAGGCAGCATTCCAATCTGGGGAGGACTACATTTATAGCAATGGCTGGCCTAGCCTCAGTAGTAAACAAGTTATATATTTTGTATGAGACTTTAATTTGAATTAATATCTTGTTGTCCTGCATGTTTGTGTATTGGTATAATGATAGGATATAACTTTCAAAACATAACGTCTCCAGTCATGTAGAATAGTTATTCAACCCAGTAGAAGCAGGGATCAAGAAATACAATGTTCCATGAGCATAAATAAATGGTTTTTCAACCCAATAACCGCACAACTCTGTACTCCAAGAAAAGGTTTTTATTAGCTAGCTAGAGTGAGCGCTTTCACCAAATGGCTTCTTCAAAACTTCAACAATAGCTGTTAAAAACAACTCACTTATATATACAAGGGAAGAAGTTCATTGGTACACTCAAAATAATTGAATAATTAATCACTCGTTAAATAACACAAATGCAAATCCATATAAAAAACATTCAAATAAAAAGCCAAATATACTTGTACAAAAGACAAATATAACGGCAACATTTATGTATGAATATACGGAGTTGACACGCTTCAGGAACTGTTTAGCTGCCACGGAGAATATGCTACTATTGTTCGAACCAGATGTCCAAACGGGTAATATCTCTGACATCGCAGAGATAGGAAGAGACCTTAATAAGATGGAACTTGATTTTATAATAGCTGAAAAGGCTCCAGTTGCAACGGCAACACTTTGAGGCATGCATCGAGAGGCGCGTAATACCTCGAGAGTTACGCGTTCTCAAGATGCCAACCTCAGGTAACAATTTTCCTGAGCTGTTGCTGAAATGGCAACAGCTCAATCTTGAACTAAGTTTTAACTATATGAGACTCCTTAATGAGTTTCATTCTCAGGAAGAGGAGGTACTGAAAAAAAGTGTTAATGAACAATATGAATGCTTTGTTAACAAGTTTCAGAGCTCTCAAGCACAATATGGTATGGAGAAATTACTAGATAATGTTCAATTATTTGAAAAGAGAACACTTGAAATAAAAAAGAACAAACTACTAAGGGATATACAAGATTTTCAAAGTGGGAATGTCTTCACTTAGCCACGCTTTAGTAAAGAACAGGGCAATGGACAAGTGTTTAGAAATGTAATTGAAGGAAGTACTGATAGCAATATTAATGTAACTAAAGCTGTACTTACTAATTCTGAAACAATGTGTGCACGTGCTAACAAGGGTGATATTCCACCACTACTTAATGAAACAATGGTTGATAATGTGAATGCAACTACTAATGTTACCATGGTTGAAAATACATCAGATGTTGTACATATTGTGTATGAAGGGAATGTTGTAACTCCCACCTCAAATACAGAGAAGGTGGCTAATACAGTTATGGATAAAAAGAATGAACCTGTGGTTAGGAAAAAGAATACAAAGGATTTGAACAATACTTTCCCACAGGCTTATAACACTAGATCTCCCATATGTACCCCTTTCCCCATAGCCAACAATTCCTTCCCAGGGAGACGGAGATCCCAAAGCAGAGGGAGGAACAAACGGAAAGGTTTGGGAGGGGAATACCCAGGGCCGACTTTAAAGAAAATGTGGGAGAAAACAGGGGGACCCTAGTGGTTAATTTGTCTAATAGGCCATTGAATTTATTTGAAGAGGAAGTTCTGAATAAAGGATTAAGTTTTATTCCTACATGCGATAGTGACCTAACGGACTCTATTTTAGATATAAAGATGTTTACTAGAAATGTTCAATTGAAATTAGACTTTGGAGTCCAGAATAATGTAGGGACAAAGAAGGATATAGAGAGGTTTAGACCTAACAGTTTGTATGTTCCAACTTTACACCCAGTGATAGAGACTTTTTCAAGAATGGTGGAAAATGACATTTATAAGTATTATGACAATAAGGGTAAAAGTACTTCTGGCAAGCGTCGTTGTAATCTTACTTATCTACAAAGACAAGCATTAAACAGCCTTAGAAATGATTTTTCAATAGTTATAAGACCAGCTGATAAGGGTGGCCCTGTGGTCATTTTAGATTCTACTAGCTATATTAACATGATGACGTCTATGTCGAGTGATGAAATGTTTTATGGTAATATAAGTCTTTTGGAAGTTGGTAGGAAGGTTTTTCAAGTTTATGATACCTTAGAAGATCTCCATCAAAGTTTAATTATATCCGATACTTTGTTCGAGTACCTTAAGGTTAAAAACCCCCTTATACCCATTATACAAGGGTTACCGAAGATTCATAAGTCTTTGGTAGCCCCTCCTATGAGACCTATTGTAGCAGGGCAAGGGTGGCTAACTGAACCCTTCTCAATTTTATTAGAATATTTTTTGAGACCATTAGTGGATGAAAATAAATATATACTTAAAGATAGTAAGCAATTTTTGCTTGACCTATATGAATATACTGGGACACTGGAAGATAGGGAACCCTATATACTTGTGACACTTGATGTTATAAGTTTGTTTACCATGATTCCTAATAGAGAAGGCCTGCTGATGTTCCAACGATATATTCGGAATAAATCAGATTTTGATGAAGGGACTGTTGATCTACTTTCATTGTTCCTAGAGATTGTTCTTGAGAACAATGTGTTCATCTTTGAGAAAGAGATATATATACAAAAGGATGGCGTAGCTATGGGCACTTCATGTGCCAATAGCTACGCCAACATTGTGATGGCAGATTGGGAAGAGAATTTTTTGTTCTCTTTACCTTTGTTTCAGAAATATGTTGGTTACTATAGACGGTTCGTAGATGACCTTTTCTTTATTTGGAAAGGGGATGAAACATCGCTCTTGGAATTTTTTGATGTAGTCAATGGACTAACAGTTTTCTTGAAATTTACCATCAACTATTCTCATATCCAAATGTCATTCTTAGATGTCCACATAAACAGGTTACCTACTGGCCTTTTGAATACTTCAATATATAGAAAAGCCTGTTATAGGAACACACTTTTGCACCGCCAAAGTATGCATCCTAGGTATGTTTTTGAGAACATCATGAAAGGACAGTTTGTGAGAGCATCAAGGTTGAATCCATGCCCACTAGGGCATTCTAAAGAGATAGATTCCCTCACGAATAGGTTATTAGAAAGGAAATATATGATGAAAGAGATTGACAGGAATAAAAATCTGGTTGATAAGTTAAGGGACACTGTGGCTAAACCCTATTTTTCTAGAAGGGAAGTCCCTGATGTAACATCAGTCACTAATAGGAATGATGATGTTAAGTTGTCTTTATATTTCTCCAGAGATGTGGATAAGATCAGGGATATTGTTTATAAACACTGGGAAATTCTTGGATTGGATAATGACATTTTGAAGGTTGTGGGTGATAATCCAAGTTTTGCCTATAGGAATAAACCCAATCTAAAAAGGACATTATGTCACCGTTCTTTGATAAGACACAGTAATAATATACCAGTATGTGATTATAATACAATACCCTGTTCAAAATGTAATCAATGTCAATATATAGATAGTAGTGATATTTATAGGCATCCCCTTACACAAACAGTCTATCATTTTAATACTGGGACTAGTTGTACTAGTACGAATGTAGTGTATATTGCTAAGTGTGTTTCATGTCTTGTATTTTATGTAGGCAAGACCTGTAGACAACTTAGAGAACGTATGAGAACACGTTTATAGTATTAGGACTGCATCAGAGCATAATGCTCTAGCTAGACATGTTAGGAATACAGGACCTGATCACCATTTTATTTTTAGTGTATTACAACATGTTGAACCTAGCATTAGAGGTGGAGACGTTGACTCATATTTACAGGAATGTGAACTTAGATGGATTGTACGCCTTAGAGCGAACACATTTCCTGGTATTAATGATAAAGTACAGGTGAAACCACTACTACATAGAAAAAGGTTGTTTAGACCTAAGATTTGAGCAGTATTTCTATCCCAGTACATAGCCCATGAATGGTTGTTGTCTTTTGCTTAGCGTGCACTGTCCCGCATTTCATTATTGTTTTAAATCCACTATACCCCCCTTTTTCACATTCATCTACACATACACCCTTCTCTTTATATACATATTAGTATGTGTTATGTATATACATACATTTTTATGCAGTATTTCATTCCTTCATGCTGTTTATACATGCATCACCTCTTTTTAGGGTTTGCTTGTATACTGTTTAATCAGTACAGTTATAAGGTAGGAATTAATTGAATATTTTAACAATTTTAACAATATTAATAACACTTAACATTAGTTAACTTATTTAATAGGGCTTTATTCAAATCATCCTATGTATATTTATTCATTCATACATAAATGTTGCCCTTATACCTGTCAGTTGTATAAGTATATTTGGCTTTTTATTTAAATGTCTTCTTTTATATGGATTTGCATTTGTGCTTTTTAACTAGTGATTAATTATTCAATTATGTTGAGTGTACCAATGAACTTCTTCCCTTGTATATATAAGTGATTTGTTTTTAATGGCTATTGTTGAAGTTTTGAAGAAGCCGTTTGGTGAAAGCGCTCACTCTAGCTAGCTAATAAAAACCTTTTCTTGGAGTACGGAGTTGTGCGGTTATTGGGTTGAAAAACCATTTATTTATGCTCATGGAACATTGTATTTCTTGATCCCTGCTTCTACTGGGTTGAATAACTATTCTACATGACTGGAGACGTTACGTTTTGAAAGCCATTTCGCTCCTTTTTGTCGATTTCATACTATTATATTTATTTTGGATTTAGGAGCGTTTATCTTTCTTACAGGTGTACTGCCGTGTTGGATTTGTTAATGATAGGATATAGTTCAAAGATTAGTCCTAGGTACCTCTGTTGAGTAGTTATAGAAAGAGGGGTGGCCAGAGGGGGTCTGTAATGTAGAAGTTAAGGATGTTAGAGTTTTAGAGGTCCCAAATAGCAACAATGTTATTTTTATGTTTGTGTGTGTGTGTGTGTGTGTGTGTGTGTGTGTGTGTGTGTGTGTGTGTGTGTGTGTGTGTGTGTGTGTGTGTGTGTGTGTGTGTGTGTGTGTGTGTTTGTGTGTTCACAGACAGCTTATTTTGCCAAGCCAATTTCATATAGCTTCAAAACCCTTCTGACGTTCAGAATGGATGGCCTTTTGTTTGACCTGTTCAGGACAATATCTGCCCCGTATATTATACAGTTAATCTGAGGTAGATCCTTTGTTAGCTCATTAATATACAGTGAGAATAACAGAGCTCTCAGAACTGAACCTCATGGGTCACCTCCTGCTAATTTGAGTGGCATTCTAATATCCTGTTACTCAGAAAGTTCTGTTTCTATAATAGTTCTTAAACCATTGCACTATTTGCATTCCCATATAGATACCTATGTCTGGCAGTTTATATAGCAACATAACTAGGTCAAAAGCTTCAAAAGCCCTCTTAATATCAAAAGATATGGCTACAGTAACTTTACCTTGCTTAGTGTTCATAAAGATAAAATATGTCAGTGAATATATAGCTATTAGAGTGCTAATGTTAAGCCAGAAAGTATTTTTTCTATTGGACAGAAGTTGTGAATAGGGAAAAATTCATTTGGAGAGAATGGAGAAGGATATTTAGCCAACAGAATGATCATAGGATCATAGGAGATTACTAGGCTAATGGCTCTGGGACCCTTACAAGCCTAGCCAAGAGTTTATTCCCAAAAAAGAAACCTCAATCAGCAACTGTCACCTCTGTCAATGAGGGACACAGGTGGAACCCCTGGGATAAATTTGTGGTTACCCATCCACTCATCAAGGTTGTGCTTGAAGAGCGTCAGTGACATACTTTGTTTGACATGTATGGGGAGTCTATTCCAGAGGTGGGACAGCCTCTGGGATACAAACCTATCTCTCCAGCAGGTTTTGTTAATGTCACATATTAGATTTAAGCCTTTCAATTGGGTACTTCTTGAGGAGTTAGACTTATGGATATGGAGCATCTCTAGTAGAGCAGGGTCTGAGATTGCCTCGTAGGTGAGACACAGATCACCTCTGAGCAATTTGTGTGATACAGAGTAGAATTATAGTGATTTGAGCCTGTCCATATAGTGCAGGACAAGTGTTGGCGACCATGGATTCTCTTTGTGAGGGATTTCTGTGGTCTTTCCAGTTGGTGCAGGTGTTTGGAGAGGTACATATCAAATGGGGCATTATACTCAATTACTGGTCTAATGAGAGAGAAGTATAAAGAGGTAATAACCTCTTTTTTTCTAGATGCAATCCCTTACTTATGAGATGAACAAAGTAAAAGGCTTTTCTGTCCACTGCTGCCACATGATGGCCAAATGTGAGACTGTTGTCAACTTGTGCACCCAGATCTCTCACCACAGGTTGTGTGGTTAGGGGGTTGCTGCTAATTTGGTAATCAGTAGGGGCCGTGATTTTGCCGAATGGTATGATAATAAATTTTTTTTGCATTTAACTTAAGGCCATGACTTTGGCACCAGTCATTGTTGCTGTGAGACCCTCCTAAACTATGTTAACATCATTTGGGGAGTCAATGACAGCACTCAACTTGCAGTCATCCAGAAACTTGGTCAGCCACAGGCCTTTTGTCTTTGCTTGTACCTCTGAGAAGTTAATGCCAAACAACAGAGGTCGCAGGACAGATCTCTGGGGGACACCACTAGTCACAAGTCTGCTATCAGAGGTAGTGGCACTTATTTTGACCTTGTGAGTCCTATCAGTGAGCCAGTTGACCACCCACCTGATGAGATAGGGATTTACGGCGAGTTCCGTTAGCTTTTCGATGTTGCCCGAGTAGGGGATTATGCCAAAGGCTTTGGCCAAGTCAAGGTAAGCTGCATGTACTGAATTTCCCTCATCCAGCACTTTGGTGGCAGTCTCAAAAAAGTCAACCAGGTTCAACAGGCAAGATCTACCCTTGATGAATCCGAACTGGGTGGGGTCAAGTATTAGAGACAGACTATGTCATTGTTTATGAAGTCCATAATAATACGCTCCATGACCTTACAAATCAGACATGCCAAGGTAATGGGGCGATAGTTTCCAGGGTCAATAGTATAGTGGCACCACCTTTGTGCAAAGGGATGACTATGGCAGTTCTTTACTCTGCTGGAATGAAGCCTGTACTTAGGCCATGGTTGAATAGGGTGCTCAATGGTGAGGCTAGTTCTTGCTGGAGATGTTGCAGAATACAACCCGGGATAATATCAGGTCCCATGGAAGCTGTGTTCTTTGCCTTGGACAGGGCCTTTAACACTTGATCTATGGAGATGTGAGTTGCGGGGCAAGTATCGGGGGTGTCAAATTGGCCTTTGGGGGGCAGGGGGTGAAGTTTGCACTGAACCTATCTGCTATCAAGTTGGCTAAGTCAACAGGATCAGTGTAAGTGGTACCATTAAGAACTAGTTCGGAATAAACCTGGGCTTTGTGTTGGAGGTTTCTGATGTAACTGAAAAAGGCTTTGTGGTTAGTCTTTGTTTCATAGACTAGTTTCAATTTATAACTGGCTTAGGAGGTTTTCACTAGTGATCTAATTTATTTGTTGAGGCTAAGGAGGGTGTTTTTACAATTGGGAGTTTGTACTTTTTTACCCTTGGACAACGGTTTCTTCCTTTTCTTGTAAAGCCTGTTGACAGAGGATGTCCCCCACATAGGTTTGTGTTTCCTTGAGGAGCAGGTTTTAGTTCTTTTGGGTATGGCTGAGTCTACACAGTAGTACAGGTGCTTGTATACTGCACTGGCATACTGTTCAGCATATTTATCTGAATCCTCTAAGGGGGGCAATGGTGTGAAGCTACTGATACCCTCCCTTTGAAGGTTGTAGTCAGTTTTTGAGAAGATTTTTAGCCTGGTTACAGCTGGGGGGGTGTTGGATGGGATAGACACTTCAAATGAGACAGAATGATGGTCTGATCTCACCAGGGAAGAACTTACTATGAGGGTGATGCACCAGTCACCCATGTTGGTGAGAACCAAGTCTAGAATGCTATCGCCCCTTGTGGGGGGATGAGACAAGCTAGTCAAGTGTGTTAGAATTGATGAAGTCAAGGAATCATTGGGTGAGTGTATTAGAACAGGAATAGTTCACCCAGTTTATGGTGGGGTAGTTGAAGTCACCAAGGATCAGGGTGATAAGCGGTACCTTGATGGACTCATGTAGGTCCAGGTATGAGGAGTGGGTGGCCTGAGTCATGGGAGGGGGGGTCTATAGCTGGCTATGACTTGGATGGGTCTCTTGCCAATTGTCAATTGCACCTGGAGAAGTTCTAGTGCATCATGCTGGCAAACCAATCTGGAGGTGTGCTTGCCTTTAATGAAAATAGAAGCTCCACCACCCTTAGTCTTCTCGACCTCATTTTGGGATCGGAATGTGTGGAATGATGTATAACCTGGTAAGGCAGGGGTGCTCTCTGCAGCCTTGAACCAAGTTTCCGTGACTGCACAGATGTCAGCATCTTCCAGTGCTAGGACAGCCTCCAGTGATTCATTTTCAGGTTAAGGCTCTTAGAGTTAAGCAGCATGACCTTCAATTTGCTTTTTGACAGATCTTTTATGTTGGAAAATTTGACTGTGGGACACTGCCTAAAAAAAGGCACAATGGGGGAGGCAAGAGCCTTGGCCAGAATCCTGAATCCCAGGGGTGACAAATGGAGGCCATCTCTGGCAAAGCATCGAGGCCTGTCAACCATGTCATCCAAGGCAGACAGATACTGGATCCCCTTGGAATGACACCAAAAACTAAGCCAATTGCTGAAGTCAATTATTTTTTTTTTTTTTGGTATTTTCGTATCGTTCTTGGTGAAAGTAGGATGCTGTTTAGGGCTAGGATCATACCTGCCTGGGGCATACTCTGACAGCTCTATGATGTCTCTCTTCATATATCATGGGAGGTATGTCTCAAGTCATTCACACCAACATGAACAATGACAGAGTCATACATGTATCTGTTGTGGAGACACTTAAGTGTGTGCATCATGTGACAGATTCTGGCACCTGACAGACAACTGATCATGGTCTTCTCCTTGTCAAGCTTGGTGAGGGAGACATTGGTGTCTCACAACTGAGTCGCCAATGACTAGTATGTTTGGTTTAATGTTGTGCTTTATGGGCTGTATGAGTTTATTGTTTCTGAGACACTGGTGTGTTGTCTGCTGTCTGTGCTGTTTTTATTATGTAAGCGCTTTCGTTTGAATCAATTTCCAAACTTCCTCAGACAGTTCTTCTATTTGGTACAGCAGTTTATATCTACATTCTATTGGTAAGCATCTTTGACTCAATCAACACATTAAGAATGCAATCAATAATATATTAAAGGTGCACATCCCAAATTGTATTTGCATTACTAACCTATGTATTAATGAATGGTATTTAAAAACCCAAAATAAAGTCATTACATATAAACACAAAAAAAACTTCGAAAAGTTACAAAAACTAAGAAAACAATAACGTTTTCGTACCAAAATAACATACACTCTTTCAGACAAGTTACTTTGGAACTTCCTGTGATATAAAACACACTCACATACATAAATAATACTAATTAAATTAATTAAACAATCAAGTAATCAAGTAGATGTATTCAGCCTACTAAGACAATTATTTGTATTTTACTAATGTAACAAATATATACACAAAAAATAATAAAATTGTGTATTATAAAAAAATTATTACATGAAAGTTGTTACATATAAAATTCACATAAACAATTCACTAATGACAAGTTCAATATAAATATATAAATATAAATAAATAAATATATAAATAAAATACACATTGATCACCTACAAAGCCTAATGTTTATTCTTTTAATTAATCAAATTCATTTCACCAATCTATCATGATTTCTATTCTCAAAAAAACTAAGTAGCTGTTATTTTTGTATTATTTGTTGTTATTTGTTGTTAGTTCACCTGATAAGAGCTTTTTGCTTTAACAGACATTTAATAGAACACATACATGTGCATTTGTTTTAAGTTGCCATAACAGCTCACTTTCTTCCCTTTAAGGTGCCATGGCCCACCTCTAGGATTAATTTCAACCTTTTGGACTACATTAAACAAAAACTGTGGTTATTATTTTCCATGATGTGTTTTGCTAGGGCATTAGATATAACTCCTTAGAGAGCATACATATGTGTTCGTAAAGCGTTGTTTTAAATGTGTGATTAATATAATATCTCAAAAAGTGGTTCCAGTTTTAATGTACTTACAATATCCAAATGACACACTGAACATGCCTTTTTTAGCCCTATATATTCTTTTCAATGAAGGCTTTTTTTTATATACCACCACTGGTTTTATTCCCAGGTTTGTATGCAAACCTTGTTGTGTTAAATTTTCAAAGTGTTGTTCAATACTGCTAATTCATTATATTGGGTCAAGAAACTAGTATTATAATTGATGTTAGCCTGTCTCCCTCTGTGTTAATAAGGGTCCATTTCACGTGTTGTATCAGATACCAAAATCTCATTATTTGTCTTAAGAATTGGTCCCAACAGACCATTATATCTCTTTGATTCAACCTCGCGGATAACCTGATTAACTAATCTGCTGACATTCCTCTAAAAGATGTCTTCTCAGAGCACATTAGAGAGGGCAAAAAGAATTGCTGTAGTGGGGTTTCTGTAAATACAAGTACCTCCTTTTCTTTTCTTTTTATCAAAATTTTTAATAAAAAAAAATTAATTGATACCTCTCATCGAAGTTTGCTGTAGTGGGGTTTCCTGTAAATACAAGTGTAAACCTCTCCTTTTCAATATTTTTTTTTTTCAAATATCTAAAAATTAATTGATACCTGATCGAAGTTGTAAGTAAAAAATGGGACAAAGGAGTTCATCAAATCAATCAATTGTATAGCTTCTTCCTTGCTTCCTTTAATAATCATCAAATGACTATGTCTTTATACAGTTGATTTAAAAATAAATAAGTGTGCTGCAAAGGTTAGTCACCTGTAAATATAATTCCTTTTGAACATGAAGTAATTATTGTTTAACACCAAATCAAGTAGTTAAGTCTATATCATCACCTGGGAGATGTTTACTTAATAAAAATCTCTGACCCAGTTAGTACCTGTCTCTTGTGGGATTGATGAAACCTTAAATGTCTTTCAAATGGAATATAGTTAAGCCTGTCAAGGACAAACCAAGAGTCCTTGCAGATTTGGGGTTCATTTTTAAGGACTTCTTTAAGTTTGTTATCTACCCAATGCATAGGTGATAGATTGACGCCCAATCTATTATGGGTCTAAAAGGGGGGTGATGTCCCTTATGGAGCTTTGGGACCCGAAAATAAGGGGGATCATTGGCTGGCATGTGAGATACTGATATAACTCAGTGCTAATGCTGCCATCAATAAATAAGTCACTTAGAAAATCTTTGACTTTCTTATAAGACTGGTTTAACTCATTTTTGAAACCTGTCTATAATTACTAGTTGACAGCATGTCTTTCATTATAGTCTCATAATTATCCTCCCTTATCAGGTTTCATTGTTCTTATGAGGTTTTGGTTTTCCAAATTAAGATGTTTGCCCTGATAAAATTCATTATTCAGTGCTCTGAGGTGAACTTCAAACAACAACAGATTGTTATCTAGTGGAGGATTATTAGTAAATTATTATTTTGAACATTCTCAAATTCAATTTGGTTTCTGTGGTAATACAAAATTGAAACCTTTAGCTAATAATTCAACAAGTTAAAGTCTTTACTGTCACTGTAGATAATAATGTTACTATTACCTCCTCGGGCGATTGTATGCCTCTCTTGTTCTGAAAATCCTGTTGGTTGTTGTTGTACTTTGATTATTTTGCTGATGTTTACATTGATTTTGCTGATTTTATTAAATTCTTGGTGAAAATCATTAGAAACTTTATTGAAAGGTGGATCTTTTGTTTCACTGATCTTAATAAGAAGTGAATCAATACTTGAATATATCCGTCCATAATCATATTCGTACCTATTGAAATTACAGTCCCTTTTAATGCTGTGTTCCAGAGTCTCTAATTGCTGTTTAAGTACCAACATTTGTTCAGTGTATTCTGTGATTAACAAATCCAATAAATTAAGCCCTTGTTGGTCAAAGAATTGAATAAGGTGCTTGTGGAAATCTGAGTGTCTAATCACACCCGATGGATATTTCCACTGTCTAAGAAAATATAAGATTTCTAGCTGCAGTTTTTTATATTTTAGTAAACCAATGTCAAACTGTTTTAAATTTGAAACAATGTTACCAGTGATTTCCTGTTGGTTATCCTGGATATAATTGGTTGGTGTGTTCAGTTAGGTAAATGCACTTGTTTATTACCACTCATTACTGATATTGTAGAATAGTTCCATTGAGCTGGACATTAGAACTAATAAAGTCATTACATATATTAGTTACCTTGCAATAAATTAAAAACAATATATATAAAAAAACATACATATCCAAAGAGAATATTAAAAACCAACCAACAATTCTCCAAAATCATATTCTTATGCTTTTATGGGTGGAAACTGTTTACCTATCTTATTGCTTAAGCTTCAAAGTGCACATAATAGAGGCATATTCATTAAGACCTGGGAAACTATGTGCAAAAGTTCGAATCTGCCATAAAAGCTCATTTTCCTCTAACTTGAGTGCCCATGACCCCCCTCTGTTATTATATTGCTACTGATGTAAAATAGTAAAATGAAATTTATGAGTAGGGAATTCCAATATGTGCCTAGCCAACGCATTAGTTGTATTTCCTTTATTAATATGGTAGACGTGCTCATATATTCTTTGTCTCATTGTTCTCTCCAATTTCCCTATATAAAAGGGCTGGCATTGTTGATATAATGCCGCATAAACATTAGACTCACAGTTATATTTCCTACTTATTCGATATTCTCTAGCCTTAATATTAATTTTATTGCCAATTAGTATATGTTGGCATTTATGGCATCACCCACACTTCGGCATGCCTCCATTTCTTGTCACTACACTATTTTGCAATTCTAATAGGTCCTTTAAATTTTACCCACGTCTATATGTTATCCATAAAGATGTTGCAAACTTTTTGCTTATATGCATGTCTTCTGTGATTAGATTCCAATTCTTATACAATATATTTGAAACAATTCTTGCATCCTTAGAATATGTTGTTATGAACATAGAGCCATCAACGCCAACATATACTAATTGGCAATAAAATTAATATTAGGGATAGAGAATATCAAATAAGTAGGACATGATTTTGGAGGATTGTTGGTTGTTTTTTAATGTTTTTTTGGATATATATTTTTTTATATATATTGTTTTTAATTTATTGCAAGGCAACTAATATATGTAATTACTTTATTTTGGGTTTTTAAATACCATTCATTAATACATAGGTTAGTAATGCAAATACAATTTGGGATGTGTACCTTTAATATTTTATTGATTGCATTCTTAATATGCTGATTGAGTCAGTGACACTTACCATTAGAATGTAGATATAAACTGCTGTACCAAATAGAAGAACTGTCTGAGGAAGTTTGGAAATTGATTCAAAGGAAAGCGCTTACATAATAAAATTTTCTACGAGGAGAATACAACCGTTTTGCTTGTTTGTCTGCTGTCTGTGATGTGTTTGGTGTTGTGTGTGGAATGTCTGTGAATGTGTTTTGGAGGTCTCTGCTGTTTAGGTAAGTTTTTATTGAGGACTTCTGTATATGTGGGTGTGTGCTGTGCTTGGCTATGTGATGTGAGTGGTGTGGTGTTTGTGCTGGCATTCTCCTCTTTGTCAGGGGTACTGACTGAGTCGATAGAAAGCATGGATTCCATTTTACCGATATAGATGCATTTCTCCCAAGTAGAAGAATTATGTGCTAGGAGAAAAGGGTTGTCAGTGAACATGAGGCAGTTGCTACACTGTCTCAGTATGCCCATGTTGACCAGGCTGGCAGGAGAAACTGATGGGAATTGTCCAGCCATAGTGTTCTGAAACTTGGATGGACAAAGGGAGATAAGGTTTTGATAAGGGTTTTTCCACAGCAGTGTGTAGACCACAAAACTCTTCTTAAATGTAAAATAACTGGCCTGAAGCCCAAGTGCTAAAACCAAAACCAAGAGGGTTAGAATAACAGACAAATGTAATCAGGTTACTAACAAGCAGTAACAAATACAGCAGAATAAAGCCACTTCAACACTTAAAAGTAAGGAGAAAGAACACAATAAATAAATGAATAAAGTGTATTTTTATGGAGAGGGAAGGAACAGAAGAAAATTCAAGATTAAGAAACTAAGAAACTAAGGGAGTTGGCCTTCCCAAATGCTCTGTCCATACACAGCAGAATGAACTGATGAGATGGGACTGGGAGGAGCATCCAAAATCAAATAAGCAAGGGGGTATTCCTACCCATATTATCACCCTGTACTCAGTAGAGTAAGCAAATGAGATGGATATGCGAGGAGTGTCCAAAATCCAATTTACAGCAGGGGGGGACAACTCCAAAACCACCAAATTTAAGAACACATCAACACGAGGGTGGGATGGTGTGCAAAGCAAAGTATCATGGCATGTTTAAAGCTATAAGTCTAAATCTTTAAATGACAGATTACAAATGTGTGTAAAGGGCATAATGAGAGTGTGGCTAGTTAATTTTAGAACTTTAAGACATAAAATGTGAAACCTGGTGTTGTAGCTTGTGTCTAAGTTTTCAATGATCCACAAGCAAAATATAAAATGAGGTAAAATAAATGGCGGGAATCCAGATTAAAATACTTTATTAAAAATAACAAATACATGTACGTAAGAGCTTTCACAGTTTGTCATCTGCTTCATCATTCATCCACTCCCATCTTCCTTTCATTTAAGTAATATATCTCAGTACATCCTTAACAATCAATTAAACACTAATTAACTTATGATGATAAGAACAGATAAAATAACCCATGGAATACAAATGTTCTTATATATATATATATATACTCAAAACACATAAATACATAGTAAAGTGTATATATGCATACACACTCAGAAAAATGCTATGGGGACACATAAGATCTTATCTCCTTAATGTTCTGCCTTTAAGTGGGGTCTTAAAGGACCCTTATCACTAAGTCCTTTGTCTGAATCTGCTCTTAGCCTAATTATCCACTTAGTCTCATTCACCTCAGTCATGTTCTTAATATCCCCCCATCCTATCATCCATTTTAGTTCTATCTATAATCATAAAATTAAAATTATGTGCATCTTCAGTACTCATAACATGTTTGGCCAGTGCATTAGTTGTCACACAATGTTGAATATCACACAAATGTTCTCTTATTCTACTTTTGAACTTTCTATGTGCCTTTCCTACATAGAATCCTTTGCATACCTGGCAACATGCTAGGTATACAACATGGTCTGTCTCACAGGTGCCCTCTATCCTAAACCAAAAGGTTTTGTTAAAATTGGGATAGTCAAACTTCCCTGTTGAATCAATGTACTTGCAATAATTACATTTATGACAGGGTTTTGTAACCCTCGGGGTGTTCCCTATTCTGTGTGAAATAACCTCCTTTGGATAGCATAACATCCTTTCATGTTCCTCATGTTCTTATATAGGAATGTCAGTTTTGGTCCTACTATGTTCCTGATCTCTGAATCTGCTGTCAAAACTGGCCAAAACTTCCTAAATGTATCTACTACTGGTCTAACATTGTTGGCGTATGACACAGGGATTCAAACCATATTCCTTCCCTTATTTTTATTCCTCCAAACATCAGTTGGTGCTTTTTTTTTGGAATTAATTTTCAGTTTAGTGCAGGGTATTTTGGTTTTATTGAAATCTGTTTTAAATCATTCACAAAAAGAAGATGAGAAGTCTTTACACTTTGTTGTTGTCTGGGAGCCAAATTGCGGGTCTATATTATTTCATCGTAACTCCAATTCTGCAAATACCTATTCATCAACCCCAAGTCAACAAACTACCCTCTTTCAAATGCACAAATCAGTGAATGTTTTTCCCAGGTAACTAATTTAGTAGGCCAACGTACTGAGTGATACACACCACAGTATAATAAACCCACCAAAGTGGGGGGCTGCACTACCACACCTCCCCTACTTATATATATACCAACTCCAAGACTGCACTACAGTGGGGAAAAGGGCAAATTTCCACATGCTGGCAAACTAACTCAGTGCCCTGGGGAAAAAAGTTTGCTGATCTGAACATTCAGTAAAAGGGTGATCGTTGACTAGGGGCCGATGAATAAGTATTCAAGGAATTTCAGTTTCAAGTTTTAAGATAGACTCCCAAGTTGCACCCATGACCTAACCTATTAAGTAGACAGCTTAATGAATTAAGGGCAAGGCAAAAGAGCTGCAGTGACAAAGAATCACCCTGGAATACCCCCCTTTGAAGTTTTATCCCTGGGATAATAATTTATCCTTTGTCATGGCTTAGCTGCAAAGTGGTTTGCCACTGTTTCATCTTTACTGTAATGTAATTGATCAATGTAGGGTGCATCTTATACATCTGTAAGCACTCCTTTATCCATGAATTTGGAATGCTGTCAAATGCTTTTTTGTAATCTATCAATGTCATACTTAGAGTCTTCCCCTTTTTATAATTCTTCATTATGACTTTATTTAACAACAAATGATACTTTGTTCAGTATGACTTTCCTTTGTTACCTTTTTGTTCTATTGCCATGATTTAGTTTTCTTCTAAATGACTATAAACTCTGTCAGCCTCAATTCCAGTATATAGTTGTTACATTCATTGGAAGACAAGTTATCTGTCTATAGTTTTTAGGGTAGTTTGCAGGTTCGCTCTTAAGAAGGAGTATTGTTTCTCCTGTTGTTAACCACGCTGGTGTCTGTCCGTGATTCACAGATAAGTAGTTTTTCTCAGGGATAAATCTTTGTGTAACAATGTTAGTACTTTTAGCCAGAAGTTAGGTAGTGCATCCAGACCTGGGGTTTGCCATTTAGGAGCTCTTCTTAATTTTGTTTCAGTTTCTTTGGCCTTTAATTCATCCCATTTCATATCCTGTACGTTTGAACTTTTTACTGTTTCTTTTACTTTTTCTATCCATTCAGCATCTCTTATGTTTCAAAGGGTCTTTATAAATATTTCTCCAAAATGTGTCTATGTCTTCTTTTCTTGGTGGTGTTTCCTTTCCTTTTGCTTTGTTTCCCAGTTCTCTATAAAACTGCTTTGGATCATCAATGAATTGCTTATTTTGTACTTTTCCTCCATAATTATATGCATATATTTTAAATTTGTCCGCCTGTGTTATCTTTAATTTATTATTTGCAATAGTGAACAAATAGATCCTGATCTGTTCTAATACTGTGCATTGCTTTTATCATGTTATCTTTCTAAGTATTTTGTTGATCTGTTTCCTCTACTATATTATTCTAAGAGTGACACTTCTTGTCTTAATTGCTTTATAGTTTTCTTTATTTAATACTTGAATGGGGGCATTTGATTTATTCCCTTCCTTTCACTTACTGCCTTGCATTTTTGTGGTAAGACTTTATCTGTTACTAATTTTCCTGCATAATTATATATCCTATTTACTTCTGTTATACCACATGAATTTCTTTAACTGTCTTGATTACTGTGTTTGTTTTATCAGACTTCTAACATTTTGGGTCTTAATTGACTTTCTGAAATCTTTTTCTTTAATGGATCTTAGTATATTAATTCATCCTATTAAATTAAGCAACTCTTCCCATAGAGAACTTTTTCTTCTAAACTGAAGTCACATTCTTTATGCTTCGTTTCCTGCAGGTATTCTACAGAAGGTTCCAGAACACCTTCCTGCGACATATTCTCTTCAGCACATTAGTATATGCCAGTAACATCAGTCCAGTTTTGGACAAGATTTTTTCTACATCTAACATGCTGATTTCCATTAAATATTAAAATGGTCTGGCTTTCAACAATATTCAGTTTAGACAGTTTTTTGATAACCAAGGAATCCATTCCAGAAGAGTAACTCCATTATGCCCCCAAGTAAATGGTAAGTCAACTATTCCCTCTTTAATGCACGTATTACAAAAAGTAGTTTTGGCTCAGTTGTCATTTCTTGGAACGAACCTAATGTTTAAATAGATTGTACCAGGTTGTTTTGGTGACTGACTGTCAGAAATATAACACATCACTTATAGTGTTCCTCAGCATATGGCAGATCCAATTATTTTTTCATTATTTTTTAGTGATTTGAAACAAGACCTGTCTTGTCTAAATATAATTATGTTTTGCAGATTATCTGCTTTTACTTAGCTCATATACCTTATCTGATAATGTACAAAAACAAATACAATCTGATTTCAGAGCACTGTGGTGTATAGCATTTGACAAAACAACATGTTAGATTGTATAAAATGCAAATTGTTAATAAAAATGCAGCAAAATGATACAATGTGAAAAAATAGATAAAGGCAATGCAAATTTTTTGAGATGCACCAGTAAATCAAAATAATGTATTAAAACTGTGTGGGAAGATTGTATTGATGTGCAATCATTTTATTGATTTGCCATAGATAACTTACCCAGTGAATGCCTCAAAATTGCAGCTAAATCTATAGCTTTCCCAATGTCAATTCATATAAATAGATCCATTCTCGAAAACAAGGTCCCTCAACTCTGGAAAATTTCCCATGTAATCCCACTTCATAAAGGGAGACCTTCCACAGACCTGACAAACTATCGGCCAGTTGCTATTCTTTCACCTCTTTCTAAGGTACTCAAAAGGTGTATTCATCTCTAGGTCATGAAATTCTTACTAACAAATAACCTTCTCACAAACACTCAGCATGGGCTTTGTCCATCACATAGTACCACTACAGCTCTCTTATCCTTCACTAATACCATAAACCATCACAGGAATAGCAACAACGTTGTATCTGCTATCTTTCTAGACTTATCAAAAGCTTTTGATATGGTCTCCCATTCCAAACTAATAGATTTTCCAACTGAACTACCCTTCTCACCATCTGCCACAGCATGGTTTCATAACTATTTATCTGGCCGTCAACAATCTGTTCTATGGCAGGGTGGCCTATCTCCATACCTTCCTTTATCCATTGGTGTCCACCAAGGATCTATCTTGGGCCCTCTCATTTTCTCCCTCTTTACTAATAATCTACACACAGCTACTCCACATGGTTCTATAATACAGTACGCAGATGACTCAACAATTATCTGTGCTGCCACTTGTCTATCACTCTTTATTCTCAAACACAGGAATCTTTCACTTCTGTTGAAACATGCTTAGCCAATGCCCATCTAATCCTGAACCCAAACAAAACTAAATTATTACTCTTCCAACCTAACAAGACATCTATCTCATGCCCAACATTTAACATAATAGCCAAAGACAATACTGTGATCTCCCTGACAACCCATGCAAAGCTACTTGGAGTGAAAATAGACAATAACCTAAAATTTGACTTGCATGTCTCTCTAAATATAAAAAAGTCCATAAGAGCACTTTATTTTCCAACTATATATCTCGTATATGGAACTACCTTCCTAACTCCATTCTCTCAATCTCATCCACTAACCACTTTAAGCCATCACTTAAAGCTTATCTAAAAAATAAGCAGCTATGTTCCTGTACTAACCCCTCATGAGTGCTCTGATACATCACAGTATACGCAAAACATATCCAACTTCTCCCCCGGTGTTTAATCCTTTTTTCCTACCGACCTCTCTTAACCTTAAATCTTGACATAAGTCATACCTACAAATAGTACTAGCTATGTTCAAAGCCTAGGTTTTGTTGTCAAGATGTAACAAGTTTGTATGTTCTTATGTATACTACATTTTGTTTACTTTATACTTTATGATTATTGTAATGTGTGCATTAAATTTTATTGTTACTCATGCAGCTTTTCTCCCCAGGCCTCAGCTGAAAATGACCTGTGTCTAGTTGGACTTTTCCAGTAAATAAATGTTAAATGCATAAATAAATAAATAAATAAATACAATTGAGGCACTGCAGACAATTTTTGAAGCATGAACTATAAAAGAATCTGTGACTTTTATGTGTGTGTGGGAGAGGGCAGCCAGAAACCCTCACACCTTTACACTTAAGGAACCCATCAACTGGTGAGTTGCTTAAGGTATAACTTTTAATAGACAAGGAAGTACCATAGACTCCCCAAAGGTGAAATCAACTCAAATGATTTCTCAAGTAATCTAGTAATTGTATACCTCCCACTACTAACCCTTCCAAGGACATCACTACATAGTTCGTGTGCCATCATCTACTTTCTTTGGATTATGGGTCTGACAGCCATTTTCAGACAACATCTGCTTTGATATTGCTGGTAAAAGACTCAATTTACTTTTCACTAGTGACTTCATTTTTATTACTTGTCTTGCCTGTTTATTCTGCAATTTATTTTCAGTAGGTTAGAAATAAGCAGCATGGAGTTAAAATATTCATGTTTTCTAAATACCATCTGTCTGCTGAAATGTTTTATTTTGCTGTTCTATTTGTGATACTGTACCTTATTTGTTTATTACATTTTTATGTGGTATTCCTTCAATTCTTTCAGCAAACACATTTACTGAATTCCAAAAGCTTGTGGATAATTATTTATTAATTGACAGGAAGGTAGTGTAATATCTTATTGTATAAGGGCTTGTGGTATCTGCCCATTAGAAAGAGAAAGACTGCTGAGATAAACCTGCTATAATTTTTATGCTTCAATTGGCTTGTTTTAAAGGGTGGTACAGTAGCTGGTAAATTTAGTGTGCCAGACTGATCTCTCTAGTGGTAATAACCACCATGGAACCAAGAAAGTGATTGTAGCAGTAAAACATACTACTAGTCCCTTCTGGAAATTATTGAATGTGTATGTGTATTGTGTGTGTGTGTGTGTGTGTGTGTGTGTGTGTGTGTGTGTGTGTGTGTGTGTGTGTGTGTGTGCGTGTGCACTTGTCTCTGTGTCTATGTGTGCCTGGGTCTATATCCATTTCTGTGTAAACAATTATTATATAGCATTTAGCTCATAAACATGTAAATAACCATGTTTTATAACTACTAGCATGAATCATATTTACATGTAACTGGTGTGGGACGTAGCCCAAGCAGCATTTTTGGTAGGCTCTCATAAAGTCAGATTTCCATCACCTATTTATTTTTTTATTTATATTTGTATATATATATATATATATATATATATATATATATATATATATGGATAGGAGGACCACATATTAGCTGGTGGCAATTGTATGGATCTGAAATTCTTCTATCACACAGGTTATTAATAAACAATAGTAAATCAGCATTTATGACTTCCTGGCCAGTGCAAAAACTAGATTGTGATGTACTCACTCAACTAAAAAACACATTAAACAATAACTTCAATCAGGTGTGTAAAAATGTGCTGGTCTACTGCTAGAGCTTATTGTCTTATTAAGAAGCCACATAGAAACAGCAGGACAACTAAGACTATGCTACAATATCTCTAACTTGCTCTTACCTGATGCCTGAAAAAGCCTTTGCAAAAAATGTTCTTTCCTCAGAGCCAGAATATTGTCTTCCTTTAATTGCCTACAATTCTCCACTAATGTCAGACTACTAAAAACCACCATGAACAAAGTTTATACAGTTATTGTCCTTGTTGAATATAAAACTCCTTGCCACCTGCTACTACAGAAGCCACACTGGCTTCCCATGAGTGGCAGACTAATCCTCATACTAGCCACTGTGGTATTTAAAATTACTGACTTAACATATGTGGTCCAAAACTATTCTTAAAAGTTTTGATTGAAACACCATGCATTTCATTCAGAGGCAACAGGAATGAGATTCAACCACTGAACCGATGCCATTTTTGGCTAGTCATTGGTGAGAGAGCTTTCTCAAAAATTGCTCCTGCCAACTTCTTACCCGTATGAAAAATCAAAAAACACTACAAGGGTCCAAATCAAATTAAAGAACATCTATTTGCTGAACATGAATGTAAATATATGAGAAATAATCATTAACAGAATTCTTTCCTTAACTTATTATTCTTGAAATAGCAAATTTGCTAAAGTTGTAAATATTTAAATATCCACACATTTCTGTCAACACCACAGTATGACATAACTGCACATATGTTTTAACAATTGTATCCATGTAAGATATAACTATAGTAATTTTGTGTCTCACTAAGTATACATGTATAACTAACAATGTTTAACAATCATGTCATTGTGGCAAGACTGAACTTTCATCAACTGTCTTGAAATCATCTTCTTGCATGACTTGGGATTTTAATGTGGTCCACAATGAGCCCATATCATAGCTTAAAGGAGTCTGCAGACCAGCCCACTCACTCATTAAAAAGATAGATAGATAGACAGTCAGATGAATAGATAGATAGATAGATAGATAGATAGATAGATAGATAGATAGATAGATAGATAGATAGATATTGTTGAAAAGCTTATGGTTAAAATAGGAAAACATTTAGTTTTGTTCTGCTGCTTCCTCACAATGCTTTGTCTTTCAATTTCCCATCTGCATGCAGTCTGTATGACCTTCCTGTGTTGGCACAGATTTTGACAGGCTGCTCTGCTTTCCTCCTTCATCCAAAAGACGTGTTGTTGGTTAATTGGTAATCCTATAAATTACATATATGTGTGCTTACTGAGTGAAAGTGTGTGTGTTTGTGTGTGTGTGTGTGTGTGTGTGTGTGTGTGTGTGTGTGTGTGTGTGTGTGTGTGCGTGTGTGTAAATTTGTGCATGCATGTATATATGTGTGGGGGATGTATATATGAGTGTGTGTGCAGGGGTCATATATATGGATCCTGCAATGGAGTGGCCCCATTCCAGATGAATTTCTATATCTTGCACTCACTGAGTGCCAGAGTAACCACCAGCTCTCCCATTACTCTGCAAAGATTAAGCCTATAGTCAGAAAATGAATAGATAAGGTCAGCAACTTAAAAAGTACCATGGAAACAGTATGGGAAGAAATAGCCAGGGAATTGTTATGGCTAGGCTTGTATAGGCTCTAGGGCTGATAGCCTAGTACCAACCTATGAACCTATGAACCTATGAAACAAGGTTATAATGTATCCCACAACAGAAGCAAGGCCATTTATCCCATTGTTCAAATATGAAGTCAGAAATGTCTTTTTCATTACTAAGTGTTGCAAAAAACAGACAATTAAATAAAACAAAAAAAACAAAGACTTTGATCCCAGATAGATCAAGCAAAGGAATATACAGCCCCCAAAATGGAGGCAAGCAATGTACTTCCCAAAATGGACAATCTCTTTTACTAAATCAACAAACTTCTGATTTCACAACACAAACTACAAAATAATCCAAAATACTGCTACAGGTCCAGAAAGCAATCACATTCAGCAGTAAAGCCGGTCAGTCCTTCAGTAAACTTTATTTATAGGTTTCATACTGCAGCAACCATTCCACCCAGGATAAAAATAGGCATTAAAAATTAGTTGCCATGCTAATGCTTTCTTTTGCAAATAAAGTTCCCAAGGCCTACCTCTCATCTTCACTGGAAACCTATTTAACCTTTAAAAGCTTTGACTAGATAGGTTATATTTTAAGTAAATGTTAACTGCCTTTTGGGTTAAAATGAATTATTTAAATAATAAGGTAGTTTGGTCTTGTACCTGTCTTTGTTTTATAATTACAATGTTTTTAAAAAAATGTTTTAAAGAAAAGGCTGGATGGACCTTTAAGACACTTGAGGATAGGGTTGCCACCTTTTAAGTGGGCCAAAGTGGGGCATGGAGGTGTGGCCAGTATGGCACTGGCCACACCCTCTACCGTGACATCACCACCAGAGTGGTGAAGGAGATGCTGTTATAGGTACGACGGATGGCTTCTGGAGTGGCTAGCTGGTTGGTGGGAGTAGCAGCTGGATGGATGAATGACTGGATGGATGGCTTGATGGATGGATGCCTGAATGAATGGATGCATGGCTGGATGGATGGCTGGCTGCATGAATGGATAAATGGCTGGCTGCATGAATGGCTGGGGGCTGGATGGATGGCTGGCTAGAGTGGCTAGCTGGTTGGTGGGAGTAGCTGCTGGATGGATGGCTTGATGGATGGATGCCTGGCTGCATGAATGACTGGCTGCATGAATGGATGGATGGCTGGCTGACTGGATGGATGGAGGATGTCTGGCTGGCTGGATGGATGGAGGATGGCTGGCTGGCTGACTGGATGGAGGAGGAGGATGGATGGATGGATGGCTGGCTGGCTGGAGGAGGATGGCTGGCTGGCTGGCTGGCTAGATGGATGGAGGAGGAGGAGGAGGATGGCTGGCTGGCTGGCTGGATGAAGGAGGAAGATGGCTGGCTGGCTGGTTGAAGGATGAGGATTGCTGGCTGGCTGGATGGCTGGATGGAGGAGGAGGATGGATGGCTGGCTGGATGGAAGAGGAGGATGGCTGGCTGGCTGGAGGAGGATGGCTGGCTGGTTGGCAGGAGAATGAAGATGGCTGGCTGGCTGGCTGGCTGGCTGGATGGAGGAGGATGGCTGGCTGGATCGCTTGTTATAAAAAAAAAAATCTCAGTCTTTTTTTAGCGGCTGTAGAAGCTCTTAAAACAAAGCGCTCCTACAGCCGTGATCTTTGCAGGGCTCTTCCTGCCCCAATCCCCACCCCTTTCATGAATTGCAGCCAATTGCTGCACGAATTAAAGCACCCAGACCAAACAGGCAGCAACTTTGCCTGCAGGTCCAGTTTGGTGACCTAACTGAATTGCCATGAAAAAGCCTGAAATATTTGTGACTTTTCCACGGCAATTCAGTGCGATCGCAAAAGCAAGACTTCTCAGGTCCCACTACTTGATACAGCGGGCAACAGGATAAGGTGGCTTAACCCGTGAGTGTCCCACTGACAATGGTACGGGTGGCAACCTTACTTGAGGAAGTGATGTAATGACTGTATCCTTTTACTGGAGTCTTTTTAAACAGAGCTGTTACTGTGGGTGAAGAGTCTGAAGAAGTTCACATATGATTTAAGTGAACGAAAGCGCTTATTTTTATTGAAAAATGTTTATTGAAATAAAGTTTACTGAAGGACTGACCGGCTTTTCTGCTGAATGTCATTGCTTTCTGGAGCTGTAGCAGTCTTTTACTAAATCAAGTAAAACAAAATAAAGATTAATCCAGATTCATTTCTGAGACATACTGTGCAAGAGACATAAAATTCTCACTGGTTACTGTACACACATTTACCATATGTTACTCATTCCTGATAACCTTGCAGTGAAGATTTTATGATTTAGAGTTTAGCCTTAGAACAGCAGATAATCAACCAAGTAATGGCATTTTACCCAAAAATAACTTCCAGTAAAAAAGTTTTAGACAGAAGATTGAAGAGAATTATAAACAGACTAGCCTATTTGAAAGACTATTTCTTGTGACAAACCTAAATGCCTAACTTTACTGGTTGTTGGACAATGCAAGCAAAGGAAAACTGTATATTAACTTAAAAGGTCCATTTAGAAATCATTTCATTTCTAAAGAACAATGCTTCATTTTGACAATCTACAAAAGAACCAAAATGTACTTGTAAATAAGAACATAGTTTGAAGATTTGTGCAATCCTTTGTATCAATTATGTTAGGGGAGATGTTTTTTCCAGGGATCAACCAACAAGTAAAACCTCATACAAGGTCTGGTCTCATGAAAAGACTAACTCTTTGGGAATTCAGTGGTATGAATGACTCATGGGTGAAAGTTTAGCTTATGGCTGAGATCCAAAACATGGATGCTATAGGAGGTGTTCTCGCTATAACCTCAGAGACCATTATTTTCATAAACCAACACTGTAAGTCTATGAGTGGTTCTTAGGGAGGTGCAAGTTGTTAATTGGTGTAGGAATCCTCCATGACTAAAGCTGAATGATTCTAGAATTTTTCTTAATAAACAAACTCAAGGTTGGTTGTAAAAAAAGAGTGCTTTAGAAAAAAATTTACAGCTGCTTTTGACCATTGTACCATGTTTTGACAGCTACTTTTTTCTGCCAATGTGAGCAAATATGCTGTTATACAACATCTTGTAAATTAAACAAGTCTTTCTTTTCAATGCCAGACAGTCTGAAAACTGTGTTTCTTCTACACAAAAAGGCTGTACCATTATCATAGGCATACATTTTCCTGTTGTGTTTTTCATGCAATTGGTAGTAATTTATCACATTACAGTAAAGAAAACTGGTTTATACAGATAGGATGTGTCCCTTCATAAACTTATTCTTGAAAAGGGACTCCTCCACAGATCCTCAGGATGGTGTGTCTATGACCCCACTGACCATAAAACAGTGATCTGGGAAGATTACTTTTGGGAGGAGGTGACCTATTGGAGACTGTGCAATACCACCATCCTGGTTATAGTATGGTGTGAATTAAAAGAGATCATTCACTCCTTTCTGGTTAAAGGCCTGAGATCCCTTTTGGGAGTAGAGAACTGGTCAGTCATTTCCCCTCTAAAAATGCATTTGGTTATCTATCCTTCTCTGGCTAGAGTTTTGGACATCCTTCTTCCGGTATTACTATAGAAATGCTTCATTCTCAGAGTAGCTTGGTTATCATTTAGTCCCGAGAAGTTTGGGTGGAGAGCAGTTAACACTTGCATAAAACTTTTTTGTTCATTAGATGGTTTCCTTAAAATTCAGTTGTTTGGCAACTGGTTCAAGACCATCTCATAGCTAACAATTTCTTTGGTATACATACTGTATGTCTTCTTATTTTCCCAAGTACAGACAGGTGCTTCTTAGAGGAACAATGTTTGACACTATTTGCCCCAGATTCCATTTGTCAATTCTGTCAACATTTTTGTCATACAGTAAACCTTTCAATTGCTTGTAATTCATATATTGAAACTGTGTTTGTTGTGCAATTGCCTATGTATAACTGACTTTACTAGGTTCATTTTAGAGCATGAATTTGTGTTAAAAATAATATGCTGGTGTGTTGCTGGCTGTATGTGAAGCATTGCCAGTAAAGGAAGTGAAAATGATCTACTTTGTAGGTGCTTACCATCTCACTCACTGCTTTAAAAGCCTTTTAATCATTTGTACAACATATTTGTGCCTTAGTGGAGTACAAGTATGAAGTTCATTGAAACCAACATGATGATCAATAAAAGGGAATCCGCTGCCCAAAAAGTAAGCATTCTACCCTCATTGTCTTTAATAAAAATGTTAGCATTAAATTCCATTCAGTCTCAGACATTCTAGGTATCTTTGAAAATGAATGTGGCAGCATACCTTTCTTACATATGTCACTTTAATCTACTCCTGCCTGCATAGCATAGCTTGTTAGATCTGAGGTAATAAATCCCCCATTGTGCCCTGAAATCTGTGCTTTTATTAAATACTAGTTGTTCGCCCTGTAAATTCTGTTGTGTTTTATTTTCTTTATTTTTATTTTCATTATAGGCTATCTTCTTTACCTTCTCAGAACTTACCTAGTTCACAGCTTGATCTACTGATTATTTCTATTGCTGTGAACAGACCTATGACTGTAAACAGATTCCAGGCTCTAATTTCAGACCTAGTGCTATTCTGTCTCCCCTTTCAAAGATTCTTGAAAATGTATTCATAAACAGCTCCTTACTCATCTACTACATGAAAATCTCCTCACCCCTACCCAATTCTCACCCCAAATTCAGGATGGCCACAGTAATATCGTTTACACACAGTGTCTCTACATCTCATGACAGCAATAAACTAATCTCATGTCTATTCCTTGACCTCTCTAAAGGCTTTGACGCTGTCTCCCACAACCTACTTCTGTCCAAACTATCTAATCTTAACCTCTCCATCTCTACTCTCTGCTGGTTCTCTAGATACCTCTCAAACAGATTTCAGGCTGTAAAATGGATCTCTGCATCCACCCCTTTCCTTCCAGTCAATACTGGGGTTCTCCAAGGCTCCATCTTTGGTCCCCTTCTAGTTAACATTTTCACTAATAACCTCTATCAAGCCTGTCCTCACTCCTCTTTAATACAATATGCTGATGATTCTACAATAATTTCAACCTCTGACAATCTACAACACCTTCTCACCCTTATGCAAGAATCTCTCCACTCAGTAGAAAAATGGCTAACTTCCAACCAACTCCTTCTTAGCCAAGAAAAAATCTCATGACAACAATAAACTAGTCTCATATCTATTCCTTGACCTCTTTAAAGGCTTTAACACTGCCTCCCACAATCTACTTCTGTCCAAACTATCTAACCTTAGCCTCTCCATCTCTACTCTCTGCTGGTTCTGTAGCTACCTCTCAAACAGATTTCAGGCTGTGAAATGGATCTCTGCATCCTCCCCTTTCCTTCCAGTCAATACTGGGGTTCCCCAAGGCTCCATCTTTGGTCCCCTTCTATTAAACATTTTCACTAATAACCTCTATCAAGCCTATCCTCACTCCTCTTTAATACAAAAAAAAATTAAATTCCTCCTCTTCCTCCCTAAATCCCTCCAAACCCTCAAATCCACCTTCACTGTCACCTCATTAAACAACATAAATGTGACATCTGGCTAATATCCCACTGGACTGCTACTAATTAAAGTGATATCCCTTACTATTCTGAGTCAGCAACTAAGAAGCTTCAGTCCTCACTACTGACTTTAATGTGAGGCTATCACTTCAACAGGAGTAATATTTCACAATTTCCCCTAAGAGCACAACAGGAACATACTCTATAATCTGGGACTGGACTGTATTCTTCTTTCCACCCCAAACACATCTCCTTAGTACACACTTCAGAGCAATGTGTTTCAGTTTAAGACCTCTGATACACTCACACTCAAAGTAAATTTAAATCTCACACATCCAAACACTTCTGGGAAAGCCTGGCACAGATTTCCAGCTGTGTTCATTCCTCAAAATAATACTGTAAAGCTACCACCAATCAGAGTGTCTTCATGCCCTTCTAAAGGGGTGTCCAATTGTGAAGATTAAATATCAAAATAAATGATAGCTATGACCAGAAGTGATAAGGCCTTTGGGGTGACCTGGGAGTATCAAACAGGTATAAGCACTCTCTAATCTCTAAAGTACATACTGATTTCCAGCCACAATGTAAAGTAATGAAAAACATTTAATAATAAGTAAAATGATTAAATGTAAACCAATAACTTTCAATAAATACCAGCATTCAATCACCAGAAATGTAAAATTAAACTGTAGGATAGAAGTTCATCATTCTAGAAAAACTCTATCCAAATAACTTAATTTCCTAATCTAACTAGATAATATTGTCCCTGATCTAATCTAACACATAACAGCAAGGCAAAGGCAGGCTTACAGTTTTTGATGAGTTCTCTTTTCTTCGTGTATCACTGCACAGCAATGTAACTGACAGCAACTCTTCGCAAACAGCTTTTCTTCACAAGCTGTTCAACAATGATACCATGCATAGCGTAGCAGTCTCAATTGTCTTACTTTTAAAAATATGTAAAACAGTGACCGGTCAGTCCAACCAATTAACACGACAACACCCGAAGGTTAAAAGCAGTCCCAGTCAAAATATGAAGCACTGGCATGATATGGAATTAAAAATTATTTCTTTTATTGAAGACACTATTAAAATTACGGCAAGTCTGGTTAAGCGCTTTCATCTACAACAGTAGATTTCATCAGAACATTTTTTAACTGCCATACTTCACTTTTTATAACTGTCTTCACCAATCGGTGGCTCTAATTCATTTATAATCCGCAATTTGATTCTTAAAGTGCTCAGTGCCTGATTCCCCCCACATAATAAATAAAAATCTAAATAGTTGTTAACAATTAATATTTCATCATCTTAAATAATACGTAAACCCATGAAATTAACCCATACTTAATACATTAAGTTATATAATACATCTTATCAACAGATTTGCACCAATAAATACAATAAATATTATGTTAAAAATTATGCATATAAAAAAAACTATTTATAAAAATATATATATATATATATATATATATATATATATATATATATATATATATATATATATAAAATTATATATTAAACAGTGCTGTGCATGAAACCCAATGTGTATATAAGGTAGACAACTTGCTGTCCACCTACTAGGGTAATTTATTAATTCTGCATTTAATACCTATCATACCAAAATACACACCTTCCTAAATATCTATTCTATCTGTTTTTCTCCAACATAGGTTTAATTGATATTGTTTCATTAAGCCCTGGCATTTCTGAGGCATTTAATTTAATTTGCCATCGGGCTTCTTTCTCCATTAAACGCGACTTGATATTCCCGCCTCTTGGGTTTGACCTAATGTGTTCCAAAATACCAAATTTGAATGAATTGCAATCTTTATTACTATTACAATGCCTCCAAAGAGCATTGTTCTCGTCCTGTTTTTTTATTTTATACAAATGTTCATAAATCCTGTTTCTAAGACATCTAGTGGTCATTCCAACATAATAACATGAACATGTAGTGCATTTAGCTAAATATATGACCTGAGTTGTCCTACAATTTCCTTTACAAAATTGAATAGTTGTCTTATTTGTATTCTCCAGTGTAATATTCTTAGCTGTAATAATATATCTACACTGGTTACACCTCCCACATTTTGAGGTGCCCCTGACTGTTACATTAGCAATATCTTTTGCCATACCAAATCTGGTTTTTAGATTTAACCCATTCCTGTACACAAATTTAGGTCCCTTCCCAACAATCTTGTATACATTTTCATCCGTTTTTAAAATATTCTAATTCCTTTCAATTAACTCTTTCACATTTTGTACATCCGGAGCATATTGGATAACACAAGCTCTAATGAATTTGTTAGGTTCACCTATTCTATTACAATTTATTTCCCCTTCTCTCTTTGTCCCTAAGATAGGCTTGTATTTTTCCCCCATTCCTATTTAACATAATTGACAGTATCAGTAATCATATGTATGGGGTAACCCCTGATTTTAAACATATTTCCTATTTTATCAAGTTCAACAAGCATATCAGGAAGAAATGATGTCATTCTAGCAGCTCGTATACATTGCCCTTTAATAATGCTCTTCTTCTGTTGCTTAGAATGACAACTAGTGAACTCCAGATAGTCATTACTGAAGGTGTCCTTTCTATATAAATTGGATTTAAAAGTTTTGCCCACTATTGTAACCTTAGTGTCCAAAAAGGCTATACTCTCACTGTTCATACTGTATGTAAACCTTAAATAATAATTGCTAGTATTCAAATATTTAATGAATTGTTTTATTGAACTTTCACTACCCTTCCATATTATAAAAACATCGTCTGAAACTCTCAAATAACAATTTATATGTGACTTCCAACTAGAGTCTAAAATATATTCCTCTTCCCAATTGAGGAGGAATAAATTTGCAAACATGGGGGCACAAGCTGCCCCCATTGCAACCCCCTTACTCTGTTTGTAATACTCACCCTGAAACATAATATAATTATTCGATAATACAATCTCAATAAACTCCATTGTTACACTTATTTTGTCCCAATCAAGATTGCTATATTTCTGTACACTATTCTGGAATCTAGAAAGTCCCTCTTCCAGTGGAATACTGGAAAAGAGATCCACTACATCCACTGTCAGTAAAATACAATCATTAGTAATAAGTTCATTGTCCAATCTACCAAGGAAGTCCCATGAATCTTTTACAATATGTGCAATGTTATTATATACATTTTTCAACCAACCATCTATGACCTTTCCAAAGGCAAATGTTTGTGAATTGCTCCCAGATATTATAGGTCTAAAGGGAGGTTCTAATATATATTTTATGGACCTTTGGAATCCCAACAATAGTGCTTATAATGGGATATTCATTCTTCAGATATTCATATAGGTCCTTATCAATTCTGTTCTCAAGTAATAAATCCTCTAACATTAAATCTATCTTATGGTAGGCAATATTTACTTCGTTAATCGAAGTTACTAAATAATTACCAGAATTAAATAAAATATTATTCATTTTATTATTATATTCATCCACATTATATAGCACAGCACCCCCACCCTTATCGGGTTTCATAATTCTTATTGTATTGTTATTCTGTATATATCTCAATACTTCATATTCCTTATAAGATAAATTGGTTGCATAATTAGGTTTTTTATCCATGTACTGATATAGTTCTTTCAATACTACCTTTTCAAAAATGGCTAAAGTGTTGTTTAGAGGGGGGGGGTGAAACAGCTTCTCTTCTTAAATTCATCTGTAGATACTGTGTTATTTCCTTTAAAAAATAATGCTAAATTTAATTTTCTTAAATACTTTTTGAAATCTATAACATATTCTACCAAATTTCCTCTATTGTTTGGAATATATTTCATTCCCTTGGATAATAACTGAAACATTTCTTTAGTTAAATTAATATCAGTATAATTATAAATACTGAACTCTTTCCAACTGTACTGAATGTCATTGTGTTTAACAATCTTGTGTTCAACCTTACTATTTATATTTGATCCATTAATAGAATCTACCAAGTTGTTCTCCCTTGATGTCACCAATTCTCTTGTTTTTCTTCCCCTTTATAATTGTACCACTTGTTTTCCCCTAAAAAACTTTTTGATTTATACCCGTCTCCAAATTTCCTAATATTATTATAACATGATTTATTCTTGTATGTCTGTTTCCTATTATAGCTCTTGTCTACATGCTCAGCATTTTCTTTTTTCAACTCAAACCTATAAGCTTCTCCCTTTTCATACTGCTGCAGGTCTCGTTTTAATTTCTTACATTTTTTATCAAACTTTTAAAAATAGTCAGCTGTTTGAAAAAGTTCTTTGCCCTGTCAATCAGATGTTCAACTAATCACCTAGCAACCAGGAGTATTCTAATGACATCAACCACTGTTCAGCTGATTTTCTATAGTTCTTTAGAATCTCCCTCTCAAATGTGCAATTAGAACTGTATCAAAACACTGACAGATTCTTTAAACATTATGTTAAACAGGGAAATACTCAACATTTTAAAAACGTATTTATATTCCCAAATAGACATGCTGGCATACAATGCAAGTTAATCTGACAATATACACAAATCTGCCAGAGATGCTAACACAGATGACAGTGTTTTAAGATTCTTCACATTTCTCCCCCACCCTTATGACTCAAGCACAAATTTCAAATGACTCTTGAAAACCGACACTTGAGAAAAATTGGTCTACCTCGGAATATCAACCCACTCCTCTCCTTGGCAATCCATTTGCATTAGCATTATAAACCACACTGAAGTGTTTTTCTCCATCTGAGGAAATGTGGCTGAGCACAGCTCCCATCCCATAATTTGAAGCATCTACCTGTACAATAATTTCTTTATTGTAATCTGGGCTGGCCAACAAAGGGGTCCTCCCAAAATATCTTTAAGTTTATGGAATGCCTGTTCACAATCTGTGGTCCACACTAGCTTGTCCAGTTTATTCTTCCTTGTTAGGTCCATAAGGGGTGCAGCTATGGTACTGTAATTGGGCACAAATTTCCTATAATACCCAGCTGTCCCTAAAAATGCTCTCACTTGTTTCTTAGTAACAGGAACTGGCCACATTTGAACAGTTTCCACCTTGACAGATTTGGGACTAATTTTACCACTTCCCAATCTGTGTCCTAAGCAAGTGACCTCTGCCATACCCACTTGACACTTATAGTTTTAATGGTTAATTCTGCCCTACTTAATCTATCCAAGACCTCCCTTACATTTTGGTCTGCAAATGCCCATAGCATAGTCTTCAGTGTAGAGTTTAACCTCTCCACAAGACCGTTAGTCTGGAGATCATAGGGGTGTTCTTTAAATGTTTCACCTCACAACACTTCCACAAACAAGTCAGCAGGTCTGACATGAAGGTGGCACCTTGGTCAGTCATTATTTCCCATGGAAAGCCTACTCTGCTGAAGATTCCTAGCAAAGCACTTGCCACCTTTTCTACATCAATATCACCTGCAAAAGGAATATTAGGGGCTTTAGCTAGAAGTGATAGATGGTAGGCTCTAGACTCTACCAACTGCTGTACTATCTCGCCTTCCAGCCCTCCCTTAAGAGTCCACTTACTATGCAACAAACCTTTGCTCCCATACACAGACTCCCCTCTTCCTCGAACCTCAGTTGCTTCCTTAACTATCTCCCTCAAGCTTTGTACTGTAGGGTCCATAAGTTGAGTCTGTCTCAACTGCACTTCTGTGATCCTCCCAAGCTCCACTTCCACAGGAAGCCTAGTATCTTCCAACAGCTGTACCTCACTTTCAGTCTGGGTATCATCACTCCCCTCCATCCTTGCAGTTACCATGTCCAAAGGAACATCAGTATCACCTAGCAGCTGTGGTTCACTTTCAGACTTACTGCTACAGGATAGCTCTTTCTCTAAAGCAGCCACCACACTAGTCCCAGCATCAGGTATGAGATCAGTGTGGTTATCTCCCAGACTACCAGACCTACATGCCGGTCTCCCAGCCTGACTACATGTCACTGCATGCACACAAGGCACTGCATCATCACAGTCATTCCCTATGAGGATATCTGCAGGAACATCCTCAAACACAAGCTCCCCTTCCACAGGAAGCCTAGTGACTTCTGACAGCTGTGCCTTACTGTCACTCTGGGTACCACCACTCACCTCCATCCTCACAGTCACCATGTCCAAGGGAACATCAGTATTCACCAGCAGCTGTGGCTCACATTCAGACTTAATGCTACCAGATAGCATCTTTTCTGAAACAGCCACCACGCCAGTCCCAGCTTCAGGTATGAGGTCTTTCTGGAGCTCTCTCAGACAACTTGATCTACATGCCTTTCTCCAAGCCTGAATACGTCTCACTGCATGTACACAAGGTACTGCATCATCAAAATCATTCCCTATTAGGACATCTTCAGAAATATCCCCAAACATACCTACTTGCTTGCTTCCTCTTCCAACCTCCCAATCAAGATGAATCCTAGCCAAAAGTATTTTCAACAGAGTGTCTCCCAATACTCTGACTGGTGTGGACTGCCCATGCAAGTACTGCTCTTTTCTAACCACTGCAGGCCTCACAATGGTTATATCAGAAGCCAAGTCCCTCTTAGCAGTTACCTGTTTACCATCTACTAAGATAGGATATATATTTTGGTGATACTTTGGCACCCCAGTTGTTTCTAAACAACTTACAATTGGCAGTTTATCATCCACTCTTATTGGCTGCCTCACCTTCTGTTTCTCACCTTGCCTTGATAGACATTTGGCTGCCATGTATCCCCTCTGATTTCACTTGAAACATCTAATCCCTAACCATGCACTAGGATTAGCAGTTTCCCCATTACTGGTGTACTCTATTGGAATGGTTTAGACTGCCCCCCATGGGTTATTTTATGTCCATGCACAGCACTGTGTATCCCTTTCCTATGCAGTGGTGCTCTGCTTGCCAAGTAGAGATTCCCTTTTCTCCCAAACTCCTCTTCAGAGTTACACTAAAGGTCTGCTAACCAAACTCTTATGTCATCAGGCAAAGTACTGAGGGCTTGTTCCCTCACCAAAAGGTCTGCCTGTCCCTCAGAAGTGATGACCTGACACCCACTCACCTATCTGTAAGTAAGTACTTAAGTCAGCAATATAATCACATGCACTTTCATCTGCCTTGCAGCTATGTTCACAAAACTTTTTTTTTCTATAAGCTTCAGGTGTTAGTTTAAAACAATCTAGAAGACAGTTCTGATGTTTGACATAATTCAAACAATCTACAAGAGAACATTTTGACATGGCCTGAACAGGTTTACCATGGAGTAAGGGAGTGAGGAGCTGAACCCAGAGCTCACAGTCAGCATCATATTGTCTACATACCCTCTCAAAAATATGAATTAAACTATCATTCATCCCCATTCCTGTACTGAGGAAAAAGTTTACTGGCCTGTACAGCTTCTGGGGTCCAGTTATCCCCTTCCCTCTTACCTCCATGATCCTCTCAAAGGGTTTGAAGCTTCATTTCATGCTAGTGCTGTCTCTCTTTTTCCTCAACTTCTAAACATCTGTCCTCCAGCTCATGTTGATGCTGTTTCTCCTCAGCCTCCAAATGTTGCATTCTCTCCCTTTCTTCAGCCGCCAGATGTTAGGTCTCCAGGCACAATTTCTCTTCAGTCTTTAGATATTTGGCCTCCAGTTCACATTGACTAAGCTTGAACTGGCATATAATAAAATTGCTAGATTTGCCGCCAAGCAATCATATCGCTCACACTACTGCCATTCTCTAAAACCCCTTCACTGGCTTAAATTTCATCACCAACTCCTTTTGCCTCAACTTCACCTCACCCACTCCATATTAAACCAACCCCACTCCTGTCCTGCTCTCTCTCAGCCTCATTACACCCTATATTCCTAATCATTCACTCCGCAGTTCTGACCAACATCGCCTTCAGATCTACAAACCAAACAAAACTATTGGCAAACTACTCTATAACCACTCTTTTGCAAATGCTTGGAATAAACTGCCCCAACACATAAGATTAATTACTAACACAAATTGTTTAAAAAAAACAGTAAAAGATTATCTACTCAAATTTTGGAGTTGCTGTTGTACTGACCCAACTTAACCATCATCCCTTCATTTATCAAACACCCCACCTCTCATTCTCTCCCCACTACTCTCTACCAACCTCCCTTCTCTCATCCTCTTCTTTTTCCTAATGTCAGTCTATACAATAATCTCTTCAGTTTTGAAGTTTACTACAGATTTTTCCTAAACCTTCTATACAATCTATAATGAGGATGGATTCTTTACATCTGTAGAATAACACCTTATGTCAGTAAGAAATTATACTTTAACCAATGTATAACATGCAACTACAGTGTCCTTTCTGTTATACAGTATCTTTTTTTTTAATATAAATATTGTATGTGTTATACTTCTATATGGGATTACTGTTTTACTATATTGTGACTATTTTTATAAGTAACTGTATCTTATCTACCATTCTGGAGCTTTTCACCTGGGGTCTCCTGAAAATGAGCATTCTGCCAGCCAGACTAACCCGGCCAACAAATAACATATAAATAAATAATAGCACTCATTTTTCTTTTCACCTGACAACAATGTTACCTACACTGAGGCTGAAGATACGGTGAAGTTACTGACCAATAAAGTATCTAGATGTACCCTTCTCTCCCCTCTGTCTGTCCCTCAAGTTATATCTGAATCTGGCTCACCTCCTGCTATCACACAAGACCAAGTCCTAAAAGTTCTACAAAAAGCTAAAAATGCTACATCAGTGGGTCTTGATAATATCCCTGGATGCATCTAAAATAACATGAAGCATGATTTAGTCACACCTCTAACTATACTGTTCAATCTCAAATGCCATACAGGTTTGGTATCCAGTGAATGGAGAACAGCTGCAGTCATCCCCCTGTATAAGTGAGGACATTCCACAGACTTAGGCAATTACAGACCCATACGTTTGACCAGCCTCATCTGCAAAGCCATGAAAAGACTTATCATGAAATTAAGTCAATCAGAAGATAAGGAACGTCCAAACACTGATCCTGTCTCAGTTTGGATTCATCAAGGGCAGGTCATGCTCTCTCAGCCTGGTAGATTTTTTGAAAAGGTCAGCAAAATAATGGATAAAGACAAAATGATGCATACCACATACCTCTACCAAGCCAAAACTATTGACACAATTCCCTACTCAGGCATATTAGAAAGCTTGGATTTTCAGCTGGTTCACTGATAGGTCACAGATAATCAAAATAAGGGAAATTACTTCCACAAAGAGACCAGTCACCAGTAGAGTCTCCCAGGGTTCTGTGCTGGGACATCTCCTGGTTGACATCTACTTTTTTGAATTAAAAGCCAATATCAAAGGGCTCTGGCTAACTAAATTTGCAATTGACTGCAAGCTAGGAGCAGTCATTAAATTCTGAAATAACTTAGTCATCCTGCAGTAGGTTTTTCTCAAATAAATAAGTCTCATGCAGACTCCTCAGAGGTCACCTCTGTCTGGCATACAAAGCAATCTCAGACCCACCCTTGATGGGACTGCTGCATATCCGCAAGTCAAGCTCCACTCAAGTAACCCACACTCACGACCTTAACCTGGTCTATGACATCAATAGGACTTCTTGGCAGGACAGATTTGTGCTCCAGAGACTCCCCATCTGTGGAAAAGACTCCCTCGCCACGTCAAGCAGAGTACCTCATTAACCCTATTTAAGTGCAACCTGGATAACTGGATGGGGAACAGAAAATACACCCCTGGGATTCCACCTGTGTCCCTCCTGGACAGGGGCATCAGGTGCTGACTTGTTGGAATATGAGCTAAATTCTTGTTTAGGCTTGTGACGGCCTCAGGGCCAATAGCCTATTAACTTCCTGTAATCCTATGATCCTATGGGCAGTGACCTAACTTTTGACCAACATGTGCCTATTGTTGTAAGAAAGTCCTTCTATATTCCACAGCTTATAAACAAAGGAATTGTGTCTAGATCTAGGGATATCATTGTCCCCCTTTACTCAGTCCTTATTAGGCCAGTCATTGAATATAATGCCCCCTTTTGCATGTACCTGTCCAGACAAATGCAACAACTGAAACACCCACATTGATACCTTACTAAGAGGGCACAAGGCTTAAGCAACATGTCCTACAGGCACTGACTGAAATCCCTGTTACTACACTTGGTATTGTACAGACTGATAAGACGTGACCTGTGTCTGGCATACAAGGCATTCTCCGACCCATTATTGATAGATTAACTGCACATCAGCAAATCAAATGGCATCAGAAATACTTGGTCTAGGGACCTAAACCTCTTCTACAAAATTAACAGAATGGTTTGGAAGGACAGGTATATCTCACAGAGGATACCAATGTTGTGGAACAGATTCCCCATCCACGTAATACAAAGTGTATCCCTGTTCGTTTTCAAACACAGCTTAGATCTATGGATGGGAAGCAGAAAATTTATCCCAGGACTGTACCCTGCACTACTAGTGGACAGATGCTGCTCCTAAATGCTTTATTCCATGCATGGGTCCCCTCAAATTATCTATGGTATGACCCCAGTTATTCTCAGAAAGGGTAATGTGTAATTATCAACCATGAGATGGGTAAGACCAATCTATAACCGAATAGGATAGGTTATTTCAAGCACAAAAAGGTAAATTGGCTAGTCTTACTATGGCCTGCAAGAGCAATTAGCCTAGTACTAACCTATGAATCTATGAACATATAAAATTAGGCAGCCAGAGCTTCCTTGATTTAAGCCATTTATCATTTCTAGACAATTTAATTATCAGGAAGATCAGCGGAGTAGATTCCATACCAAACCTTAGGAAAACCTTCTACATTGCCCACCTGATCATGAAGGGATTCACATCTAGATCAAGGGAGGTCATCGTCCCCCTATACTCATCACTCATTAGACCTATGATTGAGTACAATGCCCCATTCAGAATGTATCTGACCCGACACCTGCAGCAGCTGGAAAGGCCCCAAAAGTTCCTCACCAAAAGGATAAAGGGTCTCAAAAATATATATTATGCTGCCCGACTGAAAGAACTCCAGCTCTATTCAGTCTCATATCGCTTGCTCAGAGGTGACCTGTGCCTGACATATAAGGCCATGTCAAACCCAGATTTGATGAATATGCTTCACCTCAAAAAATCTAGATCCCTCAGAACCACAAGGGCGGGAGACTTAAACCTTGACACCGTCATTAATAGAACGTGCTGGAGGGACAGATTCATCACCCAGAGACTCCCTATGCTGTGGAACAAAATCCCGGTACATGTGAGGCAGAGCACCTCGCTGGCCTTGTTCAAGAGGAATCTTGACCAATGGATGGGAGATCGCAGATATACCCCAGGGATTACTTCAGTGTCACTGCTTGACAGAGGCACAGCAAAATAATAGGCCTAGTTTTATTCAAACTAAAGGGGTGGTAAAGCCACATAACTATGGGCTAGGCTTATAAATGCCCTTGGGCAGATAGCCTAGTATGAACCTATGAACCTATGAACCTATGAACCAAACAAGGACTTCAGTTCATAAGCCCACCCTTCGATGCTATTTAAAAATCATCTGGTGGGGTAGTTCTAGTAGAAAGGTAGAAAATTGTAATTATGCACCTGTGCAAAAATAAAGGGGACAGGTATATGGCTAAAAACTATAGACAAATATTAAATAGCAGTATTATTTGGAAGGTATAGACCTTATCCTATTAGTATCAATACTCCAAATTATGATCTACTATGGATGACAAATAAATTGTGATCAGGTTAGCAAACACTGTAGTTACTTGGCACTCTGGAAGATAAGTTATAATCCTGTCCCAGCACTCCTCATAGAAGACAAACACTGACAATAGAGATACTTACCTGAAAAGAATACAGTGTGTGCAATAAATACTCAGTGGAATCCCATAAAACATTAAATGTAAGCTTTCAAGTTAAAAAGAGAAAAAATTCATACAATTATATCACAAATGAGTGAAAACGTCTGAATGCAGACAACGTTTGGAAGTAAAAAAAAAAAAAAACATGCTAAAAAGAGCATTTTTGCCAGGAGGTAATCCTCCCTACGGCCCCCAGTGTGGAAGACTGCACAGCCCATTCCCCAGCTACTTATATATAGCAATGTTTAGGTTATGCCTTCAAAAAGAAAGGGGAAATCTCTAGCAGAGCAATTTAAACCTCTGGAGAAAAGGTGGCAAGTTGCACACTAGTGATTGCACAAATGAGTGGTGATCACTAGTATTTTTCATCAAGCATGGCTCCCATTAAAATCATTTAAGAATGATTAATTTGGTACTCATTACAGACAACAAAAGCAGAAATCAGTTCTGTGAATCAGCATGTAAGGCTGTCACTATTAAATATAGCATATTGCCCAAGTGGTCAGATACATTACTGCATTTAAATATTTACAGAGCTGGGCACCAGCATTTATATGCAAAAGGTAGACCTGTATACTCATCAAGTACTATTTTAAAGTGCTTTAAGCTTAGACCAAGCACTCATACATGTTTAGTGCGGTTCATAAACAGACTTTGGAGATTTGGCTGTACTGATGTCATCTAGTTTTGGAAATTATCAATTATTAAACTATACATTAGGAAAAGGCAGCAAAAGCAAACACTACAAAAGTAAAGTATAAGTCTGCTTCTTATCAGTCATGTAAATTATCAATAAAACAGAGCAGACCACTAACATATCTAGATGCAAGCTTGTCAAGAATAAAAAAGGGGACTTTAAGATATTTAATTACAGTTCTGCCCAAGTAACATCAGAATGGGCAGACTTATTTGATAAAGGACTTACCTTTGTCCCCTCTAGACAGGCTAGCATTAATGAATCCCTTGTATAGCTTAAATTATTTGTGAGAAAGTTGAACTTGGGTCTGTATTTCCATCAAGGTCCACAGGAACATCCTAATTTAAATGTGAGCACTGTATATAAGAGAACCAGTACTTTCAACCCACCCCTGCATCCTTTGGTTAACATATTTGAGAAAATGTGTGAAAATGACATCAGGAAAAAGGTCAGGAAGAAAAATGGGATCAATATTCATCATAATTTAACACAGGAAGAAAACTTTATTAAAGGACATCAGTGACATTCATCAGGTCAGGGTAATGAAACCTGACAAAGGTGGTGTCCTAGTGGTTATGGATGTGAATGAATATATTGACAGATTGTTATCTATACTGTATACAGATACATACGAAGAAGTCTCAGTCAATGAAATTAATATTTCATATCATAGGATTGACCTTGCACTAGAAGATTTGATGTTAAACAGTCAGATTAGTGTGAGTGACCTTGGATTTCTGAAGGTACTGCACCCTAGGACCCCCACCATTTTTGGCATACCCAAGACTCATAAGAGTTTAGAAGACCCCCCCATTGAGACCTATTATGGATGCAAAGGCCTCAAAAATCCTGCCTATAGCTAAATACATAGATGTGAACATTAAGAATCTCTTGAGTGAACATAAATATATTTTCAGGGATTCTTGGGATTTTGTATCAAAAGTTTCAGATGATTTATATTCTGAAGAATTATTTGTCACTATTGATGTATGTGATCTTTATTCTGTCATTCCACACTCAGAGGGCGTGGATATGTTCTATGAGTTTTTATGTAACCACTATAGTGTAGACCATGACAAAGCGCTGAATATTACTACCTTAATGAATCTGGTTTTAGGAAGCAACTTTATAATTTTTGAAAATCAGTTGTTTCGACAACTTAAAGGTGTGGCAATGCGTGCAGTTTGTGCACTCACATTTGCCAACATTGTCCTTGCCCAATGGGAAAGTCAATACATCCTCAACTCTAAGTTTAGTAACTGTCGGACACTTTACGGATTATATTTAGATGACATTGTCATTTTCTGGAAAGGTGGTAGGGAATAAATAATGATTTGTTTGTACATTTGACCAGCAGTGCATCATTTTTTAAGTTTACCATGGAAATAGATGAAGAGGATGTCCATTATTTGGACGTGACCATCTCAAAGAATAGAGGTGAAGGTAGGCTTGACTCTAACATATACAGAAAACCTACCTACTCTAACTCATTACTTCATTTTAAAAGCCACCACCCTATCTATTAACAAAAGTGCCTGGTCAAATGTTAGATGTTGAGACTCACCCATATGGTGAGTAATGACTCTGCCTTTAGTGAATAATGTGCAATTTTGAAGGATATGTTGAACAATAGAGGGTATCCAGCTATGTTCTTGGAAAATATTTTTTGGGAGGTCATTAGGAAAAGACAGGAAGTCATTTTTAAGCCACTACTTGACGGATGGTGATTTAGTTACCATGAATGGTAAGAGAGACATAGTGAATTTTCAAAGAGCCCTAATATTGCCATATAACATACATTTTGACAGTATTAGGGACATAATACAACATAACTGGGACATCTTTAGGGCTGACAGTCAGTATATGGAGAAAATGGGGAAGGACCTTGTAGTGGTATATACGAATGATCTATGCTTCAAAAACATACTTGAAAGACAAAAGAAAAAAGTCACCCTGGCTGCATGTATAAATGAGGACATTGTAATCAATGTAGGTATTTAAAGGAAGGTAAAGAAATTTGTATACCCAGATAGGGAGTTGTCAAATTTTGTCAGAAGTTGAACTGCCAAAGCAATAATGTCATGTATCTTGCTGAGTGTCAACAGTGTTTGTAATTTTACATTGGTAAGACCAAGAATACATTTAAAAGTAGGATCTATCAGCACCAATATGACATAAACAACAATGATGAAAGAAATGCTCTTGCAAAACATGCGAGAAAAAAACCCACACATTCATTTAAATATACTTGTATAGAAAAGGCGGGCTTCAATCAAAGGGGTAGACCTCATAAACTGCTCCTAGAATATAAGGAGTCGCTTGGGCAACTCAGGAGTAATGCACTGGAGCCCCCTGGACTAAATGAGTCTGCCTCAATCAGCAATGTTTGGAAACTAAAGGCTGAATATGTTTTTTTTTTTTAGATTTGTTTTTATGAGCTATTTTAGCTATCACAGTGTGGCTATTTTTGTTCATACAGTATGTATGTGTTTTTATACACATACTTTATCAAAGTGTTTTTTGTAGCAAGCAAGGCTTTGAACTGTGTAAAAACATGCTTTTTTTTGGAAGACTGTATTTTTAAATTGTACAGATGGGAGTGGTTTTAGTATCAGGTGACTGTGATGTACCTGTTTAAAGATTTCACTGTTGTATGTTGGTGTTCTGAAGAAGTTGGAAACAGTTCTGATGAAAGTACTAATTTTTTATTAAAGTGGAGTTCTGCAGTTCATGGTCCGCTCTGTTTTATTGTTTTTTTATCAGTGTATTTTGTGCTTTTGTGATTTTCCATGTAGATAATATTAGTATTGGTTGTGAAAGGCAAACTATGAAGGAAATGTATTTTGTAGTGAGAGGCTGAAAGAATAGGTTGCTCATTAGGAAATATATGTGATTATTTTAAAAGGCAGGGGGAAACTGCAAATTAGGTAGGCAGTATAAGATTTATCTGCTAAAAGGTCTGAGTGAAATTCATAAGCATTGTGTGAAGGGTATAAAGCCAGTACATAGAGAAAGCATGAAAAACACACAATTTAAGGGCAACTATGTTGGGATGGCCTCGCTACCTTGGGCCAGTAATCAAAGAGCTGCAATCCTCATCACTGATACCACTGAGAGATAGCTACTAAAAACAGGAATGGATTTATGCAGTATTTTGAGATGCAGCTCTCTGCATCAAGCACAATTTCTTCCAAGAGCACACAGGGAACATGCTTCATACCTGGGACTGGACTCTTTGTTTCTCCAGATCCCAAACAAGACTCCCTTTGGAGCACTGTGTCCCAGTTCCAAGTAGCTGACACACCCACCACACCTGGGTATTTGATTTTCACACATACATACTCCTGGGAAAGGTTAACATAGATTTACTAGCTGTACCCCTTCTGCCCAGACTATAAGGTGACCATACTGCCACAAGTCAGCCACTGTAAGACTCTTACAAGGGTATCCAATTATACTGAGTAAAATCAATACTAATATAAATGGTGGAATGTAACCAAAGCAGCAAGGCTTTTCAGAGTGGCCGCAGCATCACTAAAATAGCACAAGTACTCTCATGATGTTAAAAGTATTCTCTAAAAGACCAGCCACAGTGAAAGGTATAAAATATTTAATAATAAATAATAAAATAGAAAACATGAGAATACTAAATATTTAAGTACAATAAACACCAGAGTTTCAATCATAGGCGAAATAAAAATAGCACAGTTGGCCAGATTCACAAGATGCAGAGAAACAATATTTAACTAATCTTGCTGTATTTACTGAATGTCTAAAGAATAATTGTTCCCTAGCTAACTTAATACAGCAAGGCAAGATAGGATGCTGAGATGCTTACTTCCACAAGAAAAGGTGATGAGCTTCTAACACTGAACTGAACTCAGACATAGATCTTTTATATCAAGTTCCAAAGAAAACAAAACAAAACAAAACAAACTGCTGTGTGAGTTCCATCCTCTCAGTGCTGGTTATAGAATAACATCCCATTTGATCACCTGACTCTGGTACAATACACACTCTGCTAAGATCTATTGCAGTATCTGAAAGATATAGAACAATTTCAACAACTTCTACTTTTCCCTTCCAGAATTCTTAGTTAAACATATACATTTAATCAGTTATAATAACACTTTTTTTCCAAACACCTTTATTGAAGTAATCAAACTATATTAACATAACAAACATTATAATTCACATATATTGCTATAGATCATATAACCTAACCAATATTACATAAATTATTCAATTCATGCTTTTTAAACAAGAAACACCTTCATTAAACCATCATTTACTACACAGGCAATCATACATTTATATAAATGAAAACAAACTGTTGATACATTTTCAACACAAGCATTTGAACAAATCAGTATGATAGTCAAATGACACAAAATTCTTTAGAAAACTCCAGCAAACTATGCTGGCATATGTTACATATGCACTGCCCTATTCTCCCTGGCACAAATGGCAATATGTCATATCATCACACACACATAACTTGGACATAGCAGGTACATAGCTGTATAACAATAGATAAAGTGAGCACTTTGATGAGGAACAAGTGTTAGGTCCACATACACAAGTGTGCCTCAGGAAAGATGCATCCTAATTTGGACCTCTGGTATGGAACTCTAAAGCTTGTTTTCATCCAAATTGACCAGGGTACAGATAACAGCCAAACAGTATGGAACAGCTGTCCAGTGGTCAAGCAGTCAATATTTACTTACAATGTGCCATCTCAGCCTGTACCCAACAGCAAGGATGTGATAGGGAGGAAAAGAGTACAGTCAGACAGCAGTTGCAAGATCCAATGGATAAAGCAGGACATGAGTTGGTGTCGATAATCGAGTACTTGAACGTGCATATCGAGACAGACAGAACAGAATATAAGAACTGTCAGATCCACATGGGTGGAGAAATAGGAATAAAGAAGGATAGGACATTCTAGACTTCTGTCTGGCAAATGGCGTACTAATACCCAACACATGGTTCAACAAGACAGCCAGTCACAACATGACATACAAGAGTGGCCTACATAAAATAGACTTCCTCCTAGTAAGGAAAGGGCACTGAAGTAGAATCAGTGATTGCAAAGTCATCCCCAGCGAAACAGTTGACCCACAGCATAAACCTCTGGCTGCCAGAATCAGATGCATGCAGTGGTCAGAGAAGGCTCTAAGGTCTACAGAGACCAGACTGAAGACTTGGAAGTTGATTGGAGAGAAAGCACAGCAGTTAAAATAATTATTTATGTCTCTAGCACCTCAAGAAGAAGAGGAAATAGGTGGAGCTGAAGAAGAATGACAGTTCCTCAAAACTGCAAATGTCAGGATTACAGAACAGATATACAGATGAGCCAGGTATGGAAATAAGGTACACAAGGAAAGTTGTTGATGGAATACATAAGTCCAGGAGTCCATCAAAAGATAGAAGGAATTCAGGAAAAAGGAGACAGAAAAGAAGGACCAGGCTAGGAAGGAATACTGGTTGGCTAAGAAAGAGGCTAAGAAAGGAGTTACAATAGCAAAGAGCAAGGCATCATAGCCACTCTACCTACCTCTGGAAAGTGACTCAGTAGAAGACACAAAGAAGCTATATCAGGTCACAAGGCACAGACAGAAAGATAAAGAAGGTAGTCAGACAGCTTTCATAATGGATGCAACATCAACCTGCTCACCAGTCCACATGACATCAAAGGCAGATAGAAGAAGTCTTTCTAGTAGCTTCTAAATGAAGAAATCCCCACAGAAACTGTACTGCCCCAGACACAGCCTACAATGAGAGAAAAGGAGGAACCCACCATTGAAGAAGTAAGACCAGCACTACTTAAAACAGCAGGTTCAGATGAGGTCACAACAGATATAATAAAGATGTTGGTTGAGATGGGAAACATTGGCACCTGAGGATACTCATAATAGTATGGAGAGAAAGGTGTAGCCCAGATGACTGGAGAATAAGCATACTAGTGCCAGTGCTCAAGAACAATGGGGACATTCATCAATGTTGGCAGTACAAAGCTATGAAACTCCTGTCACATTGCTGAAAGTTCTGGAGAGGGTGACTGATAAATGCGGAGAGTAGTAGAAAGTAAGATGGGAGATGAGTAGTTTGGATTCTAATCAGGATGCAGCACAACTGACCCAATGTTTTCAGTGAGACATGTACTTGAGAAGAAGCTACAATTGAGGAAAGAGTCCAATTGGGCATTCCTAGACTTGGAGAAAATATAAGACAATGTCCTAAGAAAGTTAATTTGAGCAACTCTGTGGTGGTTCAAAGTCCCAAAAACATTGGTTGAATTAGTGCAAGCTATGTGCAAGGACCCAGTGACTCACGTATGAACAGTGTTTGGTCTCACAGACAGGTTCCCAGAAGGAGTGGGTGTATACCAGGGTTCAGCACTGAGCCCACTGCTGATCACACTGGTGATGGACTACATTAGCAAACAGGCTGGAAGGGACAGATAAGCAATGCTGCTGTATATAGACAATTCAGCATTACAGGCAGACTCTGAGCAAGAACTTCAGCAAAGGATAGGAAAATGGAATGCAAAACTGAAGGCACATAGGGTGAGACTCAGTACTGATAAAGCACCTGTAATAGCTCAACAAATGTCGGAAATCAGAAGAACCTGAGAACTGAGATAGAGGGGAAAACAGTGGAACATGTTAACAGCTTTAAGAATATGGGAAGGGTGACTGATGAGAAGGGAAATGTGAATAAGGATTTCAAAGCTAGAATTAGAGGGGCTATAGCCAACTGGCATAGAGCGTCAGGGGTATTGTGTGGCACAAGAGTGCCAAAGAAGCTGAAAAGTAAGGAGTATAAAGCAGTTTTGTGACCAGTACTACTGTATGGTACAGAAACCTGGACAGTAAAGACAGAGAAGTTGAAGAAGCTAGAGATGATGGTGATGAAATGTTTGAGATGGGTGGTACGATATACACTGTGGGATAGACAAATAAATGAGAACATAAGAGTAGAAGCCAAATTAATGTCAATTGCAGGAAAGGTCAAAGAGAACAGATTATGGTGGTTCAGGCACATGTGCAGAAAAGTAGAAAATAATCTGGTGAAGAAGATTTGGAACAGACAGGAAGAAGGCAAGAGGAAACACAAGCATCCAGCAAAGAGGTGGATGCACTGTGTGAGAGAAAGTCTGTGACAGTCAAGAATGAGTGTCAAAGAAGGTAGGAGAGTGGCACTGAATAGAGAGAGAGAGATGGCAACAGCTGACATGACAGCCCGACCCCATGTAGAAAATGGGAAAAAGAGAGGCTGGTGATGATGATGATACCTTCTCAAAAGTTTCAAAGTATGGGGCAATATGTGAAACATGAAATAACAATGACAAAAATATCTATATGTAACTATATTTATCACTCTAGCTCTCTCTCTCTATAAATAAATATATATATATATAGATATATATATATATATATATATATATATATATATATATATATATATATATATATATATATATATATAAGTGTGTGGGTGTGTATAGATAATGTTTTCCCCTATGAAAAACTTTGATTAAACGGCCATTCGATGAAGTGAGGTTTTGACAAAGTGTGTTCGCTGAATAATGATTCAATGATTTGGGTTTTCGATGATGTGATATAGACCCTGTTGATACACCTAGCACTGCATGTGTATACCTGAAGTTACATGTCCTGCTTTATTTGATACTGCATGGCATTATGTTGATACACCTAGCACTATGTGTGTCAGTGGCAAATCCAGGAATTTGCAAAGGAGGGATGCAGTCTTGAAAGTAGATGACGGAAATAGAGGGTGAAAGGTAAAGAAGTCGAACTCTCCCCTCCTGAATGGACACACACACATACATACACCTCTCTCCATTTACTCACCTACTCAACACACACACCTCTCTCACTTCACTCACCTACTGAAGACACACACACACACACACACACACACACACACACACACACACACACACACACACACACACACACATAAACACACGCACCTCTAACTTCACTCATCTACTGAACACACACACCTCTCACTTCACTCACCTACTGAATACACATACATACACACACACACACACACACACACACACACACACACACACACACACACACTCACACACACACACACACACACACACACACACACACACACACACACACACACACACACACACACACACACACACACACAATCACTTCTCCCATCTCCAGAACAGACACACACACACACACACACATACATTCTCTCCCAACTTACGTACTGAACACACACACACCTCTCATCTCACTCACCTACTGAATGGACACACACAACTCTCACATTACACTTACCTTCTGAACTTCTGAATGGACACACAAACACACTGCTCACATCTCACTCACCCACTGAAAGAACACACATCCCTCGCTCATCTTAGTACTGACGGGCACAGACTTCTCATTTCACTCACCAGCTGAACAGGTCGCTAAATCACTCACTCAGTTTTCCAATTCCTTGTCTAAAATCAAGCATGAAAGCAGGTCAATTCCAACATTTAAATCTGTATTGTTGTGTGTGCATCTTTAATACAACACACCCAAAGACGCACTGCATGTATAGTGCATCCTTAAAGTAGAAATGTGCCTTTTTGGTGGTACATTTTCTGATTTAAACAAAAGCATTTTAGAATGATTTTTCTTTCTTTTTTTTTTTCAGAAAAAAATTCTGGTGCCAGTTTGCATTGTGGTTTAAAAGGGAAGGGTGTGCACTCCTGTGCCAAGACCTAAATCTGCTACTGTGTGTATACCTGAAATTAGCATCACAGCTGTTGCACTTTCATGATGACTGCCCATACATACATATCAATTTGCCTCTCCCCCACGTTGCTGTTGTGGTCTCCATGCCATTACTTGAAGTATTCTGCCCTCTTCCTATGTCCTCCAAGAGGACACAGGCTCACTATATCACTGTACCAGTCTGTTATCATTTACAGTTGCTGTGAGTACCTACCTCCTTTGGCCTCTCTTATCATACTATTGTGCCAACTTTTTACCTACAGCTACAATCCATGAATGTACAATGCTTCCATTTTTGCAGGATCAGCTTTTCCTTTGCTTTTCAAATATGTTTAGGGTTTTCTGCACACTGTGTATTCATGTGCACACCAATACATATCATGGATTTACTTGGGCTCTTAAAAGCATGCCTTGTGCAGTCTTTTTCACCATGTCACTGTGTGCCTTGTTATTTGTCTATTATTCACTCCCTCACCTATGGAGTAACTTTATATCATTGCTTATTACACATTGTATAATACTATCCACAAACCTAGATATTTGCTTTTAATGGTTAACCATTTGAAATGTCAAGACCTGCAGGAGCAAATCTCAAAACAGAAATTGAATGGCCAAAGAATAGACTTACATATACTAAGTCCTAGATGGCCATTTCCCAGAATATTCCCTTTTCTCAAAAGTGTGGAGATCTCTGAGTTGGTATATAAAAGTTCTGGGGGTGTGGGGGGGGCTCCCACCTTCAGTGGTGCAGGAGGGGGCTTGCTCCCTCCAAAAAGAAGTTTAAAGGAGAAATCCAATTTTCCTCTAGTGTTTTGATCTTTTTGTTTTGTCTGTATGGCAGCACTCTGTGTTATGAGTGCTAATCTTTCCACCATATAGTATACATGCATTAAAATAAAAATATCTGCTCACAAATCACATCTTATAAATGAAACAAAATATGTCAGCCTGTTAGGTATATTATAAAAATACCAATTGAGGTGCAATCTGTACTAACATTTGTTGGTTATTAGCATCTTACATCCTGAGGTGTGCATTTGTTTAGCATTAAGAGCCGACATCTAGGTAGCACTATGTACTTTTGTCCTAATACTAAAAAGCAATATCTGGGTGTATTCATAACCCACTGGTTTGTGTGTGTATTCATCCTGCTGTTAGAACAGGCATCTGGGTGTTGGCATGTGTAGTTGTCCTTACACAAAGGGCCAACATTTGTGCGTTGGTGTCTGAATTAATTATAGTAAGTGTCAGTGTGCGTGCATTCATCCTAATGCTAAGAATCAGCCTCTGGCTGGCTTATACTAGCCCCCAGATTCTGTATGCCTTGCATGGCATGCAGGATTAGTGCAGGAGCACTAGCAGGCAATATGTCTGCCGTGCGATCCAGGAACAGCCTGCAGGGGCATGCACGAGCGCTCCTGCACTAGGCCTACATGAACTAAGCCCCTGTATGCAAATCACCCCATTTACAGGAGAAATCCATGGAAATGAGGTGAATTTGCGATCCAGGAAGCTTGAAACCAGCCATGCAGGACTAGTGCAATCTGCAGAAATGTGCTTGGTTAGTAACGTGAATTTGCGATCCAGGAAGCTTGAAACTGGCTGTGAAGGACTAGTGCAATCTGCAGAAATGTACTCGGTTAGTAAACGAGTACATTTCTGCAAAATCCAAAATGGAGCTGTGACAGCTCCAAATAAAGGCTGCATATCAGTCAGGAAGCATGCCAATGGCCAAGTATAAGGCCATTGGCATTGGAAACAGCCAAAACAATTTAAAAAATCAACTTTTTTTTTTGCTGATCTTGGCTGTTTAAGCGTAGGGCAGCGGTGTGCAAATGGGATTGGGGGGGGGTAATAAAATAAACCTAAAATAAGCATTCTGACTAAAATCACTATTCTGCCATGAAAGTCAATGGCAGACAGAAGACAGCATGGCCAGTGAGTAGTGGTTGCTAAGGGGGGAGGTTCAGTGTGAGGCATGTAACTATGCATTAGCAGGCAATCCTATGCAAATGAGGGGAATGATAGTGAATCCCAGTTTTCCCCAGCATGCTAGTCAGGTCCCAGGGGAATGATAGTGAATCCCAGTTTTCCCCAGCATGCTAGTCAGGTCCCAACAGTGTAAGACTAGGAATAGCTTGGTGCATGCCTAGGAGTTAGCTGACATCATGGGGGGGGGGGGTGTCAGGCATACTGTAAGCAGATTGAAGCTCTGTGGCTCGGGTTTGCTCCTAGCTTAGCACAGCTAAGCAAGGGGGTGTGTCTGAATCTGCCTAGCACTCTTTACATTGCCTAAGTGGGTGTGCTTGCTGCGCACTGGGTTTTAAAGGAAGAAAAAAAAGTTAAACCAGGAAGTAGCAGCACTATGCACATCTGAGCACTCTGTTTGCGCGGTGTGCCCCCGGGCTTAAACAGGAAGGCAATGGGAAGGGAAAACACAGTAAGAAGGTAATCAAGGAGAACTAGCATAGCTGGCAGGTGAAATGTATCAGAATCAGCCAATTACACAGGCAGCAGACCAGCCCAGCCCAGAACACTACTATAAACTATGCAAAGTCCTTCCCTTCTAGTTTTTCCCATTCTCTACACCACCGGTGTATACAAGCAGTGAACTTTTAACAAACAAAACTACAAAATGAGAGGGGCTGCAGCAGGCAACATAAAACAACATGTGCAAGAGGCTGAGGGTTGTGAGGATGTGAATGCTGCTGATCAACCTACAGTGAGGAGACGGAGAAGAGTGTAGAGACCCAGGGTAACCTACCAGGGGCTACAGGAGATGGAGATAGTGGAGCACTATAGGGTGGACATGGACCTCCTACAGCTAATTGTTGAGCTGTGCCAGTCATGCCTGACACACTGAACTGACCAAGCGGAACCCATCCCAGTGGATACCAAGGTATGTGTAGGCCTAGGAATACTAGCCACAGGTACCTCTCAAAACTCAACTGGGGATATCATGGGGATCTCACAGGCATCAGCATCCAGAGTATTCCACCAGGTCCTGGATGCCATGTCAGCACATGCCAGTGAGCACATATATTTACTCAACACCAGTGAGGTGCTGTCCAGCAATATGCACCTCTTCCACCAAATAGCAGAATACCTTGAGGTAGTGGGTGCTATAGACTGCATGCACATATGCATCAAAGCACCACCCAGTGATCAGGGTAGGACCTACATCAACTGCAGGGGCCTCTCCTCCATCAACTGCCAGGTCATGTGCGATGCCCAGGGCATTATAACGAATGTGTGTCCCAGCTGCCCTGGAAGCTATCACAATTATCACATTTGGCATCTGACGCAGCTGTACCAGTGGTTTGCTAATGGGGACACCACCTATGGTCACCTAGTGGGGGATGCTGTTTACACACTGGAGCCATGGCTGATGGCACCCATCAGAAATGTACACACACCTGAACAAGAATGTCATAATAAGGCACATGCACAGACCAGACTTATAATAGAGCATATGTTTGAGATGCTCAAGTCACGGTTCCATTGTCTGGACACATCCAGTGGAGCATTGCTGTACTCACCAGCTACATATACCCAAATAGTTATAGTATGTGCCATGCTACACAATATGATCCTGTGGAAATAGCTGCAGCAGGAACAGCACGGGGAAGGGCCACACAGCCCCCCACCAATGCCAAGGCCTGAACAAGCACAGAGTGATCGGAGGAGGAACAACCTGAGCCTGCTCCAGTAGGCAGATGGAGGCGTGCCCAGTAGGCCCAAGCCGTGGCAAAGAGACAACGCATAGCACATACACTGACACAGTAGGGACCCAGGGAATGACACCTCTCTCTGACTCGCACATACAGTAAAAAGGATGCCAAACATGACACTACTTGTGCTCAACCATGTATAGGGAGTGTACTATGTGCATCCAACATAGGCAGCCCTCCAGCACCATCCTCAGTCCCGGCACACCCACAAGGTAAGTCAATCAACCTACCGATTGCCAAATGGAGTAGAATGTGTCATTACCTGTATCTATGGTATGGATGTAAGCATGCAAGGGAATTAGGTGGCTGAATGATATGGCAGCAGATAGTAGACACCCATAGTGGCACCATGATATCTGTAACACATACTGGAGTCACCATAGCAGCCAGTACTACACAGGGTGACAAAACCCACTGCAGGAAATGTGCTGGATAACATGTGTGTCCATATGACTCACACATGCCAGTCAGGGAGGTTCACATACCCAACAATAGTCTCAGCCAGCAGGGCAGGTATAGAGAAACCCAAACAGAGCCTGTGCTATGGCCTCTGAATGATGCCTATGGGTAACCTCCCCCCCAGGCCTACACAGACAGACTACACCAGGTCAGGCAGTGGGATGTTAGTTCTGTAGGAAGTCAGACACTAATATGTAGGGCAACCAAAGCTAAGACATGTAGTACACTGATATGCCTCTAGTCAGTATGATAGGTTAGAATACAGAATGAAATGGAGTACCTGACATACCAGTACAGTAATACCAAATGTGTGCTTGTGCCACGGATGCCCCCAACCCTATGTAGATATGTAGAAACAGTAAGGTGTGTCCCCCCCAATCATGTGTAGATATGTAGAAACAGTCAGGTGTGCCCCCCAATCCTGTGTATAAATGTAGTAACAGTCAGGTGTGTCCCCCACAATCATTTATAGAAATGTAAAAACAGTCAGGTGTACCCCCCACTCCCATGTGGACATGTAGAAACAGTCAGCTGTGTCCCCCTCCAATCCTGTGTAGAAATGTAGTAACAGTCAGGTGTGCCCCCCAATCCTGTGTCGACATGTAAAAACAGTCAGGTGCCCCCCCACAATCCTATGTAGAAATGTAGTAACAGGAGTGCCCCCCACGCCTATGTAGACATGTGGAAAAAGACAGGTCTGTCCCTTCCCCCAATCCTGTGTAGAAATGTAGTAACATGTATGAGTAAGTATAATATGAGTGGAGCACAGATGGCCAGAGGTGACCAAGGTAGCAGGATAGGTTGTAGCATTTGCACAATATGCAGGTCTGCGTGTGTTAGGATGGTGTGTGTTTCATAATGTGTGAGAGTGGTCATTATGTATGCATGTTGAGGTAAAACCTGGTGGCCTTTGCCCACTACTGCTGATAACAAGGACAAGCCCTCACGACTGCAGTGCCAAAGACAATCCCCACCAGTATAACACATGCTAGCAGTAAGCCATTGTAAATGTATGGTAGTAATATGTGTCACCACCTGAAAGACTGACATGGCATGGCTGTTGGGCTAGATATACAAGCAGTACACAAGGGAAAGTACCCCAGACATACAGTATATATTGTGTCGCTGTGAAATGGTAACACCCTTGGATTTGTACATATAGGTATGCATCACAGTAACAGGACCTGTAGTAGGGGATACTGGTGATGTCTGCCTGAACACTTGCAGATCACAAAGGAGGTAGGACTGATGTATTGGGAATCAGCTGATGCACCTGCACATGCCAGCATAACTGTAATGCCCCATGCATATCTGTGTGTCAGATGCAAGTAGTGTCCATAGCACACATGCACCCAGCCACACAAACACCACCCACAAGCACCTCTCTGGCAATATCCCTGCTGTGGGGAATGGGTACAGTATGATCCCACCTGTATATGGCAATAGTGAAAGACTGCAGCATGCAGTGCAGGTGTCCCATGCAGGTGTGTCCCTAGCTGTAGGTAGCACCCTGCCAGCATCCACACCACCTGATCAAGACTGATAGATGGTATTGGCATGAACAACTATCATATCTATCCTGTCACCCCAGGTGAGTATACTGTATGGTGGTCTGGGACTGTAGGACTGACAGAATGCAATGGCCTGCCACATCTAGCCTGCATCAACACCTAATGCCCCGCAAACCCCTGCCAAAGGCCCATGTCTCACATATACTGCCAATGCATGTTATGTCATGGACACCCAAATAATAACATAACACTCCATGTAAGCCATATGCAAGGCCATGTGGACAAACTACAGTAACATGTTCACCATATCCCACTGCATGAACTATGGACCAACACTAACACACACCACCTGTGATGTGGTGATACCCTTAGGGAAACTATCAGAGAATGTATGCATAATGTATGGAAGAGGTTAGCATAACAGAGGGGGGTGTGGGAGCATGGGCAGCATGGAATGTGCAGGGTCCGACACCAAGCTGTGTGCACATTATCCCTGGCTGCAAACACATAAATGGGTGGCTACACACCTGCCCGTACGCAACAATAGGGTAAATGTTCTGAGCCATGGCCCCTGCCTCAGGCTAACATGTGCAAATCTGTACAGCTGTGAGGCATTGCCACAGCAAGATAAGGCCATACTGCCATGTTGATGGGCAGACAAGTATGGTATGCTCTGCCAGCACTGTACCAAGGTGCTGAACTGGATACACAAACCCAGCACCAAGTGTCTGCAGCTCTCCCTCCAGAATGTCATAAGTTACCATGAATACGTAGGTGTCTGCCCACAATATCAGACACAGCTGTAGTCACCCTTGTCCCCCAAGTAATCACTGTGAGCAAGAATGTCCACCTGACAGTAAATGAGGACAGAAAACATCAATGTGTATAACAGTACACATGTCTGAATATCTCTGCTAACAGCAGTACCATGCAGCTGAAGCAGCACAGATGCAGTCACCAATAGTACACTCTATCCCCTGCACAGTTTGTCCCCATATTGCCAAATGATTGACGGATACCCTGCAGAAACAGTATTCTACCTGTAGGTGTATAACACAAAGGTCTGCACTGTAGTACAAACTACCTGGAATTGATCCACACATTCAATACAGAAGGGCATACAGGGCATGCTCACCCACTTAAACAAATGAAGGCCATGTCTGCAAACAACAGTGGATCAGACATATCTGGCATTTGCAGATGTTAGTGCAGACACTCCTCAGTATGCAGCACTCATGCTTTGCACACACACTGGATAGGAATACAGGCATATATACAAGGATAACACACTATAATAAGCCAAAAATAGATGTACACAGATGTGTGGAAGAGAGTGACTATCACAAGGGGCCATCCCTTATGAGCCCTGCTCCACCCAGCAGACAGCCAAATGGCTACAACTACTTGAGGTTCAGATGTCACTCACTGTAGACCTTAGTCACTGGTATCTGTCAGCATGACGGACTATGTGGTGCAAGTGCTAGCTGTGTAACATGACTGTACAAGGAAGTAATCATCTAGCAGCAGTATAAATGTACCTGTGGAATATAACCCTGCATGTGCCCACATGTAGTGTGTCAACCTCTAGAACAATGGGTTATGGCCCATACACACACACACTGCCCTCCACATAGCCTTACTATGACAAGCCTGCTGAGGTCACCCACTTTGAAATGCACCCTTGTGAAAGGTTAAGACTAGTAAATCTCTGTGGCGCTTCCTATAACTGCATACTGCTGTAGTATGATAAACTAGTTAGGTAGAAGTTCTAATCCCAGACATGGCAACTGTGTGTGTGTGTGTGTGTGTGTGTGTGTGTGTGTGTGTGTGTGTGTGTGTGTGTGTGCCTGTGTAGAGAGCAATGCTTTTTAGTCTAGTCACACTCATTACAATTCAAATGCACTACTTTGTCAAGGCTGCTGATGTCATACACTGTGGAATACACCTTTTGGAAAGCTGCAGCCCAGTAATCTCTGTGGTGCATCCTATACCTGCGTACTGCTGTAGTATAATAAACTAGTTAGGTAGGAGTTCTAATTCCAGATGACAACTGTGTGTCTGTGTGTGTGTGTCACCGTCTGTGTAGAGAACAATGCTTTTTAGGCTAGTCACACTCACTACAACTCAAATGCCCTACGTTGTCAAGGCTGCTGATGTCATACACTGTATAACAGCTACACACTGAATACCCTCGGGTCTTGGGAAGCATACACAATCCACCAAAATGCTGAATGAGCTGAAGCGTTGATATTATAAAAATGATGTTTAATCGACAATCCAAAAACAGTTTAGCGCTTTCACTCAAAAAATGAGCTTCATCAGAACTAATCATCACTTGAACACTCTGTCTTATATAACATTTTTGGCGCCAAAATTCATTTAAAATTTAAAGAAACAGACCCCTTTGTTGATACTAAATACATTGATATAAAAAACTTTGATATAAAAAAACTAATAAAGTCTATAATTTACCAACATATTAAATCATCACATATACATATGCAGTGTAGATGAGAATAAATATAAAAATAATAATACTAACAATAATAATAATGAATATTATAAACTAGCATCCACTCTCATATTACTCTATAGATAAATTCTATTCTATTCTATGAGTGAAGTTGCAAATATGTATCACAACATATACTTAATGCTAATTGAATCATTTAAACCCGGCTCATGTGCTGCATCCGTATACAGTTGCCACCAGGTTTCTTTATATAACAGCTGTTCTTTGTAATTTCCACCCCTATTACTTAACTTAAGATGATCAATAATTCCAAATCTAAAGTGTGTCTCATATCATATTTTTTGATATGTCTGTATAATGCATTGTTTTCATTTTTTGTTTTTATACTAATCAAATAGGAATATATCCATTTGCTGAATTTCTGCTCAGTTTTGCCTATGTAGAAACATGGGCATCTATCACACTTAGCTAAGTAAACCACCCTTTTGGTGTTACAGTTGCCTTGTTTAAATCTAATGGTGGTGTTGTTAACATTTTTCAATTTAATTTTCTCCTCTTCCAAAATGTTGGTACACTGGTGGCATGTGCCACATTTGGTAGTATGTTTAACATTACTATAACAATTATCTATCCTTCTCTCTAACAGCTTCTTTAAATTGTTCCCCATCTTATAAACAAAGGTTGGTGTGGTACCCAAAATGTGTATGATGCTATCATCAGCCTGAATAATACTCCAATTATTAATAATATTTCTTATTTTAGCTACATATGGTCCATATTCCATTACACATACCTTTCCAGATTTTGATGTCTCTTGTGGGTTTATATTTACTTGATTGGAGTTCTTACCATACACATATTCACCTAGAAGGGGTTTATATTTATTACCCCATTCTTTTATTAAACCTGATGAAATATTGTTTAGGATTTTTCTATCATATCCTCTATTTATAAATAAGTCAGTAATGAAAGAAACTTTGTCCAGCATATCATAAAAATTAGAAGTCATTCTAATGACTCATAATCTGCCCTTTAAAAATATTGTTAAACATTCTCCTAGGATGGTTACTCAAAAATAAATTCAAGATAATTGTTGGAGAATGTATTTTTTCTTTACAATTTAGACTCAAAACAGTTATTATCTTTGAACAACAACGTGTCTAAATATGCTAATCCATTGTAGTCACTTACATAAGTAAATTTCAGATATTCACTACTAGCATTAATGTAAACAAGGAACTCATCTAATAATGTCTTGGTACCTTCCCATAGAATATAGATGTCATCCAAGAACCTTGAATAGTATCTAATATACTTGTAATACTTGCTGGGGAACACACATGTCTCTTCCCAGTCTAGCATAACTAAATTGGCGTATATGGGAGCACATTCTGCTCCCATAGCTACACCTCTCAGTTGTTTGAAGAATTCTCCTTCATATTCAATGTAGTTATGCTCTAGTACTAATGACATCATTTCCATAATTAAACATATATTGTCCCATGTTAGACCGCTGTATTTTCTAACACTGTTAGAAAAGGCAATCAAACCAGGATCTTTCGGTATGCAAGAGAATAAATCAATGACATCCACTGTGACAAACAACAGATTTTTATTCCAAACATTGGTGGGATATTTTCTTAAAAATTCCCAAGAGTCCTTAAACATATGAGGAATAATGTTGTAAACATGTTTCAGATGCTGATCGATCATATTACCCATAGGAAAAGTCTTGGAATGACTACCCGATATAATGGGTCTAAATGGGGGATCTGAGGTGTTTTTATGAACTTTAGGAATACCAATGATCCTAGCCAACAATGGATACTCCCCTTTAATAAACCCATATATATCGTCTGAAATCCTGTGATCAAGCAAAAATTCATCTATATGGTAATCTATCTGTCGATATGCAATCTGAATCTCATTTTGTTATACTATCTGATAATTATCAGTGTTGTACAAAATATCATGGATTTTATTGGAATAAGCTGTATTCTCATAGAAAACAATCCCTCCTCCTTTGTCTGGTTTCATCACACGTACTGTTTCATTCTGTCGTAGTTCCTCTAATAGTGCAGCCTCTTCAGTAGTCAAATTGTAATTCAATTTACTTACAAAGATCTTATTAAATAATTTGTATATATGTCTAGTGACTACTTTATCAAAAACTGCCACCGTAGGATGCATAGGAGGAATAAATTTACTTTTCTTCTTTAATGTCCTGCAATGACTAGTACTATTATTGCTGGATATAAAAGTTTCTTCAGTACCTTCTTTAAATAGTATGGCTAGATTTAATTTACGTGTATATTTCTTGAACTCCAATATAGTGTCCACTAATCTAGGTTTAGTAGTTGGGATATATTTCATTCCCTTAGACAATAGTTTAAAATGTGTTTTATGAATTTCCATATCAGTATAATTATAAATATTGAAATTTTGATAAGAAAAAACATTATCAACTCTAGAAATGTCTTGTTCTGTTGTTCCCTCACACTTTGTATTCATAATTTCCCCATTCATGTCCTGCTTGGTGTAAAAATTAGCATTTGTGCCCTTGGTGGAACAACTAGATCTAGAACAACTAGAGTCATGTAAATTTACTTCAATACCTTGAAAATCGTTAACGACTTTAACATCAGTAACCAATAAATCAGTGGTTAAAGCTAATGTTGGTAATATCTGGGATGTTGTTCTTCCCACCTCTTGTATCGTTTCGGTTTTTGAACACTCCCCTCCCCCCAAAAATGGTCTTCTTGATATTCATTTCCTACACTAATACATGAGGTCAACTCTTTTCCACCACTGGGAACTTGATTATATACATTGGAAGCTCTATTAATTATATTCTTATTCCATTTATATGCAGTGTTATTCTGATAATGATTAATATCTCTCAATAGTTTTTGAGCTTTTCTCTGATACACTTTCTTGGAATAAGCTTCTACATTCTGAAATTGTTTCTGATACAACCTTTCCCATTGAGGAAAAAGTACATCCTGCTGTATTTTAATATTAATATTTTCCACATCTGTAAATAATTTGCTTAAATGACTATCATTATATTTGATTAGATGTTTCATGTATTGAATACCAAAAGAATCAAATAAAATATTAAAATCAGATATTACAGACTCAGTTATCACCACTCCCATAGGGGCTTTAAAAATCTAAGTCCCATCGGGACAACATTAGAGTCTATACATTTGGTAAAATATGCATTATCCATTTTCAAATTATTAATAAGTTGCAGTTTCTTACCAAACAAATATATAAGATCCCGTAAAGTTCCACAATTAATCACAGAATTATTGTGTTGGAAATTAGAACCTGATTTAGTATTAAAGTCACAAGCATAGTTTAAAAACTTTTGTAAACAATCTTCAGGCTGTGAACGATTTTGTCCTGGACATGCTGTCTTATTAAGGATGGAATCATGACAGCGTTCTCAAGTGTTGGTTTTAGTGTTGGTTTTAGTGCAATTAGCATAAGTCCTAACAGGTTCCTGCCTCTTTGGCCTCGCCCCCAATCATACACTGTGAAATACACCTTTTGGAAAGCTATAGCCCAGTAATCTCCATGGTGTGTCCTACAATGGCGTACTGCTATAGCTGTAGTGCAATAAACTAGTTAGGTAGGAGTTCTAATCCCAGACATAGCAAGTGTGTGTGTGTGTGTGTGTGTGTGTGTGTGTGTGTGTGTGTGTGTGTGTGTGTCACTGTCTTTGTAGAGAGCAATCCTTTTTAGGCTAGTCACACTCATTACAATCCAAATGCCCTACTTTGTCAAAGCTGCTGATGTCATACACTGTGAAATACACCTTTCGGAAATGTGTAACCCAGTAGTCACCGTGGTGCATCCTATAACTGCGTACTGCTGTAGTGTGATTAACTAGTTAGGTAGGAGTTCTAATCCCAGACATGGTAAGTGTGTGTATGTGTGTTTCAATGTCAGTGAAGGGAGCAATGCATTTTAGCCTAGCCACACTCACTACAATTCAAATGCCCTATTTTGGCAATCCTGCTGATGTCATTCACTGTAAAATACACCTTTGGGGAAAGAGTATTCCAGTAATCCCCATGGTGCATCCTATAACAGCTTCATGCTGTCATGTGATACAGAACTCTGGTAGGGGTTATATTCCCACACATGTTGGTTGTGGATGTTTTGTGTGTGTTTCAATGTCCGTGTAGGGAGCAATGCATTTTAGCCTAGCCACACTCACTACAATTCAAATGCCCTACTTTGGCAATCCTGCTGATGTCATTCATTGTGAAATACAGCTTTGGGGAAGGAGTACTCCAGTAATCCCCTTGGTGCATCCTATAACAGCTTCACGCTGTAGTGTGATACAGAACTCTGGTAGGGGTTCTATACCCACACATGTCGGTTGTGGTTGTTTTGTGTGTGTTTCAATGTCTGTGTAGGAAGCAAAGTATTTTAGCCTAGCCACACTCACTACAATTCGAATGCCATACTTTGGCAATCCTGCTGATGTCATCCAATGTGAAATACACCTTTGGGGAAGGAGTACTTCAGTAATCTCTGTGAAGCATCCTATAACTGCGTAGTGCTACAGTGTAATAAACTAGTTAGGTAGCAGTTCTAATCCCAGACATGACAGGGGTGTGTGTGTTTGTGTGTGTGTGTCTAACTTGTATCCTGTGTGGAGGTGGGTGTGAGTGTGTAACAACTGGGCTCAATGTGGAGCAGGTTTTTCTAATTTCTTATATGGTGGCCCTAGTATGTATCACAATGTCCTCTATACAAGGATAACAGATTTGAAATAGCCGAGAGGCTGGAATGCAAATCCATACCCATACATGTGACATCAAGGCCAGGCAAACAAAGTTAGCAACTGTAGTATTGCCCAGTGAACACTCTCAACCCATGTGTCATACACACACACCCTTGCCTAGGCAACAGCCACTATGTTGGTAGTACCCTGCATATTGCCCACTGATAGTATCTAGGGTGTGATTGCAGTGGGCTACAGAGGGGATGGCACCCTGTCCATCTGTCCAATAGGCACGTACATACTGACAGTGCACCTTCCCCATGTTCCCCACTGGACACCTGCAACACCTGTGGTGCCATCAAATGTGACCCACAAAGGACATACCATGCCTGAAAACATGCCTGTATGGGCAGATGCCACTGACACCAAGGAATGTCAGTATCATGCTATCAATGTAGGTGCAGGGTAAACCTGCTCTCCATTACCAGTTCCCGCCACATGAGGCCAGAACTGGCACATCTGATGATAATCTGTATACACAACATGGGCCAGACACCCCAGGTACAGTTCCACATGTCACTGTACATGCATGTAGGAGGTATACACATCCCAGGCACCGTTCATGTCATGGATTAAGGAACACATACATGGCAAGCAATGCACAGCATTGGTCACACACAATAGTCACCCAGGTGACTGGATTGTGAATACAATACCCACCTGTGTGGGCAAATCCAGAAACTACACCCCTGAGCCACAATTCAGACCATTGTCATGTGGGCTGATGCCAAGGTATACCCATCACCTAGCCTTGTATAGCTGTCTGGCACAGTCGACCACTACATACCCATGAAGCAATGCACCCATGCATGTCAGTACTGGCACGTGTGTGTGTGTGTGTGTGTGTGTGTGTGTGTGTGTGTGTGTGTGTGTGTGTGTGTGTGTGTGTGTGTGTGTGTGTGTGTGTGTGTGTGTATTGTATGAGCACATTCACTCTCACTACAACCCCAATTGGCATACTGAAGCATGCTGTCCAATGTCAGAAACCTCTACATACCCTTTGCCCATATAACCTCTGTATGACTCCTGTGGTGCATGTGATACCTGCACAGTAGTATGTTGTGGCAATCTCACTAGTGATGAGTTGTATTCCTGGCCCTGCCATGTGTGTCAATGTGTGTGTGTGTCCCTGTGAGAGTGTGGCTGTGTTGATAGTGGCATCTGTTCATACAGACAGGCATAAGTACTACACCTACAGTATAGCTACCATATCCCTGTTGCAGATGCCACATATAAGTTTTGAGGGATCCTCAAAATGTAACCTATGTGGTGCATCTGATAACTGCATAGAAAAGTGATAGCACTACATAGTCATTAGGGGTTTGATACCCTGTGCTGGTAGGTGTGTGACACAAACATGCTTAAGTTTTGCTCTTCCTACCCCTCCCTGACTTTACTTTGCTTATGTCTGCATCTCTCATTCCCTCTATAGTGGATGTGGAGACGTACACCTGCTTTGCTTAGCCAGCAGCAGCATGTGTATTGTAAGGGATGCTCATGATCAGCTGATGGCCTCTGCACAAATTGCAGCCCTCCACAAGCTGATTGCATGTGGAACAGCTGTGGTAACATTCCCATAGCCAATTGCATGGAAACACACTCCAATATCTAGGAACATCATGTTGGTGTTGGGCCTTTTCATGCACTGTGAGCAGGAACTAGATCTGTTGTTTGGCAAACAGCATCATAGATGGATTGGGGATTTACCTCTAACAACATACACTGTGGAAACAGGCCAATACACAGGAGGGGGATGTGCCTGACTTGACTACAGACTGTAAGTGCTGCTATACTGTGATTGGAGTAATGTTGGGTTAACACGGTGTATGTGGATATGGCTGTCCTACATGTTTTAATACCTGTCATGTCATTGCTATGTTTATGAGGAAACCCCCATCTGTAGGGTCATCTGCAGACTGGGCAGTGAGTGGTGCCTTTTTTATTCTTGTGTTACCCACAGAGCATCCATATGTGAACTGCAGAAGGTAGTGTGAGGATTGCAGTCTGTAGATGGTGACAGCCGTGAAAGTTACTGACTTCATATCCCTCATAGGACATATGTTACAACAAACCCTGTTACAACAGTATTATATGAGGTTATCACAGAAACATGTCAATATTGGCCCTGTGTTTGTGCCTCCAGCCACAGCTCTGTCAACCTTCGTACATATGTCATGCAGTAAGAGGTGCATATGAGCTGTACAACATATTTATTGACATCATATCTGATAACAAGCCAGTGAGATATCAGACTGCTACCCATGTTATGTATAGAAGGGGTTATATTTGATGATATAACCTGGACATTCTGCAGTTGTGTGTACATTACTGAGGTCTGTGTACTTATGGTGATTGTTGACGGTGTGTGTATTGTTAATATCTACCTTGGCCTGTGTACAGACTGTGGTATATGTCATTGCTCTTGGTCCTGTTCTATCTAATGTTACATGCTGCTCAACTGGTATATTACCCTATCAGCTAACATGTCTGTAGGGCCAAACACACACATGTCCCATACCACAGACAGGCATCAGACCACACTGTCTAGCGGCCCAGTATATGTAGGGGTAGTGTGTGAGTGGCACATATGGGGATGGTGTTGAACAGAAAGTCCATATACTGTAATATTATGCTAGCTTACTATATGTGGCTGTGGCTGTGTTCACATTGGTTGTGGTTATGCACTTTCACACAGGTGACTGTTACTCTGTGCTGTGACATCCCTGTAGAGCCTGCTATACATGCAGGTGCATGTGTAGTTCCCCATAGGAAATTTAGGCCAGTGTTGAGCCAGTTTGCCTGTAGCCTGCACAGTGCTTTGTTACATGCTAGCAGCTTAGTGTGCTTACCCAGTGCGATGTCATGTCCAGATACTTGCCAGATGTACTGCTGCCGGGCCACCATAACAGTCATGTATGTCAAACAAAGCAGTGGGATGCTGTACAGATGTATGTCAATAATTAGTGGGTAGTATGTGACCATGGCACCTCTGTACCAGCAGTTATTATGTGTTAGGACAGACAGGGATGTGTGAATGCATAACCTATGTGAGCAAATGTATACCAGTAGTTACATGTTATACCCATCTACATGGCTGTTAGCATCCACATTGTCAGGCTTGATCCACACGTCTTGCAAAAGGGGTTCTGTGTATACCTCTGGACAGTCCAGAGTGTGTCAGACTGTCCACATATATTGGCCATATCTCTACAGGAGCATTACTGTGCTAGCAGTGGTACTGTACTATGATGTCCTTAGGATGTCTGTCAGTAGCCAATGTGCACATGTTAAAAACAGATGTGACCTCCCCCACACACCATCTCTGTGAAGACAATCCCTATTACAGTAGCAATAATCTACAAATATACTTGCAATACATACCTGACATCCCCTTGCACTAAAAAGTTGGGACTACTGGAGCTGAGGTAGGGCTACACTCCATGTTCAGGACATATGGTGAACATATATGTATATCTAATTATCCCTATATTTATATAGATATATACACATATACATATCAACATACATAGAAGTATATATATATATATATATATGGGACTACTTTAAAACACCGACACTCAAAACACCGATGACAAGAACACAGAGACCGGAAGATCGACAACTGAGATGAATGACAGTTTAAAAGCACGAAACTTCACATGCCCGACCAACCACAATCCCGACAATCAACAAAACAAAACAAATACATTTTCCAAAAAACGCACACACAACACAAGCACAACAAAAAACTTACAAACCTACACTAAACCTTACATACACAACTATCTATGCACTAACCTTAACCCAAAGCCTAACCCTAAGGTCCATCACTATCGCACACTCACCTAACCCGCACCCTAACCCTAACTCACTTAACCCGCCCCTAACCCTAAAGTCTGTCACTATCGCACACTTACCTTACCTGCACCCTAACTCTAACTCACCTAACCCACCCCTAACCCTAAAGTCTGTCACTATCGCACACTTACCTTAACATGTCGGTGTTCTCACCATCGGGCTTTTACACTGTCGGTCATCTCAGTTGTCGATCTTCCAGTCTCGGTGTGTGTATAGATATATATATATATATATATATATATATATATATATATATATATATATATGTACATATGAAGAGATGTACACATGGCCATATATAAGTTGCACTATACAGATGTGTATACAGACATATGTATGAGTATACATGTGTATTTACATGTAGACATATATAGACCTATTATATGTATATAACCATATCCCTGTCATGTGTAAACCTCACGGTTGTATATACCCTCCCAGATGTATCTCACTGTATGTATCTGCTATGTGTACATCATGACAAAACAACATATGTGATGCAATAGTCATGTTAATAACAAGGACTACACAATTTAGGAAGTAAAGGCAGTTGTTCAGTACTACTCAATATTTGTATTGACAGCTGTATTGGTGAAACAACAGCTGTCTTCACAGTGGTCATGGCGTAATGGGTATGTGTTTTGACTTTAGTGTACAGGGTCCTGGGTTCAAGACCTGCAAGGGATTTTCATTTTGTTGCTGGGCAGAATAAAGGCCATCAGTTAAGGCAGTTTTGAGCAGCTTTAAGCATGTTTGCATGGGTTTGCGTGAAGCTAAGCAGTGCTAAGCTATGGGTAAACGTACAGGCACTTACACAGTGTAGGCTTCACTTACCAGTGTGCAAATCAGCTCAGCTGTTATATTGCAGCAATGTTGAGACTTGCTAAGCATGGCTTAGCCCTGGTAACCAGGTCATACTACCCAGTCTGATAACATAGCAGAGTAATGACATCTGTAATGAGTGTATGTAATGCCATGTACAATGCATGCACCTATGTGCTGTCATTACGGTAGCAAGGGGTGTGAGTGTGATGTGTGGGACACAGTTGTATATGAGGCCTGTACAGCACTTTTATCCATGTGAATGTGTTATATATAGGGGTAGTAGCCCAGGGTATGTGCTGTCACACTGGCATGTAGTGTATCATGACAGTACTACTGTTGACAGTGCTTACCCAGGCAAGAGCAGAGTGCTAAATATAGTACTAACAACAGGCACGCCTGCAGGCATAGCTGGACTCTGAGGCCTCCCTGTTGTATCCCTAGTGTGTGAGCTGTGTCACAGTATATACCCCTTACTGGGTAATGATCTGTCATGTGGAATGTAACTGTAGATTACCATCTGTACAGCACATATTACTGAGGGCTTCTGATGTAGTTATGGCATACATATTGTTGTCAGACGTCTGCCAACACACTCATGCTATTGCATAGCAACTTGCCAAGCTGATGTATGTCAGTCCCTGTACAGATGTGCAGATGGCAGGTATCCAGCTGGGATATGTTCCGGCAACCTAAGCTTGACTTGACATTGACATGTCTGCCCAGCTGTATAAGAATTGGCACATATAGGAGTTGTCACCCTGTATGCACCACATGCCACAGGTACCTCCACTACACTACCACAGTAAACCAAACATGCTTGGGTACAGGTCGCCATCACAGACAATAACCATGTGTTGTAATGCATGTTGCATACATGTCAACTTGATCACCTCAGTGGCCATGTGCAGGAGGCACCTGGAGGACTGGCTGATGCATGTCATTCACACCCTGAGGGTCATGACAGTAGTGTCTGTTGATAGATGCCTGCTGTCACCTGGCAGGTGGTAGGATAACACTGTACACACAACTCCTACACAACCCATCTACTCTTGGACAATAGCTGGGTACTCAGCTATGACCACCTGCAGGGATACACCCCTGTACTGACAAATGTGTATGTGTGCATGACTGAGTATAGCAGTGTCTGTGTATTAGCAAACCTGTACTTGGGAATTCCATGAGGGCCTTCACAACCAATGCAACACCCAGTGCCATAGTCAGTTGTGACTGCTGCTGTATGGGGCATTACATGTACCCTGTTAAGCTCCCCCATACCAGCTACATGAGCTTTGCAGTGCCAACACAACAGTTTTGTACAAATGGGGTGATAGGCATGGGATACCCATTGTGTTCTGGCATGTGTGTGTAGGTGTGCACATCCGTACATCTGTAGGGGACACCATTCCGAGGCCACATACTCCTATTACAATACCCATTGCCACACAGTAGTACAGATAGTGTTATTGCTGCCCATAGATGAGGCATGACAATGCAACACCCTACTACGCGTGTGGCATGTGCATGAGATGCATATCCCTGTAGTACCACTGTTGGGGTATACTATGGGTTGTATAGCAGTCACAGCCAATGTATGATGGTGGGTATGGCAGAGTGTCATCATGGGTTTCAGGGAGTACAATATCCATTGGGGGATGTGGGCGTATGTACGCTGTCATTACACCAAGGTACACCCAGTATATGTCCCATGTACCACGTTATGGTTAACACTGTCACCATCAACCATACAGGTAATTGTTACCACAATTCAAGCCAGTTATTCATGTGATGTTTGCAGCCTACCTGTAACACATTGGACACACAGTCAGGTTAATTAGCAGTGACAGAGCCTGGTATCTCTTATGTGTGTCTGGCTGTTATGTATCTGTAAATGTGTATATGACGGTACGTCACACTACATATTGTCCAAATACACCCATCACATCCCGCATTAGCATACTATACATGTCTGGGGATGTTCTGCATGTAACCTGGGACACACCTCACCCTAAATGCTGTGTGGTGTGTGCAATGTAAGCCACACACTTCAGTATGACTACATAGCTAGGAAGGGATCTACTCCTAGTGTTGCCAAGTAACAGTGTGCATGTATGAGGATGGGTCTACATCAGGTTGCAGGGTATACATGCTTCAGCAGGCCACCCGTCCATGTGGCACAGGCAATAACCGGTTTAGTAACCTGTGACATGTGTTCAACTGTACCCAAGCCATGGTGTCACCACAGTGACATACCCCATTGTGGAATATGACTGCAGACCATCCTCATGCTGACACATGTACAACTACAACACAAATGGATAACATTATAGAGACCACATCCAACCAGTGTTACTAACAGCTATAAGGCATCATTGCTGGATGGCTACACTACTGGCCATATATGCATTACACTCTACTGCCTACAACATGTTACACTGCAGTACTATGGTACACTGTAGTGCAGTCACCATGTGCATCAGAACCATATCAGCCTGTCCCTACATTGATGGTATGGATGACTGGGATATGGCACAGGAATCATCATATGCACATGGTGTGATGTTGGTTTGCCAGAGGCCGAGGGTGGGCCATACATTTGACATCATGTGTGTGTGTGGGTGAGGGGTGTACTGTGGAGAGCTGGGCAAGGTGATGTGGTGTGTGTAGGTATGGGGTTAACCTAGGTGTGTTTGCATAGTGTGTGGGTATGCATGCACACAGTTCTGCCATGTGATTGCCCTATACAGGTGTTTATGGACAGCTGCAGACCATACCTGGCAGGGTGTGCAGTTCACTGCCTCTGGCCATGGACACGTGGACTGTGCCTGCCAGGGGTTCTGGGCATGGCCATTTACAGGCCTCAATGTGCTACTCTCACCTGCTGATGACAAATGTCTACTGGTACCAGGTCCCTCCTGGGACTGGCCAGGACCATGTGCGTGTGGCCAGCTGTGATGTGGTGTGGACAGCACACCCCCCGCACTGCCATGGCTGGTACTGCCACTACGGGAACCCCTTGGTGTTTTAGCATGTCCACATTGACTACAGGTGTTGCTGTTGCTGGCCCCCATCCACATGGGCATCACCGCATCCCTGCCACATGTTGAAGCACGGACACACCACGGTCGATGAGGGCCATCATCTCATCATGCCATCTATCCGTGTGGTTGGTATAAGCACGGATGGCACCTGACAGTTCATGGAGGTTGTTGCTTACAGATGCAAAAGCAGCCCTCTGCAGCCTCAGGCCCTGTTTGGTGTATAGTTCCATACATGCCTGCACCGCCATGACAGCCTGAAACATGCACCTGCTGGTGCCAGCTATGTCATCTATGCCAGGGGCATGATGTCCAGTGGCCCTACCATTAGCACCCTGTGACATCCGCCTATGTGGTGCCCTGACATACATCTGGCTATGCCTGCTGTGACTAGACACAGTAGGCATGGTTACCACACTTCCCTGTGCACTGCCACCAAATGCCAGCTGTTCCTCCACTATGGCCACTGGTGATGAGGTATGTGTAGGCACTGAAACTGTGTGTAGGGATGGGGTGGCTAAAAGGGGGATGCCAAATGTTGGCGCAGTGTTGGCCCCTGACACCCCACCTGTGCCTCAACAGTACTATCATTATCTTCGGTGTCTGTATGGACACCAACATCAAATTGCATGCAGGAGGGACTCTGACCCACCTCACCACCTGTGGGGGAAAACAATAAATGCACATAAAAACCTGTACAGCATTACCTAACAGTACGCACACACACACACACACGCACACACGCACACACGCGCACACGCGCACACACGCACACACACACACACACACACACACACACACACACACCTCCCGTAATAACTACCTGTCCATGGCTTTACACACAGTCCCACGTATATGTCCATGTGTTACCCCATCCTGCATCACACTTGTTAACATACACACATTGATACCCTCATTAACATTTCAGTGCTTTAAATGCCCACACAGGTGGCCACAACACAAGGCCTGTTGCTACTTTACCTGTCTGACCTGTGTATAGTGGTTATACATGGCCTGACTGCTGTCATTTGGTATGCACCCTCTGTATGTCCGGACATGATGTGCATAGCCCCTACTATGTTGTATCCATAATATCTCGCACTGGTGTATCATGTGTATGTAATGCTCAGTAAATGCCAGATATGCTGCTCTTTCTGCCTACCATGTGACAACTATAATATTTGGATACACTCCTTGGTGTTGACTAGTACTTCCACAATGCATCTGTAGTGCTGCATTTGTGGGTTTTAGGTGACCTCTCTTCTGACTGCGATATTAAGGGTGTACCTGGTGTCTACCTTCCCTCTGGATGCCTGTTCCATGCTACAGACTATAATATACTATTTTCTGTCCTGTGATTGCACACATGACAGGTATTCCTGGTGTATAATGTGGCATTCCATGTACTGTGTGGTCTCAAAGGGAGGTGCAGCCTTATGAACACCCCACAATCACACATGTGCATACATGGCCACCCAAACAAACGTACACATGCACACACACATTCTACATGCATGTACCTCCCTCCACTTCACCAGAGTGACTCTGCAGACAAACTCACTAACCACCAGGACACACACACACACACACACACACACACACACACACACACACACACACACACACACACACATACAGGTGAGGTTGCACAATGATAGTGCATACAGTCCTCCTATTACCCATTTGTCAACATGCAGGACATATGGTGCAGAACAGCATGCAGTTAAGCTATAGTTAGTCAATCCATGCTAGCAACAGTATACATGTGTGTGATGCATGTGCTGTGTCACTATGTGATGCCCCATCCCCTGGATACCACTGCACCCATGTACACAGTACTGCTGTACACCTGTTCTGCACCCTGCCATGTACTGTGCACCACAACTCACAGGTGTACAACCCATTGCAGAATGTGTAGTACAGTGTCAGTTATGTCAGCTTTACTTCTCACAGCCCCTATGTTTTTCAGCAACACATACCTGGGATGATATCTGGACAGCTGTCATTGGTGAATGCCTGATGCCTGATTTACAGCTGGCAACATCAACAGACCATGTATGACCACTCCAATACTTTTACACTGACAACCATCAGAGCATACCGTGGCTATGGGGGGATACACACCTTTATTGTTTTGACACACACATCCTTGATCTGCCATGGGACCACATCACCGCATATCTTAGCAGTACACAAGCCCAATATGTGGCATATGTCCTGTATGTTCACATGCAGTGTCTACAGATTGTGTTAGGTATGTGGCTTCTGACTGCAATGCATACACACCGTGTAGGCATATGTGTGCACACCGTTATCATGACTGTTTATTGCACCTCTTGTTGTGTGTACTACAGCAGTCACTACTCCTGGCAGGGGTATACCAGCATGGGCCATCTGCATTTGCCAGTGTATGTTCAGTCTGCCCTACACTTGTCCACCTATTCTGCATGATTGCAAGGTCTAATTATGTGCACATCCCATGGTGTTCACACACTGCCATCACTATTGCTGTGTGGGTAGGGTTATGGCTGCCACAGGTCCAGAACCTGACTATGTGTAAATAAAGCCATTCCTAGCATCCTTAGGATCCCTGCTGTAGTGCACTGGTGTGTCATGCAGACACCCTTCTCCTTCAGCCTTTACGCAGATGCATGACAAGTAAGCCCTACACATGTGTCACTTTGCAGTGTCCCATACACTGAATGCCACATGTTGCAGCCTAGACCCAGCTGATAATGTGGACTACTGTAATGCCTTAAGCCATAGTGTATCTTTGCAGCAGTTGTCATTGTCCTACAAGTATATACACTGGTGCTGCACTGTATATGTGTGTTGTTCTGAACTTGTCCCTACTGTATGCCATGTCTACCGCTAGTATGTGACTCCCTATGGACACATTCTGCAATGACAGGATGTTAGTTATCATGCAGGTGTCTGATATAACCTTCCAATACCCCATCATGGTCAACCCTGTGAGACCATGCATTTCACAGCAACAATACATGCACATGTACAGCATGCATTCAGGGTAGGTGTTTTACATGTGTGCATGGAATATACCATCACCACTACATGCCCGGTGTGTTGGCAAGCATCTACATAAAACATACTCACCCGCTACAGGCTGCTGCCTTGGTGGTATCCTGGAGGGACCTACATAAGAGGGTGAGAGATGCAATATCAGTGGCCACACCTGTAGCAGTGCTACAGGGTGGGTGCAGTATTACAATACATCAACAGTACATTTCCATGATACTACCACATCTGGACATCTGTTTATCACTACAATGCAGCAACACAATATATCTATGACATGTTTGATATGTATGATCTACCTGTACCAATGCAGATGTATACACAACAGTGGTCTACTGATGTACCCTGTGTCCTTACCTGCACGCTCCTCGGCCGGTGTGTGGGTGACACCGACCTCCCTGAAGGTGTCCTGTGGTTGACGGCTGGCCAGAGAGGCAGGTGCCACGAGGCTGGCCAGGAGCTCCTCCACACGTGTCAGGGGGGATGGATGGCATGGCCACCCCTGTGGTGAGGTGATCCCCCCAGACTGCAGCAGCACACCAATGGGCCTTGCAAAGCAGGTCAGTACAATGATGCCGGACCTGCTCATAACTGCGGTTGTGCAGTCCGACATTATTTACTCTGTGGGCTAGGTCATTCCACAGGGCAGTCCACTCCTGCTGCTCATGTGCAGCCCTACCAAACAGCACTGGGAAGTGCTGGATCAAGTGTGATATCACCACATCATTTTCTGCTTGTGAATAGGTGGGCAACCATGCATGTGACATCTTGGCTGAAAGACATAAAGATGGAAACAGGTCTGAGCAAGTCATACAGCAAGGTTACCACAGTTTGTAATATACATCTCTGTCACCATATCTGCCACCATATCAGCTTCAACAAACTTTACACACAACTCATTAGGTATGGCTACAGCTTACCTACCAGTGGGACAAATATTGTATTGTACCACACTTTCTGCTATGTTTTTGTAGCCATGTCCCCTGTGTGGACACTGTCATTGCTGGCCTGTTACAGACTATTCACCTGCATGATATTGTCAGGGCCACTATGGTTGCATATATGCCAGTGGTATGGATGCTTTGGGATTGCTGCACATCTGACATTCTGTGTTATTGGGGATATGTATGCATGCTGTTGGACTTGTACCAGGATTTTGTAGACTATTACTACCAACATATGTTCTGTAACAGTGACACAATAACATGTATATGTTCTATTGGCCAGCAGAACCACCTCTCCAAAATCATCTGCTCATGATACCTGGCCACATCCTGGGGCCTCCTCATGTACTGGTCCAGCAATACCATCAGGTGGAACTAACCCAGGGGATGTTGTCTCCCCACTTGGGGCACACACAGACATGTTCCTGTCCCCTGAGGTCAGGTCTAGAGTCTGTTCCATACTGGGCTCCACAGACACATGTGGGATGTGTTAGATCAGTCTGAGGCACCCAGTATACATTCACAGGGCCAACATGCTCCTCCTGCTCAGCCTCCAGACCAGGCACCTTCAGGACTTGGACTGCTGTTGTGAGTAGCAGTGGGTTGGAGTCTTGTTCCCATTGTGCCCATATTGGGGCCCATAGGGCATCTACAGCACAGACCACACACATCATCCAGGGTGTTTACCCACCACACATGTCACATACCACCCATCTACCAACCATAACCACCTCCACAAGTGTACCTGCCATACTTCCCCATATTCCGATTGCATACTTCACAGATGGAGGCAATGTGGTCCCAACAAGGGACTAACATGTGACATACCCATCCAAGTTACACACACTGCCAGCTGTGGGTATCTGTGTGTATTGCTATGTGTGCTGGTTCCTCGCACATAGCACACATCACCGTGGTAGTAATATAGGGGACATGTCTTTATATACATATATGTTTGTGTGTGTGTTTGTATATATATATATATATATATATATATATATATATATATATATATATATATGTGTGTGTAGACATGTGCATATAGGTATATATCTATGTATGTGTAGATGTATGTGATGTATATATGTGTCTACACATGGGTATTTGTATATTTGTGGACATACATGATATACATATATATCTTTATGTATTATATATGTGACATATGTACACATATGCATACCTATATGTGGGGTACATTCAGACATCAGCTCCATAATCGCACAACACCTTCCTGCACAACTGCACTGCTCTGCCTTTCTACTACACAGACAGGTGTCACATATGGACACAGCCTGACATTAGGGGGGTATATGTAGGACCCGATTGCAGGTAACCCTATTACACACCTATGGCATTCTGGCATGCTACATTACAGATTAACCTGAGTATCCTGCAGTAGTGGGCCATGGGTCCCATGTGTCCATCATAATGGCATTACTTCCACCACCAGCTATTGGCCACGTAATATACATACTTCCAATTACACACCACACACTATGATGGATTACATCTTGTCAGTCAGTGCTGACCTGCACAGTTGATGGCTATGGCCCACTACCCACAGGGACAGGCACTATTGTCCACAGCAATTGTTCAGTTGAACATTATCACAACACTGATGGCGCATATAAATCATTCCACATCATCTAGCCCATTATTATGGACCGGGTACTACATTCTGTTACATGTATATAAACTTCACATACCTGTTGTGGGAATGATGTCTTGATGAATGAATGCTGAATAAATGCCTTTGCCTTAGGTTTTTATGTTTTGAATCTGTCTCTCTCTCTCTCTCTCTCTCTCTCTCTCTCTCTCTCTCTCTCTCTCTCTCTATCTCTCTCATAAAAGGAATGAGCTGCTTTGAATATAGTACAGCATGGCTTTAGTAGGTGATGCACATGATCAGGTGATGTTCTCTGCACCAATCAGTGTCCTCCACTTGCTAACTGCATGCAGCTTGCTGTGTAGTACTTCCAATTACCACTGTCATGGCAACCACCTGCTATAAATCCCTACATCATGTGGGTGTGGTCCCTTTACCTTTTCTGTGTGATGGACATCCTTCCTGTATGTGGGCATCAGTGTTACAGACATAAGGTAGCAATACCTCTTACAGGAGAACCTGCACACTCAGGCCAGCTACATATTTGTAGGAGGTTCCAGAACTACAGACAGAGTGTGTGTAGAGTTGTGTTATGCTTTGTATAGTACTGGTGTTACAGGGTTTGTGTGTACATACTAGTTTATCTTGGAATGCAGTCTGTCTGCATATATTTCTTGATGGCCAGAGGTGTGCCTATCATGTTTTGTCTGTCCAGCACACAGGTCCTGTGTCAGATATTTCACTGGCAGTGTGTGTGTTGAGTGCTATCAGTACATGGCTACATCCATTTATGTGTCTAACCTCAAATCTCTGACTAAGGGTATGTTGCAGACTATCCTGTAACAACAGCGACTTGCTTAGTGTATGGCAACAGTTTTCCAGCTATGGGCCTGTGTTACAGCCTCTGTCTTCCACCTACATACCAAGCTTTGCACATATGACATGCTGTCAGGGGTTGTTTTGTAGTGGGCTGTGAATATATCATGCTGCCATTCCTGCCATCAGTCCACTACTGTTGTATCCCCCACACATATGGTGGGGCAGAGGCCATATATGTGTGGGCTTCACCTACACAATACATGTGTGCCCTTATGCATCCAGAGGCCAGTGTATGTAACAGTGGTATATGGCCCTGTATTATTGAGTCTGGTAGGGGGATGCACCATAAATAACCTAGGCTGTTACAAAATGTGGGTGTATCAGGGGTGAGCTGCCTTAAGGTATCTGGATGTACAGTACCATACAATTCACCTATATTTAACTTAGTTACATAAACTGGGTTAATGCAGGCCCACTGCCTCCTGCCATACAGACTGTTCTGTTTGACAGTGTGCTTGTGCTGGCATCAGTTTTGCCTTGTTATGTAACAGTTACATCCCACTGTGTCAGCTGAAGTCTTTTCCACCTAGTGATTGTGTAGAGAGTGTAAATAGAGGCTGCTGAACTATACACCTGCATTACTTACTGTCTTATAACCTGGTTGCCTCATGGTTTTGGTGTCTTTTCAGGCTTGTTGGCTGTTGGTGAAGCACCCACCAAGAGGAGAAAACGCTGAGAGAAGAAAGGAGCCACTTTTGAGACTTTAAGTATATTTCCTCTGTTTATTTGCTAAGTTGTTCTGCATAGCCGCCTATTTTGAGCATTTTCTGGCTTGTTAAATTTGATTTCTGCATTAGTAACTGTATTTAGAGCACAGCCTAGAGCTGTTTACTGAATTTCCTGTTTGCACTTATTTTTAAAATCGTTTTTTTTCTCAAAACTTGCATTTTATCTGTCTTTGGCCTAGCACTCTTGTGTGGGGTCATTTACTGCACTGTTATAACTTGTTGATACTTGTTAACCTCTGCTATCTCTGTAAAAACAAAAAAAATCTTGCTTTTTTCCCAGTTTTCTGAGATTTAAAAAAGTTCAGTTACAGGCTTGCTGTTCTTGAACTGTTTGTAAGTTTCTGTGAGGCCATTTTTTGCTTGGGCTAAAGGAAAGTCTCTCTGTTGATCAGTGGCAGTGAAAAACATTGAGCAGCCTGCCTGCCCCTGTGGGAGTGGTTACTGACTTGAAACTGTAGTTTTATTGGCCATTTTGGGTCAATTCCAAAACTCCTTCATCTTCCTCTCTTAAAACCCTCTTTTGCGCGTTTTTGAGCGTTTTTGAGCCTAATTGGGTTTAAACTATTCCTGGCTCCACAAAGTCTGCTCTTCACTTTTTCCCTTAGAACTGCTCTATCTCTCAATTTAAACACCATATTCTTATTCTAAGGCCCTTCACTGGTCCAATTAAGTAATCCTACAAGTTAGCACTATTAAACCATAAGCACTAATTACTCTTATACTCTCTACAGTTACCCTGTCCTCTATTGGTCCGTCTTAAATTCAGTTTCACTGTTACTCTGGCATGTCCAAAGGTCAGTCAATGGTTTCCTCTCCAGTCCAGCTGGTGAATCTGGGAATTTTGAGGCAATGTTACAACTGTTTCATGTACACGGACAACCCTCTCCTCCTCCAAACAGGTTCAAATATATGTGAGAGATGCAACTATTTAGCCAAACTGGAGGCTGAGCTCTCTCATCTCAAAACTGGTGTAACCAATCAGGAAGAGAAGGTAACCTCACACAACACAATTCCAGTATCACATAGTCACACCACATCAGCGAACCAAACACATAAATACACAAAAACATACTCGGAGGCTCTAAATAAAAATGTACCTGAGCAACAGAGACCTCCAAAGCAGACATCCAAGCAAACGCTACCTCAAAACAAAACACACACAACACATAACCCACAAAGTCAGTGTGCCAAGCAGCCACAGCCCTTAAGACTGAATAACACACCTGATACTCTTGTTATAGGTGACTCTATTGTCAGACACACTGACGTCCCGCTCACCAGGCTGAATAAAGAGAAGGTCACGGTGAGCTGCCTGTCGGGTGCTAGGATCCGCACATAGCAAGCACTCAGGTCACTCCAAAGCAAATACAAATATGACTCAGTCATTGTACATGCTGGTGTGAATGACCTGAGACTTACCTCCCTGGACTACATGAAAAGAGACATAGAGGAGCTCTCTGATCATGTAGCCCAGGCTGGTATGACCCTGACCTTGAGCAGCATCTTACCTTCACCTAGAATGATGCCACAGTACAAAGACCAAATGATCGATTTTAACAATTGGCTAAAATTTTGGTGTCATTCAAAGGGGATCCAGTGTCTGTCAGCCTGGGATGACATGCTCGACAAGCCACATTGCTTCGCTAGGGACGGCTTGCACCTGTCACCACTGGGCTTTCGGATATTGACAAAGGCTCTTGCCACTCCCATAGTGCCTTTTTTAGGCAAGGCTCAAAAGTCAAACCCACCCCCATAGACAGCACAAGGAACAAGAAACTAAGGGTAATGCTACTAAACACCAGAAGTCTTAACCTCAAGATGCACGCACTCGAAGCTCTCCTCAGTATGGAGAACATCGATATCTGTGCAGTGTCAGAAACCTGGTTCAAGGCTCCAGAGAGCACCCCAGCACTACCAGGCTATACCTCGTATCATGCTTTTCGGCCCCAAAACCCGGACAGAACCACAAAAGGAGGGAGAGTTTCCATATTTATTAAGGATATCCACACCTCCAGGTTAGTGGCATTGCACGAAGTATCGGAGACCATCCATGTGCAACTAACAGTGGGCAAGACTGCTTTTCAGTTTATAGCATCCTACAGACCACCTTCTCAAAGTCAGGAATCCCATTCGGCTTTCCTGAAAACATTGGAGAACATGAAGATCTCTCCGAACACCATTATATTGGGTGACTTCAACTACCCAAACATTGACTGGGAGCACTACTCAAGCCCCAGCACCTTAGCCCAAAGATTCCTGGAAATTATAAACTCGAATGCTATGGAACAACTAGTCACCACTCCCACAAGAGGGGACAACATACTAGACCTGATCATTACCAACATGGGGACCCTATGCTCCACACCAGAAGTATATCCCTCATTGGTAAGATCAGACCATAAATTAATTTCACTGGATGTCCACATCCCGACCCCACCCCTAGCCCAGAAAACCACAGTGAAAAACTTCTCAAAGCGAACTTCTCACTTCTCAAAACCGAAGTGGAATCCTTCAAGGCCCCAGGGCCAGTGGAAACTACAGCCCAAACTGCAGAATCCTATATAAATGCATTCTACGGACATCTCCAGGAATGCATGGATCATGCTATCCCAAACAAAACCAAGACCCAATCATCCAAAGGCAGGCATCCAGTCTGGTGGACCCCTGCCATAAATAAACTGTACAACAGAAGGAGGAAGCTACTACATGATAGAGCAAAATCCCTAATAGGGAAGGCATCTCTGATCAGTACTAGCAAAAATTACGATCCCTCATAAAATCCTCCAAGGCCAGCTTCGAGAGAAAAATTGCACAGGACACCAAAGACAATCATAAGGCTTTTTTCAGTTATGTTAGAAACCTGGGCTGCAACTCCCAGACTTGTTCTGAGTTGATTCTAAACGACAAAAATACACTGAACCCACAGACATCGCCAATATCCTGGCAGACAGGTTCAATGCAAACTTCTCCACCCCCTCCCCCTCAAAAGAGCAAGTATCTATCCCGGCAGAGGGCTGCCTCCCAAACATCTCAGATGCTCAGGTGAAGGCTGCCCTCTCCAAAGCAAAAAACACTGCTTCCATGGGACCAGATTGCATCCTAGGTTGCGTCCTATATGAACTACAGGAAGAACTAATCTGTCAAATAAAATGGCTATACAATCTCAGCGTCACTACAGGATATGTGCCCACAGAATGGCGTACAGCAACAGTGGTCCCACTCCACAAAGGTGGAGCCTCTATGGACCCTGGAAACTATCGCCCCATAAGCCTGACTAGCTTAGTCTGCAAGGCTATGGAGAAGATCATCATGGAGCTCATAAACAAAGACATTGGGGACCTACAGACACTAGATCCTACCCAGTTTGGCTTTGTCAAGGGCAGATCCTGCCTTTTGAACCTGGTTGACTTCTTTGAAACAGTCACCAAAGCCATAGATGAAGGGAAGGTAGTCCACACAGCCTATCTGGACCTTGCAAAGGCATTTGACACAATACCCCACTAGGGCATCATAGATAAGCTATCCAGCTTAAATATAACCCCCTATGTCACAAGATGGGTCGCAAACTGGCTCAAAGACAGAACCCACAGAGTGAGAGTTGCTGGAGCCATGTTAGAGTCGAAACCGGTCACAAGTGGCATCCCACAGGGTTCTGTCCAGGGACCACTCTTGTTCGGTATATACTTTTCTGAGGTACAGGCAAACGTGGGAGGACTAGGGCTCACCAAGTTCGCAGACGACTGCAAACTGGGTGCCATAATCAACTCTCCAGCTGACACAAACATCCTTCAAAAAGGTCTCACAGAGACAGATAACTGGTGCCAGTGCCATGGTTTAAAGCTAAATGCCAAAAAATGTATAGTCATACCCTTTGGCAAAAACAATGTGCCCACAAAATACCACATAGGTGGAAACCCATTAAGTACAGAGAAAGCTATTAGGGACCTGGGGACCCAAGTTGATAGCAATCTCTCCTTTGAAAACCACATTGCCAAAGTGGTTAGAAAGACCTTCTACATAGCCCACCTCATCACAAAGGGTTTCACATCTAGATCAAGAGAGGTAATCGTGCCCCTTTATTCATCCCTCATCAGGCCCATCATTGAATACAATGCCCCTTTTGGGATGTAACTTACCCGACACCTGCAGCAATTAGAAAGACCCCAAAAGTATCTCACCAAGAGGATCAAGGGTCTCAAACAGATGCCATATGCTGCTCGGTTAAAAAAACTCCAGCTCTACTCAGTTGCATACTGCCTATTTCGAGGCGATCTATGCCTGACATACAAAGCTATGTCAAATCCAGAATTAATGGACATGCTCCACCTCAGTAAATCTAAATCCCTTAGAGCCACATGCTCGAGGGACTTGAACCACAGCACAGAAATAAATAGAACTTGCTGGAGGGACAGGTTCATAACCCATAGGCTCCCTTCGCTCTGGAATAGAATTCCAGTTCATGTGAGGCAGAGCACCTCACTGAATCTCTTCAAGAAGAATCTCGATAAGTGGATGGGGGATCATAGGTTTGTCCCAGGGATTACTCCTGTGTCACTGTTAGACAGAGGCACAGTAAACTAAACCTTAAAAAGGGCACATTATACTCAAATCAAGGGGTGGCGTAAGCCATACAGAATCGGGCTAGGCTTATAATTGCCCCAGGGCAGATAGCCTAGTATGAACCTATGAACCTATGAACCTATGATTGTTTGGTATCCTGTGGCAATGTCTGTCTTTACTATTGTACTATTTGAAGGGCTTGGCCTGGACAGCAACATTTGTAAACCTTTCCAGACTACTGTATTAGTATAACTGTTTCACAGTTGCATTACTCTGTTTATATGGATGTCAGTGTCTGAACAGCTATATGACATGGCATATAAAACTGTAATAGTACACAAATAAAGGTTTTCCATTTATGCAAACCTGTGTGTTGTGTTACATCCTATGACCTCTCTGTGGGTATATGTTGCAGGCAACGATTGTCATTTGTATGTGTGGCTCATACATTGTCCAGTTTTTAAGTTGTTAACTAAAATCATAGTGGCTGTTCCATATTGTGTGCAACTTCTACACATGTATCTTACTGAACATATCTCTGTGTGTGTATGTGTAGTCACATATATGTCCATATTTATGTGTGTGTGTATATATATATATATATATATATATATATATATATATATATATATATATATATAAAATCCCACAATGAAGCTAGTGCTCGTACGAACGTCAAGGCATGCACGGAAGAATCCAACATTCAACAACAAAACTATGATTCCAGCACAGCCAATTGTGAATATAAATAAAGTTCAAAGTCAGAGAGATTGCCAAAATTACTTTATTGGTTTGCAGACAGTGAGAAAAACATGACTCCAAACCGGTTTCACCCTTTAGGCGTCATCAGTGGAAAATACCAAGTGCATCAACATAACACTTTAAACATATCTCATTTAAAGGTACAAACCCTATTTTTAAATATATGCACCATACATTATAAAAAATACAGAAAATTACAAGCATATAAACCTCAATGCAGCCAAAAATTATTCATTTATTATGAAACACATTATCTATTTACCTAAATAAATAAATAACTAACAAGTTAACTCATTTTTTGTCATTATTCATACCATCAAAGGAACTCATTTAAACCAGGTCTATATAAAGCCCCCAAATTTAAAATCCACATCCTTTACTTTTTATCCAACATTTTATGTTTATTATTTTCAGTCAAATTGACATTATGGATTGTATCAATCCCTATAAACACAAAATGTGCCGTTACATGGTCAATTTTGTGTTTGTAAAGAGCACTCCACACCCATTGACATTTAATGTCACTAAGGTGGAGTGCCACCCTACTTTTAAAAGATCTTGACGTCTGACCTATATAGAAAGCCCCACACTGACATACTGACATATAAATAATTCATTCTGTCCAACAGGTTATTAGCTGTTGTATATCATATGCCCTAGGTGTATTAATAGAGGTAAAAGATTTTGTTTTTAAAATAATCTTACAATATATACAATTACCACATGGATTGCACCCTTTTATAATATTAATTTTTGATTTTTTATCTTCCATCTTTTTATACCATGCAAGTGATTCCCTTATATTCTACCCCTCCTATATCCAAACTTACAGTATTCTGTGAGATATCTTTCAAAAAATTGGTCATTTTTCAGGATATGCCAGTAACTATTAATAATACCACGTAATTTATAAGTATTAGTACCAAATGTGGTAATAAATCTTAAAGGGACTGTTCCTTTTGCACCTTCCTCACCATGTTTAGATACAAATGTTAAATTTCTTTCCATGTTACATAGCTTAAGTACTTCTTTATCTATAGTTTTCTCATTATAGCCTCTCTGGACAAATTTATTCCCCATATGTCTAGCTTCTTTTTGAAATTCTTCATCATTACTGCAAATACATCGTAACCTCTGAAACTGACTTTTAGGTATATTAAAAATTGTATGTTTTGGATGGCAACTATCTGCTCCTAACAAAGAGTTTTTTGTAAATGGTTTCCTGTATAAACCTATACTTAAGGTACCACCCTCATTTTTAACTACATGCACATCCAAAAAATCAATAGCTACTTTTTCCTTCTTGTCCATAAAGACTATATCAAGTACATTGAAGTTCAAATGATCAACAGACATTTTCCATTCATTTTCAGAGCAAGACCAAATAGCCCAGCAATCATCAGGATAACAACGCCACATTATTAACTCAGATTTGAATGGAACATTGTCATCATAAATCAAACTACATTCAAGGTACCCCATGAAAAGGTCTGCATATACTGGTGCAAATTTAGTACCCATTGCAGTCCCATTTAACTGTAAATAGCACTCATTCCCAAAAAAGAACACATTATTCTCCAACACCATTTTTATTAGATCCAACAAGAAAAAACAATGTTCAATAGAATACTGTCTATACTTCAACAGCCAATATTTACTGCTTCAAGTCCCTCATGGTGTGGTATACTAGTGTACAATGATTGCACATCTAGTGTACAAATATAACAATCATCTGTTATCATAATATCATCCACTAGCTGCAAAAATTCATTTGTGTCCTTAATTCTTGATCTAACTAGGACCAATAGAGGTTTTAACTGTAATTCTAAATAAGCAGAAATAGGTTCAGTTAAAGACCCTATTCCTGATACTATAGGCCTACCTGGCGGAGGAAAAACATTCTTATATATTTTAGATAAAATGTAAAATAGTTGGGACTTAGGGTTCTCTACCATTAATTCCCTTAATAAGGTATCATTTATAAAACCTTTTGATTGATAATCCTTCAAGGTTTCATCTATTTTTTTCTTTTCAGGTCAACAGTGGAATCCAAAGGCAGCTTTAATTAAAACCTGCCATCTCCCAACTGTTTTTTAACCTCATTGGTATAGCCATTAATGTCCCACACCATTAATGCTCCATCCTTATCGGATTAAGTGTCACCAAATTTCTATTTTCCATTAATCCTTTAAGGGACAACCCTTTCTTTTATTGTCAAATTGCAACCATGATGTTTAAATTTATTACATTGATTGTTATGTAGCTCACATAGTACACTTTCTTCAAACATTTTCACCCTTGGGTGATAGGGGGGTACAAAGGTTCCCTTTTTAAATCTAAATAAAGATGTTATTACAGAAGAATCACCCTTAGTATGAAAAAAGTACTTTAAATTTAAGTTTCTACAATAACTTTTTAACATCCATGCACATCATGTTGAGACAAGAAAAATGAAGGTACATAATTAAATCCATTATTCAACACTGTTTTTTCATCATCATTTAGATGGTAATCTGTAAGATTCACTATAAGACCCTCATCATTCACTTTTCCTTCACTAGTATCCTGAACTTTTTTTCCATCTCTATCAGAGCTTCCCTTCAGATATTTCTTGCCACCTCTTCTAAAGGGCCACTCTTAGATTTGGCCTTTTATATGTCGGTAATTGTGCATCAGCTAATTCACCTGCATCATAATCAGTGTCAGAACATGGGGCATTCAATGACATTTCTGATGTACTAGATTCAAAATTGTCCATATCACGAGTGGATTTTAAAATAGACTTATTTCTCTTCCATCTAATTTGTCTTGGTTTGTTAGTATCACAGAACCTCACTGCTCTTTTATTTTGTTTCCAGGTGCAGATTTTATCCATTTTTGGCGTCATTCTTGTCCTTATTGAACTTCTGTATTTTTTTAGTTTTTACATAATTTTCAAAGGTATTCATGTCCTCCATATATTTATTAAACAAGCCCTTATATTCTTCCATCATATTGTATTTTTGCATCACATCTAAACAGCCATCGACTTTCGATTTGACATCCATTAAATTTTCTTCATAAAACGAAATCAACAGTTCAATAAAAAGTTTTGAAGCTGTATTTTGTATTAGACACCATTTAGCAACAAAACTCGCATTTTATTTACCTACACCTGGCTCTACATAAACACGCAGGCCCCTTGGCACTATCCCAGCATCCAAATAAGTCCTTAAAAGTTTAATATGCCACACAATAGAGCAATATTTTTTAGTATATTGACATAGTTCTTTAAAATCATGCTGCATTTACGAAAAGTTGCTTGCATCTGTGTTACTCACATTTTTAATGCCCCACTGCCTGCCATCAAGCCAAGTATTGCCCTCTTTATACGGATGTCAGTGTCTGAACAGTTATATGAGATGGCATATAAAACTGTAATAGTACACAAATAAAGGTTTTCCATTTATGCAAACCTGTGTGTGGTGTTATATCCTATGACCTCTCCGTGGGTATATGTTGCAGGCAACGATTGTCATTTGTATGGGTGGCTCATACAGTGTCCAGTTGTTAAGTTGTTAACTGTAATCATAGTGGCTGTTCCATATTGTGTGCAACTTCTACACATGTATCTTACTGAACATATCTCTGCGTGTGTATGTGTAGTCACATATATGTACATATATATATGTGTGTGTGTGTGTGTGTGTGTGTGTGTGTGTGTGTGTGTGTGTGTGTGTGTGTGTGTGTGTGTGTGTGTGTGTGTATATATATGTATATATATATATATATATATATATATATATATATATATATATATATATATATATATATATATATATATATATATATATATATATATATACGGATTCATTACTGAATCCCAAAATAACACAATCCTGAAGACCTAAATACCGAAACTATAAGCCCAAAACCCCACATTACCGAAATATTAAAACCGCGAAATTCAAAACCGCGAAAGTACTACACATGTACAGCACACACACAAACATACACATAGCCTCCCCCATACCCAAAAAAGCCACCCTACACTAAAGATAAGCAGGGGGCTCCGCCCACCTGCACCCCCCCATGTGGGGGCTGTGCCCCCCACACCCCCCTACTTTAATATTCTAACTCCGAGATCGCACAAACATACACACAAGGCAAACTCACACCACACATTACAGCCCTTCACACACACGCGCGCGCACGCGCACACACACACACACACACACACACGCACACACACACACACACCACATTCACAACACACACTTACACACACTAAAGCCCCTCACAAACACACTTACACACACATACTTACCTGAACCGCAACACCAGATTTTTAATTTTGTGCTTCTGGTCTTTCGGTAATGTGGGGTTTCGGATACATGGTCTCGAGCTTTTGAAATTCGAGATTTCAAAAGTTCGAGATTCAGTAGTGTTCCCATACATATATATATATATATATATATATATATATATATATATATATATCTGTATCTGCATAAATGTGGCTGCGTATATGTATCCTGGGGATGTTGATAGCTTCCACATTGTACATTTCCTATGGGAGCCAGACTGTACTGCATGATATGTTAGCAATACCAGCCTGGCATCATACAAGTGGGATGTAGTACTGTTAACATCCTGTGCCCAAGTCATGTCAGGTCCTGGTTATGGGATCTGCAATACTTGGTAGTGTATTGCAGGGCGGAAGTGTTTGGCTGTGGGGGGTATATCTATTCGTACAAGATGTATATTGTTTAAGGCCTCTCAACCGCATTAACAGTGCATGTGGACATATATGTTTTAGTTATTTTCCCATTGTTATCCACAGATGTATGTCCATATATACCTATATAGATACATATATATCGGCTCACATAAATATAAATATGTCCATATATACCTACATAGATGTATATATCTGCTTACATATATGTAACTTGCTGTATATATTTAGACATATAGATGTAGACCTATATATCTATAGATGCAGGTATCTGCATGTATATATGTTCATACATATGTATATATATATATATATACATATATATATATATATATATATATATATATATATATATATATATATACATATATAGATATGCTGTATCTGTTTAGATATTCATATATTTACACACATACATCTAAATGTTGGAATACATTCTCTGTACTGTTGACTGACTGGGCTGGATATGTTTGTGAATGCATCAGGGTTATGTATATCTGACATGGCTTAGTGTTAAATCACTTTGTCTATGGTATGCAGGGTCCTGGGTTTGAGCCTTGCAGAGCCTTTTTATTTTGTTGCTGGGCAGAACAAGGGCTGTTGGATACAGAGTGATTAAGGCACTTTTAAGCAGTTGTAAGCGGGTTTGCACAGATTTGCATGGAGATAAGCGCTGCTAACTTCTAGTTACAGTTTCTTATACTCAGTTGCATTCTAAATTAGTTAACCAGTGTAGGCATTGCTTACCCCCATGCAAACAGACTTAAACCTGTTTACTGCTGCTTAAAAGTGCTTACTCCCGCTTACCCCTGCTCTAATTTCTTTAAAAGAAAAGAAAAAGAGGTTGATAGGAAAGTGGTGAAAAAGGGGGCAGAAAGAGTGAAAGACAGTAGGAAAACTAGCCAGGGATGTGCAGGAAGGGTGTAGGGAAGGTTCATAGCTGCCCATTTCTTCTACAGCAACAGCTGTTTATATACACTGAATTTGGAGGTAGATTTGGACACTCACACCCCTGGGAGGGGGTGAGGGCAACAATAATAAGTTGTGATGCCAATTAGACCGGATTACATGTGTCCTGTGGATATGTGTGCGAAATGGACAGCTATGTATGGGGCGAGATTTTTTTGTGGGAACAGATTGCCCTTTTTTTTTCAGGTGAGAGTGGGATGTCGGAGAGGGGTAGTAGGTGTAGTTGGGGAGGTAGGGTGGGTAGGTTAACAGACAAGACAAACAAGATGCATATAGGGGCAGTATTTGACACATGTGTGGGGTAAACACCTTGATGAGGAGGGGTGTTGGGAAATTGAAAGCTCATGAGCCCCCTAGTGAAAACTTTGGGACTGAGGTCCCCACCCATGGGCAGTCACCATTGCACCTTCACAGCCCTGAAGGTGGCTGTGCTGGGAGCTGAGTCACAATCCATGCTGACCCTCTAGTCACGGCATGCGGCACTCGAGCTGGCATAGCAGATCACCAAACTGCTGGTTGATCTCTCCACACACCATGACCCTGACCTGGCGAAGGGTGACAGGTGCCTGTCCTTGCCTGCTCCCAGGGGGGACAAGCCTCATCCCTTGAGGTGGTTCCACCTGAAGGTGGTGCAGGACCAGTGGACAGGGAGGTCCTGGGTTGGGCCCCAGACATGCTGGTGTCCGGTGCCACGGCCAGCTGAGGTGGGACAGGTGGGTCCACTGGAACCGGCCTTCCAGGCATGCTATAGTGTTTAGATGTCATCATCATATGTGGGTTAGTAATAGCCAACACATTCCAGGGTTAGGTATAACAGCATGCATAGATATTTCCGTTAACCCAGACACCAGATACGGAACAGTTGCATAGCAAACAGAACACATGCATATGTGGGACCACAGTGGTAATAAGAACAGCATGCAGGTATGTTGATGGGCACCATGCCACCAGTGTTGGCATAATTCATTATAGCACATGCATGGGAACCATCAGAATATTTATCAAACAATTGGACATTATTGGAACATAGGTGTCATTACATACCAGTTGGGGTGGGTATGTTGATTATTGTTGGAGATATGGTGGGGGGGAAGATGTCAATTAACAACTAGTATATTCTTGTAGTCCACATTACTTTCCTAGTCAGTGCTGTTATCTGTACCTTACAAGTCTTACTACACTACCCTGTAGCCTTAGTTTGGACAGTGATATGGCTGTTGTTATCAATACACATGAACTGGTTTTACCTGCAGTATACATCTCTTACCTGGTATACCTGTGGAGGGAATGTTTGTTAACACTAACTGTTTCTACACATACTCCCAGATTCTGGGTTGATGTTGTACACATAGCTATCCAACTCTTTCTGCACAGACTATGGCCATGTGTTGACCACATGCTGATGTGCCGGGATATATCTAGAATATTGCCCTCTTCCACCTTTAGTAACCTGACACACACATATACATGCTTTCCTACACAGTTATATTATGTAGCACAGTGTGGGTGACAGTGATCAGTGATACTTTATTACTCAGTGAAACTGCGACACTCACAATTCCCTACAATACCAGAGTGAACAGTACCAGTACAGGTTATAATGGTCTGTATTTCTCAGCACAGTGTTCTTACCTGTGGGAGCAATGTTTGTTAACACTACCTGACTGTTGCCACACAAAGTTCCAAATTACACATTAGTATTATGCACATACATCTCACTCTGTTACTGTACACACTCGGGTCACAGCTTGACAGCATGGGAATGTAGATAGGACATACATGAAATATAACTCTCCTAACAGTTTCAGGAGTTGCTACAGTGACAGATTTCTTCTCATAGGTGTTTGGCAATCACTTGTATTCCCTGTTTGCTATGTAAACATCTGGGATTATCCCACAGACTTACCAGGGGCACAGGCAGCAGATATGGGCCCATATACTGGACATTCTGGCCTCATCTGCACAGTTATGGGGTATGATGCTGTATGCAGCCGACATCCACTCCCAGGATTCAGACCATGGCTGTGTCTGCTACAACTTAAACACCATCTATCCCAGTTGTGTCTGCTATATAGATATTGCTGTATATTTCCTATCTGCTTTCTGTCTTATTAATCCCCTGTGCTTTTGTATTCTGACCTTGTATTACAACACTCTTATACAGATTTCCTAGACAGTTGCATGTTGTAGGACAGTGTGGGTGACAGTGATGTGTGATACCTCATTATTCAGAGCACCTGCATCAGTCGCATTGCCATACAATACCAATGTGACGAGTACCAGTACTGGGTATCATTCTTGTATTTCTGGGCACAGTGTTGGTATCTGACAGACCTGTGAGAGAATTGTTTATTAGCACTACCTGAATGTTTACACACACAGTACCAGATTCCACATTACTATTATGCACATGCATCTCACTCTATTACTGTACACACTCTGACCACTGCTTGATAAGTTGGGGTATAAATGGGACATACATGGCTTCTTAGTCTCATAAGGTATTGGAGAGTTGCTAGGGTGCCAGCTTTGTTCTCATAGATGTGTGTCAATCAGTTGTATTTCCTGTTTGCTGCCTATACATCTGGGATCATTCCACTGATTTCCCAGGGGGACAGGTTGATAGGCAACAGATGTGGGCTACTTTACTGGACATTCTGGACATATCTGTACAGTTGTGGAGTATGATTCTGTATGCAGAGTACTACCACTGGCAGGATTCGAACCATGGCTGTGTGTGCTAAAAAAACAACAGCTAACATCTCTGTGCAAACTCAAAAAACTTGAACCAACTTGCGAAAAAATGCACCAGGATAAAGCTCTTAACTCCCGCTTTAATAACTTTAAAAGCAGTTAAAAACAAACATTTTTCATCTTACAAAATAGTAAAACTTCTTCAGAAGAGTATTATTACATGCACCAAAATCAGCCTTTAAATAAACTCTCATTTGAATTTGGCGCCAAAAAAAGAAACGCCTCTATCTGTGATGTAACCTCTAAAAACCTAATATCGATATTTATCCCAAAACTAAATTCTACTCTATTTTATTATAATATTACAAAATATACAAACAGATAGATTCAAATTACATCAAAACCACTAAAATGCTACCCAATTAAATACAATCAATAAAACATCATTAAATGAATAAATGCATTATACTACCTACACTAAAACCTATTATAAATATATTAGGAAGCAAGTATGTGTTTTGTATTTTAAACCTATTCTTTTACATCAAGCACAAACATGAATTTACTATTATATTATATTGATTTACTAAAGGTTATCATAATTTTAAAATGACATAACATCTCACCTAATCTACTGTAATTCTCTTATATTATAATAAAATAATTATATATGAATTAAAACCTTTTAACAAATGCCTACTATTTTATTTACTATAAATATTTATAATAAATGTATATACACACTACTTATCTATCTAAACTTCTCAATTTTAACAAACACATAATAGAACATTTATCGTTAATACCTGGAAAAACATATGCATTTAATCTTATTTGCCATAAGAGTTCTGACTTTTCTAAAGGTAAACTAAAGGGTCCCCGTCTTATATCCACGGGTACTTGTTGTACTACTTTAAATTTAAATCTATGATCATGGAACAGCTAACATCGCAGTTGCATGTGCTATTCGGGTTTTGTTGTTTGCATTTTCCCTGTTCACTGTCTATGTGTCTCTCAGTTGTACTACATGGCCCCTGGGAATTACACCTGTCATATACAGGCATTCCTATACATTTAATTTATGGTGCACAGTGGGGGTAACAGTGCTTAATACAACAGTACTATTACATGATTGCGAATCTACATTACCATATGATACCAGAATATACACATGCAGTCCAGCAGTTAGACCTTTATTGTCAGGCTATTACACTTTTATTGACATAGAAACGATATGAGACTCTTCCTGCCATATTCTCTAGTGTATGCAGTACTTGCCTTGAACAATACAGGTTTTATACAGGCAATTAATTTACTACTACTTTTAGTTTTATTTCCAATGACAGTAAATGTATGAGTATTACTGACCTGCCTCATGTTGCAACCTCGCCAGGCGACTAACATGGGCCTCCTGGTTTGCAGCCCACTCCATTGCAGCTGTGGGGGACATAAGAGGAATATTTATCCATACCTATCTATGAAATACCTGAGCTGGCAATTATTACACACATAGTAGGGTGATACTTACACACAACTGGAATATCTCCTGCCACTCTAGTCTCTTGGATCCACTCCTCTAAGAGGTCCCCCTTATGCTGCTTCAGGTCAGCATAGTGATGCCTGACCTGCTCACCAGTTTGGGGTATATCAGTGGCACTGGTGAGGTCATGGGCAAGGCAGTCCCAGGCCTCCACCTTATATTAGGAGCCCTGGTACTGGCCCTGCAGCAGTCTCTGATCATGGTCTTTGACAAGGAGTCCTGCCATGAATTTGGACTCCTGGATGCACCAGCACAGCACCCGAAGGTGCACACCTGCTCCCCTTACTGCCATTGTCCCTGCAAGGGGAAGCTACAACCAGTTATGAGATGTACTCCCACCTCTTGGGTTTAAGTAGGGCCAATTTCCCACACTTTTCCATGATTGGCTGGTTTTGAAAAGGCTAGGCTATGGGCAAACCTACTTACCTAGGGATGACATTGTTTAAAGGGGTATAACACTGGGCACATTGAGTTAGTTGGCCTACACGTTGCTTACACTTCCTGCGCTGGTCTGTGCAATGCTTAGCATTGTGTACATTAGACTTTGCATTATAATTCCTTTTTGGCATTGAGTTATTATTCATTACACCTTATATGTATGCCTGGTATCCATGGTTCATGTGTACGTACACTGTATGGGGTCCTTGTGTTTTATTGGGGGCTTCAACACTCTATTACAACCTGATGTCTGGCCTTACTGCTGTACTCCGGTTCACGTATTTATGTTATGTAGTGGGTTAAGGCACATATGTCTGTATACTGATTCCTTCCACAGGTTCAGTTTGGTTTGACTATGGTGAAGACATGTTTGTTGATATCTCAATTTTCTGTACTTCCGTGATGGCTTGGTGGTTAACTACTGTGACTATGGTGTATAGGGTCCTGGGTTTGAGACCTGCATGGCTGTTTATTTTGTTGATGGGCAGAACAAGGGCCATTGGATACAGAGTGATTAGGGCACTTTTGAGCATTTGTAAATGGGTTTGCGTAGGTTTGCGCTACAGTAAGCACTGCTAAGCTGCCATTACATCTGCTTACAGAGTTAGCTTCAGAATTGCTTAACCAATGTAGGCATTGCTTACCATCGAGCAAATGGGCTTAAGCTCACCTACTAGTGCTTAAATGTGCTTACTACTGCTTATTGGTGCTTAAACCTGCTTACTACTGCTTTATTCATTATGTCACTGACACCTCACATGTGCATTTACTGCAGTACTCCAGTTCATAAAAATATGTTATTTATGGGTTATGCAACATAAATATTAGTCATAACGTGCTTTGCCATGGAAAATGGAATGTGCTGCAGTGGGATTCGAACCGGGAATGCCTGCTCGTAAGGCAAATGCTCTGCCCACTACCTATTGCCATGCTGTTTCATTTGCATTTATTTTCCTTGTTATCCTCTTCAGCCATTTAAGCTGCATTAACTGTAGC